>NC_089250.1:116954698-117295665 GCF_963930625.1 Muntiacus reevesi
GTCCATGGGATCCTCCAGGCAAGAATACTGGAGTGGGTTGCCATTTCCTTCTTCAGGGGATCTTCTCAACCTAGGGATCAAACCCTGGTCTCCCGCATTACAGACAGATGCTTTAACCTCTGAGCCTCTGAGCCACCAGGGAAGCCCCAAAGCACGTGCTAATTACAGAATCAGTCAGCATCAGAGTTCTAACAAAAGAGGCAGAAACTTAGTCTTTGGGGCTGTGTTATTTTAGAAGAGCTCTCTGTTGGCTACAAAGTCAGAGAGGCAAAGAGTTTTTTGATCTAATAGAAGAGAGATCTTTCTAAAAACTGGAGTGCCATGTAGGAGATAGAACTTTGAGAAATTCAAGAAAAAATCAGGAAGCCCTTATTGACAATAACTAATGGAGGATTCGAGTACTAGGCTTAGTGGTGAACTGGTTTTCTCTAAGATTTCTGCTACTCCCAGGAGTCAAATGGGATATTGTAGCAGCCAATGCCCATGTAGGACTCTGAGCTAAGAGGACAGTGAAACACAGGCTGTTTTGGCTGGCTGCTATAAGATCATTCCCTGCAATACAAATATTCCCATGCCCTAGCAACTGTTCACTAGAAAAGTGATTTCTATGATTTCTCTTTATGATCTTTGCCATGGTGCTGGCTCTATGAAGGCACTGATGATGCTAGACCTCACACACTGTCAAACTTCTAGGCACCATGCATGGCACAGAAGACTTGTAATGAATTTCTCGTATCCACCTTTGTATGTGTCCTTTGACTTCAGCACCTTCCTTGAGGTCCTTGCCTCCCATTCTCATCCTACCCTGTTGTCTAGGTCTCTTGTCTGTGGCTATGATTTCTCTGTTCTTATCACCCTCTGCACTGAATATTTATGTATAGTAGCCCATTACTGAAAACTTAAAAAAAAAAAAAACTGTATTAAACAGTTACTTGAGAACAAGTAAACATGAGTAAAACTTATCTAGCCGTTCACTTGCCTTCTATTAATATATATTTACTTCCCCAAGGTAAAAATCATCTAACATTTGGTTAGCATTTTTCTAGGTTTCCTTTGAGATTTGGGGTTTTAACAAGCGAGTAAACATCAGATAAATTACTGTCAAATCACTTATTTTTATCTATAGGCAAGAATATGCTCAGTCAGTTGTGCCCAACTTTTTGTGGCCGCATGGATTGTGGCCTGCCAGGCTCCTCTATCCATGGGATTTTCCAGGAAAGAATACTGGAGTGGGTTACCACTTCTTCCTCCAGGGAATCCTCCTGAACTACGGAACCCACATCTCCTGCATTGGCAAAAGGATTCTTTACTTTCTTTGCCACTGTACCACCTGGGAAGCCCATAGACAGGAAAGGGAAGCTTATTTGATCACTGCCATTTCCCTGACTTAAACTTTAAGCATCCTAATAATAAATATAATTAATTCATTTAGCAATTATTAAATTTCAATTCTGAGTCACAGTGGTTTAATTTGTGGGAAAGGAGAAAGAGGAGGTTGCAAATTGAGGTCATTGCCTTGCATTTAGTAAGTGCTCAATGAAAGTTAGCTATCTTACTGGTGAGTATGACAAAAATTATGAGAGTGACATAAATATTACTAACAATATGTTTTATGTATCAGAATATTTTGAAATTATTGGAGATTAACAACCAGAATACAAAGCACCAAGTAAGATATATCAAAACAAAGAGAAAAATGTAAGGTGAATAAAAGGATTGAAATACCAAGAAAATGGGTTTGTGTGACTAGGAGTCTACCTGTTTGAGTTTTTACTTAAGAGTGACCTTCCTGAATATTCATTGGAAAGACTGATGCTGAAGCTGAAGCTCCAATACTTTGGCCAGCTGATGAGAAGAACTGACTTTTTGGACAAGACCCTAATGCTGGGAAAGATTGAAGGCAGGAGGAGAAGGGGACGACAGAGGATGAGATGGTTGGATGGCATTGCTGACTCAATGGACATGAGTTTGAGCAAGCTCAGGGAGTTAGTGATGGACAGGGAAGCCTGGCGTGCTGCAGTCCATGGAGTCTCAATGAGTTGAACACAAATGAGCAACTGAACTACTAACCTGAAGCACAGAGTCTAGATTCCTTACACTTGATGTGGTGTGGACAGTTGGCACACAGGGGAATTGGGGGCAAAATCAGGTTTTAAAGGCTGTGAACTAGGGTTCTTGTGACCGTGCCTAAATATGGGAAAGATTTGGAGAAGCTGGAAGGTGAGAAAGATCTGGCTGAATCTTTCTGAAAGGAAAAGGGGAAGATATTAGAGTAAATATGCATTGTGTTTATAGGACAAAATAGTGAAATAAAATAAAGTAAATGCAACAAAGATATTTCAGGAAACTAAGTTCTGGGATACTGAGTGTGTGCTGAAATACTCCTATTATGTAGAGACTGGTGTGCTTTACTAGAGAAGTTTTTCTTCTAAGATGTGCCAACTGTTTGGATGTATATATATTGAATCATTTAATATATTCCAACCACCATGTTTAATTTCAGGGTTTTGGAAAAATATATATATGGTGTTGGGAGCAGTACACGTTGTAAATTAGAATATAGGACTGAAATATATATATATATATGAAAACTGAACAGTTGAAGTGCTGACTCTATGTCAGCTTCCTTACATTGGCAAGACAGTGTTATGAAACAATTTTTTTCTTTTTATCTTCAAAAAATGATCTGACACATTCCAAATGGAATGAAAACCCTTAACAGATTTCCGGGTCCTCCAATAATGAATTTCTGGCATCAAGCTGTGGCATTAGGGAAGTGAGGGTTAATCATTGTGTCATTGGTGTCCACAGGTTTCATAATTTAGACTTCGTGCAAATGGAAAATTGTAATCTTCAACTGCCTTTTGCCACACTGCTGAGTAGCAGCAAAGTCAAATATAACAGATATATTGTAGATGAAAAAGCCTGTTTACCTGGGGCAAACAAAGCTTATCTTTTAAGACCCTGTTTGAAGAGTGCACAGAATTTCTAGGGAAAGGAATAGTCTCGAGGATGGATATGCTCATGTGCTCCTATGACATTTGTTTTCTCCACATAACGTCCGTGGGATGTGATGGTAAATTCAGATTATCTGTTCCAATAGACACGTTCAATTTAACACTCAATATGATTCACTGCTATCCCATACCCTGCTTTTTCTAAGTTCTTTTAAATTACCAAAGTCACTTATATGTAAGCTACACTGACCAGTTTTTATTTTAGGAGTATGAGGAAAGCATCTCTTTCCAAATATGGGGAAATTTCTACCATTAGATATAGATTTAATTTACTATCAAACTACATGTTAAAAATGGCAATGATCTGGATAAAAACAAAAGTAAAATCCACTAGAGATTACTTGTACTTATTGTGACTTTTTAAAATCAAATTCCTTAAATAATGTTTAATTAGACGTTAGGAAAAGGAAAGATCATTCAGAACTAAGAGAGAGAAGTTTCAGTGCGTTGTCACAAGCAAAGTAGCATCTTAGATAAATGTAAATATGTACAAGTTAGAGTGGGAAGTTGTATGTGGCAGCAGAAAATGAAGGCACAGAATGGTTTGAACATATGTATCTCATTCTTTGTAAATCAGTCTGAAGCTACTCCGCATGATCTAACGCAGTGCAAACAAATGTTCCATTCAAGGTGATCAAATCGGTAAACTCAGATTAATGGACTAAAATGAAAAAACTAGAGATTATGGTAACTGCTCAGAACCTTGCATGCCCTTGTCAATTTAATTAAACAATTTATCTTGTTTACTCAGATATATTGATTTCAAGCTAGAAATATGTATCTTCTAATTTTGATTATGTAAAATGCCAGGGTTAATGTGAAAGAAAAGAGCCATCTGTGATGCAGTCCTATTCACCAGACTCTTGTGGTTGTGTTGAATCTTCACAACAGTCCTCCAAAGTAACCCAAATGCTTGTTCAATGTGAAATAAATTGTAATTTAGAGAGTATGAAAGAACTTTTCTGAGGACATGTGACTATTAGTGGGGGATTTGCGATTCAGAGTTTTGTGAAGACCCAAACCCTTTCACTTCCTCTACATATTCTACCCAGCAGTAAAGATGCCTGTATTGGATGGATGCAGACGCATTCGTTGATTTTGTTATAGTGTGACTGGGTAATGAGATAACTTGATAAATGGATGTGGAGGTTAGTTTAGAAGTTTGTTTTGAAAATGTATAGTTAATATCTTGTAAATTGCGTGTAAATATTTCTGCACTTATTATTTGTGTGAGACGAGACATGGCAGAATAGGCTGGGAAAATCCAGTTACCCATCCATCTCTGTGTAAATCAATGAAGACAACAGAAACAAAAGAGTACTTATTTCATCTTTGCTGAAGGGCATGTTTTTTACCAAATGTTAGTTCAATAATCTGATTTGTAAAGCTTAGAAATCTTGCTCTATATAATTATTCACCTGGAAAGATCTCCTTTTCTTTCTCTCTTTCTTTGGAAAGTTATGAGAGAATTGAGAATCTGTCTTATGCCATCTGAAAGTGAAAGTGAAAGTCGCTCAGTTGTGTCATGACCCCATGGACTATATAGTCCATGGAATTCTCTTGGCCAGAATACTGGGGTGGGTAGCATTTCCCTTCTCCAGGGGATCTTCCCAATCTAGCAATCGAACCCAGGTCTCCCCCATTGCAGGCAGATTCTTTACCAGCTGAGCCACAAGGGAAGCCCTTCGAAGAAGATTATGCCATGAAGAATATGCCAATTGAAAAAGATTACAAATTATAAAAAGATGGCTCTTGGAGTTATTTTGGTGCTAATGAAACAGTGTGGGTTTTTGAGTCAAGCACACCTATGTTCAAACATAAATAGTTTTAAGATAGTTTTAAGTTATATCACCTTGAACAAATCACTTAAACTGTCTACTTTTCCATGCCATAATTTGTAAAATGGAAGCAGTCATATCTTCTCACAGGTTTATGGTGAAAATTAGAGGAGATAATGAACCCAGAATGATTTAGGCCAGTATTTTAAACATAGTAAATACACAATATAACTTCCCTGGTGGCTCAATGGTAAAATAAAATAAAATAAAAATCCACCTGCCAGTGAAGAAGGTTCAAGTTTGATCCCTGGATCGGGAAGATCCTCTGGAGGAGGAAATGACAACTCACTCCAGTATTCTTGCTAGGGGAATCCCATGGACAGAGGAGACTTCAGACTATAGTCCGTGGAATTGCAAAAGAGTTGGTCCTGACTTAGCAACTAAACAATAACAGCAAAGTGCAAAGTAAATGCTAGTACTTTTATCTATCACTAAAACTACTATCACTATTATTGCTACAGTCACACCTAGGAAAATTAAAATATCCTTTTGAAGCCTCAGATTCCTCTTTCTTTATTTAAAAATTGGTGTATAGTTGACTTACAACATTGTGTTAGTTTCAGATGCACAACAAGATGATTCAGTCATGCATATATATATATTCACTCTTTCTTGGATTATTGCCCATATAAGTTATTACAGGATATTGAGTAGAGTTCTCTGTGCTATACTGTAGGTCCTTGTTGGTCATCTATCGTATACATAGATTCCTCTCTTTTAAGTGAGGCTTAAATGAGAAAGCATATGTAAAATATTCATCACAACACAGAGCCTTAATAAATGTGAATGACTCTTCTCAATCCATTTTCATTCAGATACCCTTTTGTCATCAAGTAACTGCCCTTTGTTAGGCTTGGGACTGTGGACAGTCAAAACTGGTATAATTTACAGAGCCCTGGCATTTCAACATGGTCTGTAAGTTTTCTGGGGAGATCCACATTCTCAAATTTATCTTCCTTCACCAAAGCAGTCACCAAGTGTGGGAACTTTACCCACACTCAGTCTGATTAGATAACAGTTAGCTTTCTTCTATACTAAATAAACTGCTTTATTGGGATGACAGTATCCCAAGTATATTGAAGTCAATCATATAACTTAACATCAACTTCTCTTAGAGGTTATTGTTTTGACCTAATCAGTGCTCTTTAAATGTAATGCATACACACATCCTCTAGTGATAGTGAGGAAATGAAGCTTCAGTTTCAGTAGGTCTAGGTCATCAGAGGTTCTGAATTTTGAAGGTCCCAGCTGATGAAGACACTGCAAGATCACACTATGAGAGAGTCCCAGGGACTTGCAGATGGTGGTTACTGAACACACCCTCTATTTAGACGAAATTTTGGCCTAGCAAGTTTTAGCAGACCTTCCTTTTCAGTCGTATATTCCTTCTGCAGAGCTGTGTCTGCTCTGAACCCTCTCTTTAAAGTGAAGGCACTTAAAGTAAAAATTCTAACTTCTCCTCAAATAAATCATTTATATTTGTATCTAAAAAATCTTTGATCTGTGTTTTTGCTATTCTTTTTAGTATCCTCTCCTCTTCTCAGCTTGGCAAACTCATTTTTGTCCTTCCAGATCCAGTTCAGGTTTCTCTTCTAGGAACTTTCCCTGGGTTACCTCCTTCCCCAAACAGTACATATTTGCATGTTGCACATGTACGTTTAGCAATTATCCTTTTCTTTTGTAGTTTATTATGTTTTATAATTTTTTCTCTTTTTTTTTCAATGTTATAATCTTGATGATAATAGAACACCATAAGGGAATATCAGATCCAACTCCAAGCACCTGATGCTGTCTTGGCAGACACTAGGCACTAAAAAATTTAGGAGCCTGAAGCTTATAGTAGAACAAACAGAGTCTGTTGGAAGTGGGCAGGCCCGAGTTTGAATTTTTGCCCTTCCAAGATCAGTGTAAAAGTATACAAGTAGCCTAACTTTTCTTGACTTCTGTCTTCACATGTGAAAATTAAAATACTTCATCTTATTCTATAGTAAGGATTATATGAGACAACATCTGTGTTGCATCTAGCCCCAGTACCTAAGAAGTATTCAATAAATGTTAATATCATGGTTAATTATTATTCTTAGTATTATTGGACTGTTTTGAGAAATACCTCAAATCACATCAACAGATATTTGAATTCAGCTCTTCCTCTTTCATTTTAGACTGAGTTAATGTTATATTTATTTAATCATGGTCTCACAGTGTCCAATGTTATTATTAGGACTCTCAAATTTTCATGGAATAAGAGTTATCTAAACAAAAATGAAATATGCAAATGCATGTTATCTTGCATTTCACAGATTAGGCCCTTGAAAGATGTTTTTGAACTAAGTCATGAGAAAGCTTCCTTTGAGCAAAACTTCTTACATATAAGCAACTTTGTGACTGAGAGCATTCTGTATTTCCAAGGTCAGCCATTTACTAAGATACTTAACTTGCAACTGAGGATATAGTCTGCTGTGTCTGCTGTTCTTTTCACTGCTGCTTTTATGCCACAATTCCTCCTGATCCATCTGGCCAAGAATTTGCCTGGGATGTTGTCTCCCTCCCCGTGTCTCACTCTTTGCAGCTGAGATAAATGGATTAAGAACATGAAATAATTGGAGCACATCAAGTGGAGAAGACAATCCCTTTCCATAGAGTTGCCAGCATTGATTGCAGTTTGAATGCATGATGACTTCTTTCCCATGAGGGTGAAAAAGAAATAGTTTATAAAATACCCAGGAAGTCTCTGAAGGAAGGAAACTAATTAATGGCATTATTATCTTAAGCACAGCAAAGATTATTGAAAAGTTTCCTGTTACTCAAAACACTTTAGAAAATAGATTATGATTACCTTGGATACTGTAATTTAATGAATCTTCTATTGATTTCTTGTGTGTTTCCAGAGAGGTTTCAGACTTTATTCTCAACAATTTACACAGCCCTTGAATGAGAAGCCTCCATAGACAGTGGAAGGAGAAACCGTTTTCTGATATTGCAAGCCAAGAACTTGAAACAAGGGGAAAAAAATCAGACCTGTCCTGAATATAGTGTTTCTCTAAAATATATAGCTGGAAATGGATTGACTGACTTGAAGGGGGTTGTACATGTCCAGACGTCCTAGGCAATGTCACAATTTTTAGCAAGGCAGTAACAGCAATTGACATTCCAGTTGCTTTGCATCCTTAACAATATGTAATATTTTGGAGTTTTTTATTTCACCTCTTTGCTCTCTATATAAATGTGTTTTGTTTTAGATTTAATTTATATTTCCATCACCATGTCTCCTTATGTATTATGGCCATTTGGATCCCTTTACTTTTTTGCTTAGAGTGCTTCTTTGAGTCTTCTGCCCATTTTTCTCTTTGGTTACCAGGTTTTTTCTTATTTATTAATAATACTTCTTTATATTCAAAATATCTGGCCATGTGTGTAAGTGTATGTTGGGAATATACTATGATTTCTACTTTCACTGGGTTTCTGATGCTTTTGGTGATTGAAGTTAATTATGGATTTTAATGTAATGCTTACCTATGTTTTCCTTTCTTTTCCATTTTAGTTTGCGCTTTTGGGATTGTGTATAAGAGGTCCATCTCAACCTTTAGTTTTTGAAAGTATATTCCTATATCACTTTCAAAAACTTTTGGATTTTTGCTTTTTGTGTTTAGATCTTTAATACACCTTGAATTAAATTTTCTTGCTGTGCTAGTTATAACAATGAGGCCCGATTAGGAGACTGAAATCAGACAGTTTTTCTTAACAATTCTTTATATTAAATTATTTTAACTAGACACTAACTGCATCCCACATGTAATTATGTGACTAGAGAAACAAAACAACCAGAAATACCTTGAATTATCACAGAGGTGGCACCTGCAATAAGCAGCTGTCATATATATTTTTCATTGTATGATCTGGGAAACAAAGGGAGAGATTATTGTTATTAATATTTGCTCTCTTAGAGGAAGGGATCCCAGTGCTGAAACAGTGGAGGAGGTTCTGCACAGTTGGTTCTGAAGTGTCTCTGGCTGAAGTGTCTGAAGTGTCACTGGCTACCGGAGCCATGGTGTCCAAGGAGAGAGCAGTGAGGTTCTGCAAGTGTTGGAAAACCTGTATTTAACTACCATGATGGGGAGTAGCTACCCCTGCTGGTTGACCTTCACAAAAGTAGAAAGCAGACTGGAAGCCAAAGGGAAGCCATGATTTTGAGCTGCTTCAGTTTTCCAAACTTCTGTCTCTGTCTCCCCAGTTTAGTGAAATCACCGTGTTCTGCTTGAGATACACCAGCCATGGTTCAGAAGGCATCTACAGGTGGAAAGCCAGAACAATCCGCAGGCTAACCTCATTTGATTTCCCTCAAGTTTCCACTGTCAGTGATCACAGTTCTGCACTGCTTGACTTCCAATGTCTGATAATATTTGTTTTTCAGTTGTATGCAACAGGAAGGGTAGGTCCCAGGTAACCAAACATGGTTAGAAGCAAAGCTTTTCATATCTTTGTTTCTATCCAATTTTTATTCCTGATTAAGAAAAATTTTGCAAGTTTTACATTATTACTTTATTCTTATAGCTGGTATAATTTCCTGACATAGTTTGTTATATATTTTAATTGTATATATATATATATAATATAATATAATATAATTTTATTTTTAAGTGGAATGTAATGCAACTGATTAGTAATGTTTTTGCTGGTGACAAACTCTCTCTTTTGTTTGGTTGTCCAGAAATGTCTTTATTTGCTTCAGACTTAAAAGATAATTTCATTGGAATATAAATTCTAACCAAGAATCTTTTTTCTGTAGCATAATGAAGATACTGTTCTACTTTCTCTACTTTCAATGGCTTCCATTGTTGCTATTAGTCTGTTATTTCTCTGGAGGTAATCAGTGTTTTTAACTGATGTTAAACTTTATTGTTTTTGAAGTTCTGGAGTTTACCTATAATAAACCATGCACAGTTTTTCTTTATTTTTCTACTGGAATTCTTTTAATTCTTAAATCTGTGCTTATTTCATCCTTTTTGTAATTTCTTATCTGTTAAGTCTAAATGTTGCCTCTATTTTGTTCCCTCCCTCTTGTCTTTTGGAAACTTTGAATGTATGCTAGATCCTCTTTATTTTCCATGTCTATTTTTCTTCATTTTTCTCATGTTATTTGATCTCTGCTGAATTCTAGATAAGTCCTGTTCCTTATTTCCAGTTTACTATGTTTCTCTTTAGCTATTTCTAATCTGATAATTTGATCCAGTTTTAAAATCTTGATTTCTTTTTTCACTCAAGCAATTATGTTTTTCCCCAAACTACTAGGTTGTATTTTGCTATGCCATGTTACATACAGATACTTTCTAGCTTGACTTTTTTTCTTTCTTAAAAACATAGTAAGCTACATTAAAAACAATGTCTGAAATCAAAATTTGTGCTTTATTTTTCCACTGATGACTCTTATTCATAGAAGCTTATTTTCCTGTGTGATTCATGTGCATGTGTATACTGGATATTTTCTTTAGAAATTACTGGTGTAAATTATTTTGCCAGTTTGTGAGGGCTTCAGTGAAAATGGCTTTTTAAATTTTAGTTACCAGGAGTTCTGAGTGCCTGGAAATCTTTAAATTCATGCCTTGAAAATACTTGGCCCATTCAGGTGAATTTAAACTACATCCATGTTAGAGAAAGATTTGGTATTATGACTTTTCAGAGAATTTTATTTTCCCTTTGCTAATCAGCTCCACTAGTTTTTCATGCTGTTCCCTTGAATGAAGAATAGTGGTTTTATTTTCCACCTTCAAATTTATCTCAAATATTTAGCTATTTTCAGGTCTAGTTTCCTTTTACAGAAACTACATTTAACCGTATTAAACTTGGGTAAGCTCTGGTCATCCAAGCCAAAGTTCAATTTTATTGTGACTGGTGAGATTTCTTAGGGTACAAATGACTTCCCTGATCTGTTTACCACTTCATATAGTCTCATTTATCTAGATATTGACCTGACAAATCCTTTTTATCATCTCTGCTCTACAGTGCTTTTAAGAAGATTTTTTAATATACACATTTCCCTTAGTTTTATACTAATACTTAATGTTGTTGTGCTTGTTCAGTCACTAATTCACATCCATGAGTTGGTGATGCTATCTACTCATCTCATCTTCTGCCACCCTCTTCTCCTTTTGCTGTCAATCTTTCCCAGCTTTAATATTTTTAATGAAAAAGGTGGTCTGAATTGCATAGTTTAGCACATCCCCTAAAGCAGAGGTACCCTAGATAGACTTTCATGGGATATGAATTCTCCTTTGTTTGAAATCTGTACCTTTGTATTTTTGACAAGTAAATTCTTTTTAGTTGACATCTTTTGCCTTTAAACATATAGCTATTTCAACGATTGGGGGCAAAAAGACTTTGGGGCAGATAATTTCATTAAAATTTCCTTTTCAACTGTATCTTTTCAGGATGCTTGTACTAACAACATCTTACTGTGCAATTTTTTTTCAAAACAGTTAATAAATGTTGTTTGTTCTTTCCCTTAAAATTTGTCTTTAGAAGATAATTTTTGAGTTATATGAAAACTTGTGTTTAAATTAACCTAGTCTTAATGTTAATGAAGCAAATGATTATGTAAATACAAGTAATAAGAGTGATAATAAATTCTGTATCCAAATATATGGATATTTCCCTGTAGAATAAGACTTGTTTTTGTTATTGTTCAGTCGCTCAGCCGTGTCCAATTTTTTGCAACCCTGTGAACTGCAGCATGCCAGCTTCCCTGTCCTTCACTATCTCCTGGAATTTTCTCAAACTCTTGTCCACTGTGTCAGTGATGCCATCCAATCGTCTCATCCTCTGTTGCCCCCTTCTTCTCCTGTCCTCAATCTTTCACAACATTAGGATCTTTTCCAATGTGTTGACTCTTCACATCAGGTGGCCCAAGTACTGGAGCTTCAGCTTCAGCATCAGTTCTTCCAGTGAATATTCATCAGCTCTTCCAGTTGATTTCCTTTAGGATTGACTGGTTTGATATCCTTGCTGTCCAGGAGAAGTCTTGGACCTCATCTATTCTCTATGTTTAGCCATCCAGGGTCTGGCATGAAATTAATGGCAATTTCCAGTTTATATGATAAACTTTGTTTACCAACATAATAGTCCAAAGTCAATATGCTTATGAAATGGTTATTTATTGAAAGAGGTCATTTCTGACCATGAAGACCCACTGTTATTTCTTGGCATTGTCAATAGTATCTTGTTCAGACAAACATTTTGTCTTCTTCCATAGATGATATTATTAGTGGTAATATTGATTATTAATGTCACTTAGCCCAGAGGACAGAGTACCTATCTATAGGGTTCTGTAAAGAGTTGGTTTAGTGTGTGTGCAGAGTTCCAAGCTAAGCACTGATTGGTGAGTCCTTGGAAAACAAATATACATACACATACACACACACACACACACACACACACACACACACACACACACATATATATAGGAGAAGGAAATGGCAACTCACTCCAGTACTCTTGCCTGGAAAATCCCATGGATGAAGGAACATGGTAGGCTACAGTCCATGGGGTCACAAAGAGTTGGACATGACTGAGTGACTTCACTTCACTCATATATATATAACCCTTGTCTCTTATTTAAGGAAAAAAATATAACATCCTTGTCTTTTTTATTTAAAACATTTTTCCTAATGATATTGCTTTCATGCTAGTGTAATAATGGTGATAAACTAATAGGTGATAAATAAAATGAAATTGAGATTCATTGGCACTATGGATACAATAATAAGAATTGGTGGAAGAGGATAACAAAGGGAGCTTCAAGGAAGACACATATGTGTGATACAATGTAGGCTGAAATGTGAGCATGAGAAAGACCAGCAACTTGGAGAACCCAAGGAGAATGACAGGAGAAGGAATATCTTACCTGTGTCTATTGTGGGAAAGATATGAGCCTGTCCTAGGTATAGACCGAAGGAAAATGTGTTTGGAGGATAATGAGTGAGAATCAAGTTGCCTTGAAAGAGAGACCTGTTGTTGGATGAGGCAGGTCCTTTCAGACTCTGGTATAAAATCTGTCAGAAAGTGGAGAGATATCTGGAGAGTAGAAATAGATCCATCAGTTACAAAGCTAACATATTTGGGCATGAAAAAGTTGACATGAACCTGAACCAGTGTGGTTTCCATGGAGATGCATCTGATGAGTTTATTATGATTTGGGAAAATTGGCTAAGCTCCTTGAGCCTCATGGTCTTCCTCTAGAAAATTAGAGATAGCTCCGTAATAATTAAACTCCATTTCAGACTGAAGTCTCTGAGTTCAGTGGGCCATAGGCAAGTAAACACAGGCTAAGGACTTCTGAGTTCAGATCAAAATGTTTTAATTTTTTGCTACTATTGCTAAAGATTTTTATTCTCAAATTTGTCCTGGAATATCCAGTGAGAGGAAGGGTAAAGTGTAGCTTTAGGGATATTTTATGGACTGGTGATTTCTTAAACATATTAAAAAAAAAAAAAAATAGAACTCTATCCTGTTCTGTTGTTAGAGAACTATTTGTTTTTCAGAACCACTGGGTGGCTCCTGTTATGTTCTTAGTTTTGATTTGTTTTGTTTTTTTTCTGTTATGTTCTTTGGAAGGCAGATGGTATCCCAGTAAAACATCAAATGTGGCCTTTGGGCAGGCATGAGACCCAAAGAAGTTTGAGACTGCCATGAAATCTCATTGCCACCTTCTTTTATAAGCATGACTTATAAGTATTTCCAACTATTGGTGATGACAGTGAAGGTCTGGAGTTATTCCAGGTGTCTAAACATTTGGATGACACTATTGCTTTTTTAAAAATTCTTAAATTTTAAGTTATTCATTTATTTTTGGCTGTGCTGTATCTTCATTACTATGCAGGGAGCTACTCTCTAGTTGTGGTGCATTGGCTTCTCATTGTGGAAGCTTCTCTTGTTGTAGAACAAAGGCTCTAGGGTGTGTGGGCTCAGGAGTTGTGGTGCAGTTTGTAGAATCATTCCCACATCACATGTTGGCAGAGGATAGACAAGGTGGTAGATATAGTAAGTCAAGATTCTTCTCAGGGAACCACAATTGCTATAAGGAATGCAGCTAAAGGAAGCCCTACTTAAACCTGATGGAGACTTTTCAGAGTTTTACTTTCTAGAAAAGACTTCCATTTGAAGATGTTGTCTCACATTTCTGACTTTGAGAGTTGTCATGTGCCGTTGGCGCATCATTTCAGAGTAGCTAAACAGGAGGAGAAAAGAGAACCATTATTGAATGGCAAACAGAAACTTAGACACAAATGATGTAAGTGGTCTGATAGGGCTTCTGGAACCAGGAAACAAAATTAGACAATTCTCATCTTCCTCTTTAGATGATCCTAAGTGTTTCTGATAGAGTCTGTTGTAGGAAAGTTTAGTACATGATTTAGGTAACCTCTCAGGCATAATATAAAAATGTTATATTTGTTTATAACATTTTCAGTTCCTATTTGGCTGATGCTATTCATTTTATTTTTGAAATATTTCTTCTCATTTTCTACTTACACTTGGAAGACTCAAGCTCCCATTTTATCTCAACTTTTCTTTGCTTTAATTTGATGGAATTACAGCTCTCCTGAAGACAGCTGCCAAGGCTCTAATTGGTTGTCAGACAAAAATGTCAAGGGAGGAAGTCACCGTCTCAAAACATGTTTTAACCTCTTTCTTTTCTGAATGTTTGCAATACCTTTCCAAAAATTTCTTTCCTTCTAATCCTGTTCAACTTACAAATGAGACATTTGTCAAAGAACAGGGAAATATAAATGTTCTAAAAATGAAATTACATCTAATTTTGACTCATTTTGGTGATACATTGACCTATTTATTTTCATTACACTTGAGATATAATAATTGCATTTTCAGTAACACCAATTTGAACAAATAATTTTTAAATCATTCAGTAAAGCAAACTGATAGTCCTGCATACCTTCTTTGTGCTCGAGTATTTACTGAAATCATCATAACATCTCACAACAAGATCAGCAAAGTGTTGTTTATCTACCTAAGACTCGGAGGCTGCCATACATCCAAGTGACATGATTATATGTAGCAGAGCTAAGACTTCAATGGGGCTACAATGTGGAACTACGATGCAGTTTCTTCTGTCTCTGGAACTTAAAGTGTGGTCCAGACTCACAATATCAGCATCACACAGGAACTTGTTAGAAATGCAGAATCTCTAGTACCACCCCAGACCAAATGGCATCAGAATCTTTCTTTTAACAAGATCTCAAGGAATTCTTTTAATTTCATGGCTGAAGTTCAAAGATGCTTGCTCCTTGGAAGAAAAACTATGACCAACCTAGTCATCATATTAAAAAGCAGAGAGATTGCTTTTGCCAACAAAGGTCTGTCTAGTCAAAGCTATGTTTTTTCAGTAATCATGTATGGATGTGAGAGTTGTACTATAAGCAAAGCTGAATCCCAAAGAACTGATGCTTTTGAACTGTGGTGTTGGAGAAAACTCTAGAGTTCCTTGGTCTGCAAGGAGATCAAACCAGTCAATCCTAAAGGAAATCAGTTATGAATATTTATTGGAAGGACTGGTGCTGAAGCTGAAACTCCAATATTTTGGCCACCTGATGTGAAGAACTGACTCATTGGAAAAGACCCTGGTGCTGGGAAAGATTGAGGGCAGGAGGAGAAGTGGGCGGCAGAGGATGAGATGGTTGGATGGCATCACCGACTCGATGGACATGAGTTTGAGAAAGCTCCAGGAGTTGGTGATGGACAGGAAAGCCTGGCGTGCTGCAGTCCATGGGTTGCAAAGAGTCAGACACAACTGATGACTGAACTGACTGGATGAATCCTATGCATATCACTGAGAAATGCTGATTTATGCAAGATATCTCTGAAGCAGGGTGTTTGTTTGTTTGTTTTCCTTTTCTTTTCGTATTTCCTATCTTCTGTAAATGCAAAGAAAAACATGACGTACTTTAAACAAGTTTATTTCCTTAAAAAGCACATTTAATTTTTATAAGAACATTCTTAGGGTATTTCAGCACTAGTCCAATTATTTTTCTTTCTTTACTTTTCTCTCAGACCATTTCTTTTCTTCTTCATTTTCTAACATCTTTTAAAATATTCTCCAGTAAATTAACTCTCATTGTTATAAGGTGGAGTGGATCTGGTGTTTTCTGTTTGTATTATGAGAAATGAACAGTTTTAGATCAAGCCATACATTTCAATTCATTTTTCATGTCCCTTAAGTAATTGCTGTTTACTTTAATTGCTGTTTACACACTTTGAGCATGATTATTTGTACATGAAGTAAAACGAAAAAAAAAAAAATCAAGAGGTTATTTTGAATGAGTACTTTAGAATTTCTTTTTTTCATTTTAGCCATTTCTAAATTGTAAAACACATTTTCTGTGTGCAATGGCTATCACAAACTGAAATCAGAATGATACAAGATTAATTTGGATCATTTTACTAAATCGCCCAGAAAATAAATATAACAATTGATTTAAATCTAGTAAAGAATTTGACTCATTTAATTTTGCCAATTTGAATTGCTTATTATTTTTGATAGACAACATGACATTATAGAATTAAATATATATGTTGTTTCTTTCAACTTTATAATGTTCTTAGGATGATACAGATATGTGTGTTCTTTCATATATTTTTTTAATTTTTTTTTCATTTATTTTTATTAGTTGGAGGCTAATTACTTTACAATATTGTAGTGGGTTTTGTCATACATTGACATGAATCAGCCATGGATTTATATGTATTCCCCATCCCGATCCTCCCTCCCACCTCCCTCTCTACCCAATTCCTCTGGGTCTAATCTTAGAATAAGAAGATATTTATAATTAAGCCATATCTTGATTTTTACAGAATACTTCATCAGTTTTTCTGCAAACAAAATATTCATCTACTCTTGATTAATAAATTTATACATGCTTAATTTTTTAAAAAATCCAACTCAGAAGTGAAAGAACTAAGGTTATTTCAAAATTATGATTTTATCCTTTCAAAGGATGTCTATTGATTGTTTATATGTTGCATGTGTTTTTTGTTTTGTAATACAATGATGAAAAAACATATGATCCCTGTGCTCATGTAGTTGACAGTGTTATGGTAAGTGAGACATATAAACACTAAATTACTTCATCAGGAGTTAGTTCTACAGTAATGTTTACTTCATAGTAGAAGAGTGATTTGTCTTGAGATCTGAGGGTTAATGGAAGGTAAATGGACTTGGATCTGAAGGGAGAGCAATATAGAATGATGACACATGGCTGGAGCAGCAATGAAAAGAGACCATGATAGGAAATGGAGCTAGACAGGTTGGCTGGGGCCAGTTTAGGGCAACACATAAGTCATGCAAAGAAGGGAACAAGCTATGAGAATCACTAAAGAACCTTCACCCATAATCTTCAATATTTATTCAGTACATGCCAAACATTGTGCTGGTGATTTTATGTGTTGTACCATCTAATCTTCCATCTCAATTTTATATATGAGGGGAAGAAATGGTGACTCTTCCTGTGTGTTACACCAAGTAAAGCATCTGGAATTTGTACTCAGTATATGCTGTTTCTAACACTCACTCTGCTTCTTTGTAAATTATGAAATATAACATTTATTCAAAGAATAAAAATTATGTACATGTAAAATATAACCCAAAATATGTATAGATATTCTGCTCCCACCCACCCAGTTTAACATATCAGATCATTAGTAAAACAACTGAGGCTTCCATTATGCACCTCAAGAATCTTAATACTCTCCAGGGGGATAAATAGTGTTCTTAAATTTATACACATCTCCACAATATATGGTTTGTTTATTTATTTATCTAACTTTTATTGTGAAAAGAACACTTGACATCAGATTTATCCTCTTCACAAATTTTTAAGTGCACGATAGTGTACGATTGCCTATAGATTCAATGCTATAGTGCAGAGCTCTGGAACTCATTTCTCTTGTATGACCAAAACCTTATGTTTATTGATTAGCAGCACCCCATTTCAGAAACTAATTTAAATAGCATAATACCTAGCATCTATTTTGGTGACTTTTTAAAATTCAATTTTATGTTAGTGAGATTTATCGCTTTGTTAATGTAGTTGTAGAGAACTTACCTTCCCATTTCATTTATATTTTTACTTTATGATAGCTATTTTTTTTTTTTGTTTCTTTTTGCTTTCATTGTCAGTGTTGTTATATGTTTTATCTATGTTTCATCATGTAACTATGCAAAAGTTTTTCTATTACATTGATTGTATCTAGGATGTTATTTCTGGGTTGCAGTAAGTGTTCATATTAAATTTTAAAAGGTATTACTAAACAGTTTTTCAAATTGATTTCACTGATTTACAACCCAATTCTTACATCTGCTTTCCATGACCTGATGAATAAGTACTAAAAATGAAATTGGGTCTGATCTAATAGGTTGTAAATAGCTTTCAATAATCCAATTAGTAGGCAAGAGTTTTCTTCTCTTAGAATGTATTTACTTTTATGTTTCTTCTGTGAAAAGCTCATGTGAGCTTTTGAAAATTTTTCTTGTCAATTTATAGGTGTTCTTTTCATATACTGGATACTCATTCTTTTCTCAGGTAAATGCATTGCAAATTATTTTCCCGGTTTATGGCTTTTGTATTGATTATTTTTGATAAACACAAGTCCATAATTGTATTGTAGTTAGAGTTGTCAGAAATTGCCTTTATTCTTTGTGTATTTCGTGTCCTTTTTAAGAGAAACAACCCTAGCCTGGAGGTCATGGATACGTTCTGCTTGATTTTCTTTTAAAACTTTTAAAGATATGCTTTTTAGATTTAAAAATCACACCCATTTGGAATTGACTTTTGTGAATGAGTGTGTGGTGGATCAGCTGTGTTGTTTTTCTCCATGTAGATATTTTTGCTTAAGGATAGACTTCATTAATATGTGACTAAAGATACAAGAAATGGTATGGACTTAACGGAAGCAGAAGACATTAAGAAGAGGTAGCAAGAATACACAGAAGAACTGTACAAAAAAGATCTTAACGAGCCAGATAATCACAATGGTGTGATCACTCACCTAGAGCCAGACATCCTGGAGTGCACAGTCAAGTGGGCCATAAGAAGCATCACTACGAACAAAGCTAGTGGATGTGATGGAATTCCAGTTGAGCTATTTCAAATCCTGAAAGATGATGCTGTGAAAGTGCTACACTCAATATGTCAGCAAATTTGGAAAACTCAGCAGTGGCCACAGGACTGAAAAAGGTCAGTTTTCATTCCAATCCCTAAGAAAGGCAATCCCAAAGAACACTCAAACTACCACACAATTGCACTCATCTCACAAGCTAGTAAAGTAATGCTCAAAATTTTCCAAGCCAGGCTTCAGCAATATGTGAACCGAGAATTTCCAGATGTTCAAGCTGGTTTTCGAAAAGGTAGAGGAACCAGAGATCAAATTGCCAATATCCGCTGGATCATTGAAAAAGCAAGAGAGTTCCAGAAACATCTATTTCTGCTTTATTGACTACGCCAAAGCCTTTGACTGTGTGGATCACAATAAAGTGTGGAAAATTCTGAAAGAGATGAGAATACCAGACCACCTGATGTGCCTCTTGAGAAACCTGTATGCAGGTCAGGAAGCAACAGTTAGAACTGGACATGGAACAACAGACTGGTTCCAAATAGGAAAAGGAGTACGTCAAGGCTGTATATTGTCACCCTGCTTATTTAACTTATATGCAGAGTACATCATGAGAAACGCTGGGCTGGAAGAAGCTCAAGCTGGAATCAAGATTGCTAGGAGAAATATCAATAACCTCAGATATGCAGATGACACCACCCTTATGGTAGAGAGTGAAGAGGAACTGAAAAGCCTCTTGATGAAGGTGAAAGAAGAGTGAAAAAGTTGGCTTAAAGCTTAACATTAAGAAAATTAAGAGCATGGTATATGGCCCCATCACCTCATGGGAAATAGATGGGGAGACAGTAGAAACAGTGTCAGGCTTTATTTTTTTGGGCTCCAAAATCACTGTGAATGGTAACTGCAGCCATGAAATTAAAAGATGCTTACTCCTTGGAAGGAAAGTTATGACCAACATAGATAGCATATTAAAAAGCAGAGACATTACTTTGCCAACAAAGGTTCATCTGGTCAAGGCTATGGTTTTTCCAGTGGTCATGTATGGATGTGAGAGTTGTACTGTGAAGAAAGCTGAGTGCCAAAAAATTGATGCTTTTGAACTGTGGTGTTTGAGAAGTCTCTTGAGAGTCCCTTGGACTGCAAGGAGATCCAACCAGTCCATCCTAAAGGAGATCAGTCCTGGGTGTTCATTGGAAGAACTGATTCTGAAGCTGAAACTCCAATACTTTGGCCACCTGATGTGAAGAGTTGACTCATTTGAAAAGACCCTGATACTGGGAGGGATTGGTGGCAGGAGGAGAAGGGGACGACAGAGGATGAGATGGCTGGATGGCATCACCAACTCGATGGGCATGAGTTTGAGTAAACTCCGGGTGTTGGTGAAGGACAGGGAGGCCTGGCGTGCTGTGATTCATGGAGTCGCAAAGAGTTGGACAGGACTGAGTGACTGAACTGAACTGAACTGAACTGAAAGATATGAGATATGTAATATGTATCACATATCTTCTTTAGATATGTGACTGAAGAAGAGACTGCAAATGAAGCTGCTTCTGTAGTCCCAGGAAGAGAAACGGAGTGTCTAAATTAGGACAATGGCAGTAGGCTGAACAGGGAGACAAAAAAGATACTTTGAAGCCACAAATAACAGGACTTTGTATCTGATTCTAATGGGCATGATTAACTTTCTGGTGTTTAGTTTTGTTTTTATATTTTCCTTGAATTTTTAAAATAAAATATGTTACTGCCCTACTATGGACTGTTTTCTCTGAGTTTCCTTTATTTTCAACGCTCTTCCTTTAAACATTTATGAGTCTCCTTTCCTCTTTTCCTGCAAGTCTGCTGAAATTCACTTTTCAGTTGATGGCTCTTTTGAGTGTACTGTTTATAAAATACCAATATCTTCCTTCTGAGCATCGGCATACAAGTCCCAGGCAATCTCTATTTTCTAATGATTTACTACCATCTTGGCATGATTATTTTTATAGTGTCTGTGTATTTTCCCTCAATTTTAAGCTCTATGAGGGGAAAAGCTTCATCTGTTTGTTTACTGTCATATCACCAGGCCTATGCAAGTGTCTGTTAAATAGTCATTGAATAAACAAATGAGAAGAAAGTAATTTATGCCAATGAGATGTATTCTCTTTTCTAAAAAGAGGGAGATTTTCTAGACCTAATGTTTTTGGAATCTTAACACGTTTTCACTTTTCCTATAATGGCAGAATTCTGAGGAGGTGACAAGGACCACATTAGGCTAAGAATCACCTTCCTCCCAGATCTCATGGTAATACTTATAAAACAACTTCAGAATAAAAATAACATGTAGAAGGAATCATTACAAATATCCCAGTTTGGCCTGCACTTATCTGGATAAGTACATCCATCATCTTTATTACACATTGATAATAAAAGCAATGGCCTCTAAATTAACTGAATCTTTAGAGATAAAATAGAACTATGAACATTGATTGGCCTACATCTCAACACCTGCCTAGATTGAGGCAAACCCTTACTGTCTATTCTCCCTCCCTTCTCTGCCATGGAGCCACATTTTCACCAGCAGTCTTCCACTGGACTGGCTTTGAAATATTAAGTTAATATGCTGTTTCTGTTTAAATCCATGCTTTAGAGAAGAAACCATGATAGATAATTAAATAAACACATAAAGCTGCTTGTGGGTGATATACCATGCCATCTTTGGTCACATTAGAGTTTGGTGAGCATGTTTCCCCCATCCTACAGCTTAGGAACAGAAAATTTAAAAAACTGACTTGGGTATTGGTATCTTCTCTGACTTAGATGACCCCTAACCAAGTACCTAGCTCCTCTAGATTCAGGTTATTTTCAAATGTTTATATGTACATGCATTACCAGGAGATCCTGGAATGGTCTAAGATTCTGTATGTCTAACAAGCTCCCAGTTTGTGTTGAAAAACCTAGTTAGTGCACCATGCTTTCTAAAGCAATGTCTCTGGAGCTCTGGTCAAAATATTGAATATTATCAACCCAAATTTAAAGATGAGTTTTAAGAAAAATTATTGGAACAAACTAGGCAATGCAGAGGTAATCCTCCCTGATGGCTCAGGCAGTAAAGTGTCTGCCTACAATGCAGGAGAACCAGGTTTGATCCCTGGGTCAGGAAGATCCCTTGGGGAAGGAAATGGCAACCCACTCCAGTACTCTTGCCTGGAAAATCCCATGGATGGAGGAGCCTGGTAGGCTACAGTCCATGGGGTCACAAAGAGTCAGACACGACTGAGCAACTTCACTTTCACTTTCAGGCAATGAAGATGCTTAGGTTCGGAATAAAACCTACTTTGAAATATATTTTTATAGAGAATTAAATAAAATATCAGGATGTGAATTTTTTTCTTTTTATCCTAGATTAGATGAAAAATAATTGAGAGTGCTTAAAGTTATAGTGGAATGTGGACAAAATATAAATAAGATCTTTACTGTATATGGAAGAAAAGCAGACTCAACCTTGCTAAAAATCAAATTAGAGAACCAAAAGATGAATTTAAAAAACATACTCAGGATGCAGAAGAGATGTCTCAGGGGATAAAGTTAACATAAGAGTACATGGATGACACAGAACTCAGGACCAGCACATGTTGCAAAAACTGACCCAAGAAGAGGTGAATGGATTGGGATCAATAATTATTAACAGAAGTAAATCTTTCAGAGCTGTAAAGACTCCGGAGGGCTAGAAGGCCTACCTTATATAGGTAAAATTACAAAGCAGAAACTATCATATAGACACTCTCTTAAGTTCTTATTTTTTAAACCTCAAAACGAAAGTAAAGAGCTTAATGCTGCCAAATACATGTTAGTGCATATTCAAAGTAAAACCAGACTAGCTTCGAATTTCTCCTCTGCAACAGTCAAAACCAGAAAGCACTAAAGAAACATCTAAAAGTCATTAGAAAAATCAAATGTAAACCAAGATTTTACAACTCAGTGTGTTGTCCTTAAATGTACTGACAACAGAATCCTGCTAAGATTCAAGAAAGTTTTTAGCAAGTGCCAGTCAATCTGACCTGTGCTCATATCACTAATGTCAGACCACAGAATGAACTCCCATATCTGAAGTGTGTACTTTTTTTTTAATGGTTTAGTCAAATTACAGAGGTTAATAAACAAAAATACAAAATATATGATGCATACTACTTTTGTATATTATTATACATTGTATATTTGTATATTATTATACATTAATGCTACTGGTTTATAGTTATTTCCTTTCCTCCATAGCATGATAATACTGAGGGCAGAGACTTTTCCCACATGTTCATCCCTTTATCTGTTCTATCTGGTATATGCTCTGGAAGTATCTGTTAATTAAGCATGTTGTCTTTTGTGTTATAGTCTCATTTAAATCCATTCTCTTGCCTCCTAGACCTGATCATGTTGGAAACTTTTGTGGTGGAAACTGCAGAAATCACTACCAAATCTAATTTAAAGATTTTTTATTGTGGCGATTTTTTCCAAACCAAATTTTAACTTTTAAAGCACCTTTGGACATGGGGCTGCAAATTGTGTTCGAGGTATGATCTGGAATGTACATGTACACAGGTTATGATGAAAGAAAAGAGTTTGAGAAGAAAATGGGAAGTGGTAGCCAGCCTAATGGGTGACACTCTGGTCTTAGACCTGTGGAGTGACAGAGCTGCTGCTTAGGAAAAGTAACTGGTGTTCCGTGCAAGTGGCACAGAAATGTTGCCTGAAGGGGGCTCCCTTCCAGGGCCCAGGGCTCTTGTCTAACACTTGGAAATGAATCGTCCAAGGAGGTGCGTGGGCTGACACAGCAAGACTTTCCTGGGAACGGGCCCTGGGGCAGAGAGCAACAGAGTAAGGGAACCCAGGAGAATTGCTGGGCCATGTGGCTTCCAGTCTCAAGTTTTATGTGAATGGAGTGAGTTTCCAGTTCGTCGCTGGCCAATCATTCTGACTCAGTCCTTCCTGGTGGTGCATGCATCACTCAATCAAGATGGATTCCAACAAGAAAGATTCTGGGATACTGATAGGACATATGGACTGGAGTCTCTTCTCTCCTTTTGACCTTTCCTGAATTCTTCTGGTTGGTGGTAGCTTGTTAGTTCCGAGTATGTTAGGAAGACCTACTCTTGTAAGACAACTTAAAGACATGGTTACGACCTTGCATGGTGGGCCATTTTGGTCAGTGGTTGCCCTAACAGAAATGTTCATCTTTTCCTTGCAAACCATTGATTGATTGCTCCCTATTGTCTGTACAGGCTTATCTATATCTCCTTTGATGTAGTTTGTAGTATAATTGACTTTTAGCAGGTGAAAATGTTTCATTCCAGGCACTCTTGTTATTTGCTCGGTCATGTCTGACTTTTTGTGACCCCATCAACTGTAGGCCACCAGGATCCTCTGTCCATGGGGCTTCTCCAGGCAAGAATACGGGAGTGGGTTGCCATTCGCTTCTCCAGGGCATCATCCTAACCCAGAGATCGAAACCGGGTCTCCTGCGTTGCATGCAGATTCTTTACCATTTGAGCCACCACGGAACTCTCTTTCCAAGCACTCATAATCAAGTGGTTTTCAATTGTATTAATGTATAGCTTTACAGATGGAGCATTTCATTGGCTGTTATTTGTTTAATTATAGATTTTTTTAAGTAATCTATAATTCATAGAGTACTATGAATTATACTAAAATAGAATAAGACTATTAATATATTAAAAATTAGAACTAGATAAGTATTTAGAGATTTGTCTATGATTAATTTTATAAATAATATTAATTGCTGTCATTATTAGTAAATGGTTTGCACATTCTGAAACCTAGAGGCCGCATGTGGCTTCTCCAAGAATATTTCTAATAAGGAGGACTGGGGAGCCAAGGAGAGATTTATTGATCCCTGTGATAAATATTTTAGTGCTCTCTAGTCCTACCATGATGCTTTTAAAGCAGATAGGCTCAAAGCTGCTTCCGACCCATTTGGAAACACCTCACTCTATAAAATCCTTGGAGATCATTATTTTCTGAGTTTCAGGATCAAAAATTTAGGAATTTTATTTTGCTATTTTTATTTTTTTGAATTTTTGTATTGTAATAACCAACTCTAGTACATTTCCTTAAATTTTACAGAACAGTTTCATGTATACCATTTTATTTAATTCTTAGCAATAAACCTGATTAAGTCGCCATGAATGCTTATGAGTATTGCCCTAGTTGGTGGTCCACTAGGTATTTTGCATGTGCAGCTTGCTTGATTCCTTACAATTCTGTAGTATGGGGGTCTATGCTTTTATCTACTTTATAGAGTAATAGAAAAGTAGTTACACAGTTTCTAGAAACCACATAGCTAGTAAGTGCTGGAGTAAAAGTTCAAACCCACCACATTGATCTACTTCTGGATAAGTGTTTTATCATTATTGCTCTAGGATTGTACATTACAGTTATCCCTATCTTCCTAGTTTAATTAAGATTCCTGCAAAAGTCATATAAATGACTTATTAGCTTTGGTCATACCATCCTTTGAATTTTTTTTTATTTTAATTACTGTGACATCCTGAAGAAATTTATCATGCCTTCCCCAGAATTTCAATAAAATGCCCTGTGCTTCTTTCTTTATTTCCTAATATATTTAAACTCAAGGTCTCCCTTTCATCCTGTCTTGAATGACTGCTCCCTACTCTTTAGCCCAGATGTGGGGCATGGCCCCTTTTCTTTGATTTCCTCACATTTTCCAAAGGAATAGCAAAGGTTTGGGGTGATCTAGGTGGTGTTTGCTATAACTACATTAAAAATTAAATATTTTACACTTTTCTTCTTAATTGCTTTTTGAGTCCACTACCTAACCTCATCAAAATTTTCTCTTTCTAATCTTTTTTCTTGGACTCTCCATCTGCCCCACGTGGCTAGAACTCTGTTCTTTCTCCTTCTGATGCCCTGAGCATCTGAATGCCATTCTCTTTGCTTTTAAAAAAAAATCTCAATATTCACCTTACTGTAACCTATAGATAAAAGTAATCTCTTTCGTGTAATTCTGTTTCCCCAATAAGCTCTGAGAGTGTTCATTTTGTAAGGTAGACTGTCTAGATATTTTCATAAATGAGGACCCTTCAACTAGAAAGTAATGAAGCATTTTCCTAAATGAAAATGTACCTCCTATGGAGTAGAAGGGATTGTTATTATTAGTGTTGTTTTTAAAGAAGGAATGTTCTTCGCTTTTCTATACTGATGAAAAGACTGCCCAGCTTTAGGTGTTGCTTTGTGCTTTTGTTTCTGCCCCTTTGATTCAACAGTTCTACTGATGGCTTTTCAAGTCATAGCCCCTCCTGGATGTTGGTAGTCTCTGGAATCTTTTGCTTCCTGAATCAGCTTCTACCTCTTCTCTTCTCATTGGATCTGACCTAGGATGCAAGAGAAAAATTACCATTTAGTAACTGTTATAACTGGACCCCCCAAATCTTTAATAATTTGCTGAGTGTCAAATGGTGCCTGAGCTTGATCTAAAATCTCACAAAGACTTTTAAGGAGGAAAAATGTAAATATTCCTTCCATATAAATCTCACCATTCTCGGAGCTCTGTGGCCTATTTTCTGGCACTTAGTCTTTTCTTTTTTTCCCCCCATGGACACTTTTCTTCTGTTATCTCTGTTCCTGGACTGTTGTGCTCAAACTGGCCCATGTCTGATTCAGTTAAGCCTAAATTCTGAACTTGTCTCCAGGAATAATGAAGATTTATGACCACAATACCAGGTGAAAATGAATTAAATGGGGATAAATAGAGCCTCTTTTGCTAAGGAGGAGAGCCAGGATATTATGCTGAAAAGTCATTGTGCCACCCGTTCCAGGGTCTATCTCACTGGGAACTTCCAAGATGGACAGACTCTTCCCCATTGAATGGCTTCTAGTATGTCTTCCTTGCTGTATTCTCTACAGAAGCTCTCTGAAGCAGAATATAGCTGAACCTTGCAGAATCACTGTAGGCTGAACTCACTCAGATTAGGACAGGGCTGAGGTAACAAAAAAGATCTTCATGACCCAGATAACCACGATGATTTGATCACTCACCTAGAGCCAGACATCCTGGAATGTGAAGTCAGGTGGGCCTTAGGAAACATCAACATGAACAAAGCTAGTGAAGGTGATGGAATTACAGTTGAGCTAGTTCAAATCCTAAAAGATAATGCTGTTAAAGTGTTGCCCTCAATGTGCCAGCAAATTTGGAAAACTCAGCAGTGGCCACCAGACTGGAAAAGGTCAGTTTTCATTCCAATCCCAAAGGCGATGCCAAAGAATGTTCAAACTACCGAGCAATTGCACTCATCTCACACACTAGCCGGGGAAGGAAATGGCAACCCACTCCAGTGTTTTTGCCTGGAGAATCCCAGGGACGGGGGAGCCTGGTGGGCTGCCATCTATGTGGTCGCACAGAGTCGGACACGACTGAAGTGACTTAGCAGCACACACTAGCCAGGGAAGGCAATGGCAACCCACTCCAGTACTCTTGCCTGGAAAATCCCATGCACGGAGGAGCCTGGTAGGCTGCAGTCCATTGGGTTGCAAAGAGTCAGACACGACTGAGTGACTTCACTTTCACTTTTCACTTTCATGCATTGGAGAAGGAAATGGCAACCCACTCCAGTGTTCTTGCCTGGAGACTCCCAGGGGTTGCAGAACCTGGTGGGCTGCTATTTATGGGGTCGCACAGAGTTGGACATGACTGAAGCAACTTAGCAGCAGCAGCAGCAGCAGCACACACTAGCAATGTAATGCTCAAAATTCTCCAAGCCAGGCTTCAACAGTATATGAACCTTGAGCTTCCAGATGTTCAAGCTGGATTTAGATAAGGCAGAGGAACCAGAGATCAAATTGCCAGCATCCATTGAATAATCAAAAAGCAAGAGAGTTCCAGAAAAAAACATCTACTACTGCTTTATTGACTACACCAAAGCCTTTTATTGTGTGAATCACAACAAACTGTAAACAATTCTTCAAGAGATGGGAATACCAGACCACCTTACCTGCTTTCTGAGAAATCTGTATGCAGGTCAAGAAGCAACAGTTAGAACTGGACATGGGACAAGACTGGTTTCAAATTGGGAAAGGAGTACGTCAAGGCTGTATATTGTCACCCTGCTTATTTAATTTATATGCAGAGTACATCAGGCGAAATGCCAGACTGGATGAAACACAAGCTGGAATCAAGATTGCCAGGAGAATTATCAATAACCTTAGATATGCAGATGACACCACCCTTATGGCAGAAACTGAAGAAGAACTAAAGAACCTCTTGATGAAAGTGAAACAGAAGACAGAAAAAGTTGGCTTCAAACTCAATATTCAAAAAACAAAGATCACGGCATCCAGTCCCATCACTTCATGGCAAATAGAAGGGGAAACAATGGAAACAGTGAGAGATTTTATTTTTTTGGACTCCAAAATCACTGCAGATGGTGACTGAAGCTATGAAATTAAGACACTTGCTCCGTGGAAGGAAAGCTACAACCAACCTAGACAGCATATTAAAAAGCAGAGGCTTTACTTTTCCAGCAAAAGTCCATCTAGTCAAAGCTATGGTTTTTCCAGTAGTCATGAATGGATGTGAGAGTTGGACTACTAAGAAAGCTGAGCACCAAAGAATTGATGCTTTTGAACTGTGTTGTTGGAGAAGACTCTTGAGAGTCCTTTGGACTGCAAGGAGATCTGACCAGTCAATCGTAAAGGAAATCAGTCCTGAATGTTCATTGGAACGACTGATGCTGAAGCTGAAACTCCAATACTTTGGCCACCTGATGTGAAGAACTGATTCATTAGAAAAGACCCTGATGCTGAGAAAGATTGAGGGTAGGAGGAGAAGGGGATGACAGAGGATGAGATAGTTGGATGGTATCATCGACCAGATGGACATGAGTTTGAGTCAACTCCAGGAGTTGATAATGAACAGGGAAGCCTGGCATGCTATAGTCTATGGGATCACAAAGATTTGGACCTGACTCAGCGACTGAACTGAACTGAGTTAACAAAGAGTAAGGACCATTTATGATTAGTTAGAAAGGCCTCAGAAGAGGGAAACTAACTGCCTAGAATAACTCAGACAGTGTAGGACAGGAGCCCTATGAAATGGAAACCAAACGAGATGGCCTAGGTTATCTTCAACTAGACATATGGGTCACAGCGCTTCCCTCTTTCCTTTTCAAGAAAGGTCTGGATACTGAGACTAGACCAAAGACACAACTCCTGATTTATATCTTTCTTTTAATTAAAATATATGTATATGTATGTATGTTCTATTTTATAGGGAATCTTCAGGCTTGCCTGGTAGCTTAGTGGTAAATAAATCCACCTGCAATGCAAGAGACATTGGTTCAATTATTGGGTTGGGAAGATCCCCTGGAGAAGGAAATGGCAACTTACTCCATTATTCTTGCCTGGGAAGTCCCACAGACAGAGAAGCCTCACAGGCTACTGTCCATGGGGTCACAAGAGTCAGACACAATTTAGCAACTAAACCATCACCACAGGGAATCTTCAATTTTTTCTGGGCATAAAACTTTGAATTAATATCCTCTATGTGTATGCTAAGTCACTTCAGTCATATAGAATTCTTTGCAACCCTAAGGGGACTGTAGCCCTCCAGGCTCATCTGTCCATGGAATTCTCCAGGGAAGAATACAGGAGTGGGTTGCCATGCCCTCCTCTAGGGGATCTTCCAGAACCAGGGATCAAACCAGCATCTCTTATGTCTCCTGCATTGGCAGGAAGATTCTTTTACCACTAGTGCCACTTGGAAAGCCCTAATATCCTCTGTGCTGTGCTAGTTGCTTAGTTGTGTCCAACTCTTTGTGACCCCATGGACTGCAACCTGCCGGGCTCCTCTGTCCATGGGGATTTTCCAGGCAAGAATACTGGAGGGGGTTGCCATGCCCTTCTCCAAGGATCTTCCCAACCCAGGGATCAACCCAGGTCTCCTGCATTGCAAGCAGATTCTTTACCCATCTGAGTCACCAGGGATAGTTATATATAAATTCCTGAACTGGGCAGATCTTTCTGAATATTTCTAGTTCTAATGACAGGAAAATTGTATATCAACTCCCATTCTCTTCCAGTCTGCTGCTTCTCATCCTGCCTTGTCCAGACTCACCCACTTTTCAGAATAGCAGGCTCTCCCAGATCACCTTAGTGCTCTAAATTTTAAACACATCTGATTTTCCCTCCAAATCTATTTGAAATTCAATTTTTGCTTTGGACAGAAATGGTTCGTGACCTCTTCTAATCACACGTCATTCATTTACTTTGAAGAAAGTGGGTATATTCCCATGATATTTTTTTATCCTAAGTAATCATGAGAACACCTCTATGAAAAGTTTTTAAAAAAACATAATTAAGAAAGGCTTTGTAATTAGGGTCACTTATACTGCCAAATTTTCATGTTCAGGCTTGTTTGAAGTAACCATTAACTTCTTATTATCATTAGTAGGGAATTTAGTCCTATTAAAATTAGAGTAGATATTATTGTCTCTCTCTGACTCAATGAGTTTTCTGTTCACTGGAACTTATTGTGATATGTTACAAAACCAGAGCAGTGTAAACCACACTGGGATAAGACTTTAGGAGGAAAACATAAACATATACTGTCAAATACATCTTTCTGAATGGTGTGTTAGAAAAGTTTGAATTAAAAGACCTGATTTAAATTCTAGCTTGTCCATTTACTCATTCGTCAAATGAATATTGTCAACCCTAAGTGAGTCATTGAAGACAGGCACAATTCCCAAATGGTATAACTTTAAGCTCACAATTATATCCTCACTGATTCTTTGTTTATTAAAGAGTACATGAAGAAAATCATATCATATTATAGTATAATACTTACAATGATAGTGAAAGTGAAAGTGTTATTTGCTCAGTCATGTCCGACTCTTTGCGACCTCATGGACCATAGCCCGCCATGACCCTCTATCCATGAAATTTTTCAGACAAGAATACTGGAATGGATTTCCATTCCCTTCTCCAGGGGATCTTTCCGACTCAGGGATCGAACCTGGGTCTGCTACACTGAAGGCAGATTCTTTACCGTCTGAATCTTTACCATCAGAAAAGTCCAGTACTTACCTTCAACTATAAAAATATTTGTACAAGATTCTTATCACTGTTTAATTAAGTGAAATATTAAAATATATGGAACAACAGAGATGGAAGCATTTTGTAAATTCTGAATTAATGATTGTCACTACTGTTGTTTGAGCTTATCATGGAAAATGTTTTACTCTGGGTCCTATATTGAGTTTTTCTTTCTGTAGGAAAGAAAAAGTTATGCTGACTTTGTTATTTCTTAGCATCTGCATCAATGGCATGATCTAGAAAAACACAAAGTAGCATGGACAGTGAATTCCCAGGCTGAGATCAAGTATTGCAATTGGCAAATGAGGTTGTTAGTGAAAAGAACCATCCACTGATAAAAAGGAGGAGGCATTTGGTGAAGGCAGCAGCATCCTGCAAGGATGCTTTAGGGAGGGACGTCCAGAACTGAACCTTGAGATTTGGAGAAATTCTGTGAACAAAGGTGGGGCAATTCTAGGAACACAGAGAGGATATCAGTCTAATCAGAGGATGGCTTTGAGAAAATTAAGGTGAGTGATTAACAATTAAAATTGAGAGTTTTGAATAGCAGAGAGAAGAATGGAATGGGTCTATTTGAAGAGCTCATTTCTCTTAATGTGAGATGGATGTGTCACTGTTCATTTGCTCAGTCGTGTCCAACTATTTGTGACCCCATGGACTGCAGCACGCCAGGCTTCCCTATCCTGCACCATTTCCCAGAGTTTGCTCAAACTCAGATCCATTGTGTTGTTGTTACAATCTTGACTTATCAGTTATTATTATACTTCACAGTATGGACAACTTACAAATTCTAAGGCTTTGTTGCCTTATCTGTGAATCTCATCATTGTTATGATGGTTAGATGAGATAAAATTCATCATATTATCTGGCACAAAGTAGATTCTTATTCAGCTTTAGCTATTTTTTTCTACTTTCCTTTCTCTTCAGAGTTTCAATGGGCCTTCTGCCTTTACGTTAGTTTAAATGCACATGATTGTCTCCGTGCACATTTTATGACTTTTATGTCTCCTATATTTGTACTATCTGCTTCCTACAGTGTCTGAGACCTGAAATTACTCTCTTCAGAATGTCTCTAGCAAGCTATACAAATAAGTTCATGTTTAGTTTAACTGTAGCCCTTAATTTTTCCCTAATCAGTTGAAACTGCTTCTCCATCTACAACAAAATTCTTTAAAATATTTGAATTATATGAATAACATCCAGGATAGAAGAAGTATTACCAGTTAAGTATTCTCTACTATTCATTGTCTGCTCTTATTATTATAAGAAACAAGCTGTTTCAGAATGTTGATAGTTTCAGATTTAAGTTCATTTTATAAAATAACTCAAGACATCAGCCATCACCATATATTTCTTCAGCCTAAATAAAAGGTGACCTTTCTTTTAATCTTTTTCTGTGATTTCTCATTAGAGAATAGATCAAGATGATAAGAGGGGAAGATCTTCCCTTGCTTCAATTTAGCTTCATGTTATTGTTTTGCTTCGGTTCTTTGCAGCTACAATATCAAAAACAGTTTTTTGATGCATGTTAAGAAGAGAAGCAATTGCATAATACTTTCAGTGACTGAGAAAATCTTAAAAATGACTTTGATTCTACTGTCTTCTTCAAGCAAGGCACTTGTTTCCTATTCTTTTTCTATTTTTTGTGTCATAACCTAATTTTATTCCAAGCACCATCATAGTCCCAATGGTCCCAGGACTCATCTGAGCAAACGAGACATGTACTAGCTGTCCCACCACGTCATCCACCTGTCCTGCAGCAGGTCCTGCATTGTCCTCTTTCCAGCCCTGCAGACCTTCCTTGTGTATGTTAGTCCCTCAGTCATGTCTGACTCTTTGCAGTCCCATGGACTATAGCCCACCAGGCTCTTCTGTCCCTGGAATTCTCCAGGCAAGAATACTGGAGTGGGTTGCCATTTCCGTCTCCAGGGGATCTTCCTGACCCAAGGATTGAACCCATGGGTCTCCTGCATTGTAGGCAGATGCTGTACTGTCTGAGCTATTAGGGAAGACCCTACCAACCTTCCTTAAAACCTCATTTCCTCTCAGCTGCTTGCTGGAAAGATTCTCTTAAGGAATCTCTTTGCTCTTGATGACTTATGTGTCCAAATTATACTGCATACTGCTTCCAACATCATCTTGCCTCTGCTTCAAGATTTAGAAATGATTTTTTTTTTTTTTTTTGGGCCATGTGGCTCTTGAGACCTTAGTTCCCAGACCAGGGATTGAAACTGGGCCCTGAACCCCTGGCAGTAAAAGCTCCGAGTCCTAACCACTGGACTGATAGTGAATTCCCTGAAAGCAATTTTTGAATCAGAAAGTAAGGGACAGCATCTTGGTTGAGTTGTAGGAAGTGTTCTCACACTTAACTTGGAAAAAAAAAAAATCACAGATTCCTGGACCCTCTCTGAGAAGTGCTGAATCTGTTTTGAGTAATGTTCCTGGAAACTTGTGTTCTTAGTAAGCACAACAGGTGATTCTTGCAGGTAAGTGTGTTTAGAAGGCCAGCCATGCAGAGTACACAAAATGGAGGTCTAGGGGTCTGAGAATCCCAGGTTAGACTGCAATAACACACTTAATACCGAGAGAGAACTGGGAAAGTCATTTAGCCTCCTTAACTGTGTTTTCCCATTCAGAAATGGAGATGTTTTCAACTTACACTCATCATTGTTGTGAGGCTGAAATATGAGAAAATACATGAGAGTACAAACACTTAAATATCCCAGATCCTTCTGTTTTCCTGATCCTAGTAATGGCTTTTTGAAAACTTAGTGAAAAGACTGACTTCAGCATTATTTCCCTTTCTCCAAATAGGCTTGAGAAAATCAGACCTGATTTCTAGAACCATAACTGTGGCTTTGGTTCCCCTGCAGACAGATGAGTCAGCAGAGACCCACAGGACCAAATATAAAGCCTCTCGGGGTCTCCTGAGAAGTAAGAGAACTGGTGGATACGTCTGTGTTCTCATGGAGAGGAGGACAGTCTGGACCTATCATGGAAAGCCATCAGAATACACTCAGGAGAAGGTCCAGGGGGAATGCCTGCCCAGCAGTGATAAGGGTCCATGCTTTAGCCCTGAGCCCTGATCCAGTATCTGGTAGAACTTGGGCATAGTCTAAAAGCCTAATTCCAAACAGACCCAGGGCTCAGAGCAGCTCTAAGATGATGAACATATCAAAATAGGGTGGGTTCAGAAACAGGGAAGGCCAGAACTGATGAGTGGACCAGTCAAGGCTGACTGTCAGCAGTTCTCTGAGTGGCCACATCCAAGATGGAGGCACGAAGGCAGTGGATCAACATCCTAGGTATGCCACAAAATTCCACCTGTTTTCTGGTACTACAGTGTGCTCTCACCTGTGTGAGTACCAAGTCGCTTCAGTCATGTCCAACTCTTTGCAACCCCATGGACTGTAGCCCACCAGGCTCCTCTGTCCATGGAATTCTCCAGGCAAGAATACTGGAGTGGGTTGTCATGCTCTTCTCCAGGGCATCTTCCCAACCCAGAAATCAAACCCAGATCTCCAGGGTTGCAGGCAGATTCTTTACCATCTGAGCCTCCAGGGAAGCTAGAACTAGACCACAGTCTTTTCTTGGAACCCATTTCTCTGCAAATCCCAGCCCAGCATCAGTGGCTGCTAAGGCCTCTTTCCCTTGCTCTAAACCCTTGGACTTCATAATACTTGTGGGAAGTTGGACAAGCCACTTGATCTTCTGAATCTTCAGTACTCTCAAATGTATAATGGGACTAACAGGTCAGTTGATCAGCTTAAATGCCTAGTAGGCCTGTCACATAGTGTGAACCTCATAATTATTAATTTTCTTTAACTTGTCTTCCCTTTGCCATAGAGAGCCTCTAAATATCTGTTTATATGCTCATTCTTCTAACACTTATATTTACACAATAAACTGTCACTCCAATTCATTTTGATCCTCTGAGAGCCATGAATAGCAAAATCTTCATCAAGGTAATCCCAACCATGGACACAGGTGTAAGAGCACCTTACAGTGTTTCTTTTGGTTGGTAGGTTTGGGGACATGAAACCATTGGAATGAAACAGTGAGTGTTCCTACAGCCTAGTTTCTTGGAAAGTAAGGCAGAGGTCCTTATAATTTAGAGAAACTCTCAGAGTATGGTACAGATAGGTTTATAAGGACCAGGATATAGGATCTAAAGTGGAAGCAACTGAAGAAGCATCATTCTTGCTTTTAACATGTTTATCAAGCACTAAGAGTATGAGATGCCCAAGTATCATGGTGACTACATCAGATTTGGTTTAGGGGCTTACAGAACTGAGACAGTGTTAAGGTAGACTGAGGCTCTGTGGACAGAACATATGCCATCATATCCCCCATTAGGACCAAGGCACACGTTCTCCCAGCTGTTGAAGGCTTGTCCACTGATGGCTGGTGGCTGAATCCATCTCAAAGAATTGCCTTCATCAAAGTGGTCAGCCAGCATCCTGCAGCTGATAGACAGGGGACCCAGTCCCCTGGCCCCATCTAGAACAATCCTATCTTTAGAGCAACCTGAGGACTTGGCTGAGATCTTCATTACAACTGCATTATAGTTCAATTGCTCTTTCTGCTCATTTTCAAAATTTATTTATTCAGTTGAATTCAGTCGCTCAGTCGTGTCCGACTCTTTGTGACCCCATGAACTGCAGCATGCCAGGCCTCCCTGTTCATCACCAAGTCCTAGAGTCCACCCAAACCCATGTCCATTGAGTCAGTGATGCCATCCAACCATCTCATCCTCTGTCGTCCCCTTCTCCTCCTGCCCTCAATCTTTCCCAGCATCAGGGTCTTTTCCAATTATTTCTGAGAGCTGACATTTCTCCCAATGTGAGGAAGGCCTATAGAATAGAAGCTCCTTTGTGGACTAGCAAGGTATGACTTCTCCATTTGCCACTGCTTATCAAAATCCATTCAGGCTGCTTAACAAAAATGCCACAGACCAGGTGGATTATAAACAACAGAAATTTATTGCTCATGATTCTAGAGGCTGCAAAATCCAAGATCAAGATGCTAGCAGATTAGGTACCCACTCCTGGAGATAGTTGGATCTCCAACCATGGAGATCCATGGTTAGCATCACCGGCTCACTGGACATGAGTTTGAGCAAACTCTGGATACTGAAGGACAGGGAAGCCTGGCATGCTGCAGTTCATGGGATTTCAAAGAGTCAGACATGACTTAGCAGCTGAACAACAACTCTGACTCAAACACAGCCTCTTTTCTCTATGCCCTCTTATGGTAGAAGGAGCAGGGGAGTTTTCTAATACCTCTTTACAAGGAACACTATTCCCATCCATGATGTACTAATCACCTCCCAAGGCCCTATCTCTTAATACTGGTAGCTTGGGTGCTAAGGATTCAACATATGAACATTAGGAGAATACAAACATACTGTCTATGCCACCCTGCTTTGCTCCAAAGACTTTATTGCTCTATAGAAGACAGTTTTCAATCACAGAGATCAAAGTACAGGCAAGTTAATATTCAAAACATGACATTGACTCTAATTACATATCCATTTATTTCTGTATTGCAGCAGGAAAAAGATAAAACATATTCTTTAGCAGTTGTTATTATGTAACATATAATTAAATGTTTAAAAGATGAACCTATTATATGAGAAATAAATACAATTATGTTTGGTTCATGCTATAAAACTTCTTACTTCCTATATATTATATGCAATATGGAGTAGATATCTGCTTATTTATTTAAAAGAAAACCCAATTAGTATATTTAGCATATATTATGTGGTCTTGATATTTGCAGCTTGATTTTCACTTTGGAGCTATTTCAGTTTATTGTGTCGAATCGTGGAGTAATTTTCATGCTCAGAAAGTCAAAAGTGAAAAAGGCAAGAGAGGGCGCAATCTGGTCAACAATTTGCTGGAATTCAATATTTTTGCATTTGTATATCTAAATTGAAGTTTGATCAGTTATTCCAAGCTCCTTCAAGCACAAGGGACACTAGCCTGGGCTCTCACTTAAAAGGAAACTGAGTCTCCTTCAAAAAAGGAGGGGTGGTAACTGGCCCTAGGTTGCAGATGAATTAGTAAAAACAGCTACTGTAGGATACAAACCTGACCACTCCCAGCCCTGGGATATACTTCTTGCAACAAACTGCTTGAGTGTTTTCCAGGGTAGCTTAACACTGTTAAGATGTGTGTGAGTTTCTCAAAGACATCTGTGAGTGCGGGCAGAGGAGAAAAAGGGCATATAACTTTATAGCTTTTTCTATCAAGTTGTGACAGCACCTAGGTATTAGTAAGCAACACACAGATGAGTATGCCCCAGCTTTCACTCATTTGCCGACATTAAAACCTTGGGGGTGAGAGACAAGTCTTTTTCATGTTGTGAGGACATGGTCCTGGGCAGCCAACTCCTTGGGAGGCATAAGTCCAAGCACTGCTTGGGAAGCCTGGGGCTACACCCAACCTTCAGCTCCACTGGGAGGAATAACCCAAGCGAGAGATCCTGTACGGTACTTTAGTGGTTGCAGAAATAAAAGGAAATCCTTGTTCTGAAGCAGAATATGGATTTAAAAATTTAATGGTAACTAATTGTCCATATCTGTGATAATCCTGCTGTTTTTGATGCTTTGAAAGACTTACAAATGACATCTCAAAATAGCTTTCATAAATCAATTTCACCTCACCTGGAAATCAAAACAATAGTTCATTCACTATTCAGATATAACAGCAAAATATCTATAATAGCAAAATATCTCCAAAGTCAATTTAAACAAGATAAATCAATAATAAATTATTAATAGTTCATATTTTCTATTAAAATAAATTTTATGGGAATCCCTTTGTTTCATTGAATTTGAATATGTCATTATAAACTCTATGCATTCCCAATAGTGTTTCTGTGCAATGACAGCCACTATTAATATCATCCTGTTTTCTTTGAGGTTTTTAAATTCTTTGCATGGATTTTTTAAAAGAGTACTTAGATTCTGTTACATCAAGTGGTGGACACCTCTCTTCCTCCCTGTGAAGGATGTTACCAAGCAGTTTTTCTGGAACTCTGCACTCCCTTGATGGGGGAAGATGGGCTGTCTTCTGCAAAAGCTGCTCATAGACCCACCACAGTTGTCCATGGTCATGCACAGTCATGAGAGGAAACAGCCTAGCCAAACCTTGGGCAGAGAAAGCATTAATGAAAGAAGCTTCTATGAAATATATTTATTTATAAACAAAATACTGCTGGGAATGTACAAAGTTCATTGTCATTCAGAAATCCAAAACCAAGTGAAGAGGCATACAATTAGTATTTTCTAGCATAGTTTACTACTATCCGTGCCCAAACATAGGATGAGAGAAACATGCAGTGGGAAGGGCAGGTCCTTTTTAAGTCCCTCCCCCCCTTTTTTTTTTAAAATGAGCTAGAGAGATTAAGTCATGTGTCCTAGACCCCATGGCTGGTAAAGTGGCCAGATCGCACATGCCTTACTGGGTGCCCATTTACCCTCTGTTTTTAGAATGGGTGCATGGATATTTTTCACCTGGCTTTCTGGATCCAAACATGAGGTTATCACAACTTTTGCAATTATAAGGATATGGATATTCTAATACAGATATGAGTTTGACTTTTGCCATTATTCTAGGTTTTAAATCACAGGTGATATCTCTCACTTGAGTGAAATGTGAATTTTCCAAATCATGAAAGCTTGTATGAGGCCGCAGAATAAGATTGTGAGCAGTTCTCTAAAGGGAAACAGATGTAAAATTTAACTGGCAAAGGAATAAAATTAAACCAGACACCAACATAACCCATCTGTCTCTTCAGATGACAGTCCTGTGGTTTGCTGCTCTGAGCATTTGATGGAGTAAAAGGCATTAACACTCTGCAAAACATAACAAGAAATACATTTGGCAAACAGTTCTCTAGTAGCTCAGTTGCTAAAGAATCCAACTGCAATGCAGGAGATCCTAATTCGATTCCTGGATCAGCAAGATCCCCTGGAAAAGGGTGCTTCACTGGTGGATCAGCTGGTAAAGTATCTGCCTGCAGTGCAGGAGACCTGGGTTCAATTCCTGGGTTGGGAAGATCTCTGGGAGAAGGGAATAGTTATCCACTCCAGTATTCTGCCCTGGATAATTCTATATGGTACATGGGGTCTCAAAGAGTTGAACATGACTAAGCAGCTTTCACTTTCACTTTTCCCCATAGACAAAAATGTGCCCTGAGGTTTAGTTCTATAGAGAAAACTATATATTTTTTTTTATATATTGTATAAAGTTTTTAAGTTTGATGGTGTCTGCTACAGAATTTTAGACTTTAAGCCTGTGCTCATGATTTCCCTGATAATCAGATTTCAGATTCAGTCTTTTGTTTTATTTTGTTTTTTCCTTGCCTTTTATGTAGTTTCTTAAAACCCTGTATTGTTGAGAAAGTCTTACACAGTTTTCACTGACTGTAACTCTAGTGACTTTAAAAAGATGTACCTGAAAGGGTGCAGGGGGAAAGAGCAGGATTTTAGAAGTTCTGCAGTCCTGGACACTGACCCTGTCTTTCCCATGTGTCTGGACTCTGACCTTGAATGAATAATTGAACTTCTCCTTTGGTCACCATTTACTTACCCACCAAGCTGGATCTGAAATCATCAGAGATGATTTTGTGTAAGAAGTTAAATGTAGGGTTTGTATGATCAGAGAGAAGAAGACAGTGGATCCCAGGTTGGGGGAAAAACATGATCAAAGCCTTAAAGATGAAGTAAGACCAGTCAGACTGATTAGATATTTTGAGACATAACAGACTACATAGTTGAGCAGGTAAATTGGAGTCAAGTGAATGTTAGTCTTAAATCAGTTGAAATAACCCTGTGTTGACTTGGTAGGAACTAGGGAGCAATTAGAGATATTTGAAACATGGTTTGAGAAGCTGGGAAGCAACTTAGCAGACAAGTTAGCAGATAGATGAGAGAGATTGGTTTGGATTATGTTTTGGAGTCTGGGCATCACCTAGAGATTAATACCTGTAGGTCCATAGGATCTTTGGTTGTGTGATCACACTAACACTGATGGTTATAATTTTGGCAGAACAGTCTATTTCCAAGTTATTGAATTATCCTAATTTCAAAGGTAGTCAAAGGCTGCATTTTGGTTGGTTTGTCTGCAAGGTTGTACCAAGGTTAGAAAGGAGTGATCACTGTGCCCAGCCAATTAGGGAATTACCTCGAGGTGGACAAGTGAGAATAGGAGGCCATAAATAAAACCAATACCCCAAACCACAAACCCACAAATGTGCTTATGTTTCTTATCAGAGGGCTGAATTTCGTATTGTCCAATGGTGATCTTTGATCAAAGTAAAGGTGGCATTAATGGAAACACGGTATTTTCCCATTTTTATTCCATGGCTTGTTTTTGAGCTGTCAAGGAGGCAAAAACTGGAACCTCTTCTATTTAGAGAATCATACATCCCATTAAAATATTAGAAACTCAGGATCATCCTATAGTAAGAAATCATTATTTAACTTTGTATCAACCCTCAGATTTCTTAAACTTCTTTGTCCATAGACCCATTTTCTCTTGTAGGTTCCATTAACATCTAATGGAACTACAGCTGCCCAAAATGATGTATAAAAACCACTAAGTCTGGGATATTGAACTTTAACCAACATAATTAACACAGTTGTTTTCTCTTGTAGGGCAATACTCAATATTTAGTTTCAGTGGAAGCCATAGAAGGAATCTAAATGTGTTTATGAACTGTATTTCAAGATGTATAGATGATTAACGACATGAGAATTTAGAAGCAGTAGACAATTTGAAGTTAGAAGTTACAAACCACACATTAGATAGCTTTTTCACGTATTCATTGTAGTTTCCTCATCTGTAAATATCATATTATCCATCTATAAGGGTTATGATGCTCGGAAAGATAATGTACACGAGAATCTCTTGCAATTGCGAGGCTTCATTTGATTCTGCATTCTTCATTTGAATCTGCAATCTGCATTCTATCTTCTAGTTTGTATTGAGTCAACAAATAAAGAAATTTCTTAAAGAGAATTGAAAGGACCCATTTAAGCAAACTGTCATATGAAGTTTGAGTCCCCAAAGATATGGTATTGTTCAAATTAAGGGACAGGAAGAGTCAGGAAAGAAAAAAAAAAAACAAAACTTGTAACAGAGCAAAGCTACAATTGTATTCAAACCTTAAAAGAAGTTGCAAATGGCGGGAACCCTGGACTGACTACTGAGCTGCTCTATTTGCCCAGAACAGTGTTTGCAAAGCAGATAGAATACAAATGCATCTATGTTGACCACAGAACCCATTGCTTGATTTTTGTCTTCTATCAAGGCTCAAGATGTACAAGTATGCCCCTGTCCTGTCCCTGGGAGTTTTGTTGTTGTTGTTGTTTTGTAAGGACATATTTAGACCTGTGGGCATCCAAATTGTTTTATTTCCCATCTGATGCTCAAGAAGGCTTGCCTCCTAGATGTGGCCTGATAGCTCTTATTTCCTCTCTTTGCAGTCCATCAATAGGAGTAGGTGTTAGAGACTTTTATAAGGAACATTCTGATAGAAATGTATACCTTTGGATTACCATTGGGAATGTTTTTAAAAATTAAATTCCACTAAAATATGGCCCTGCCTAAGATGCAGGTGCTCTGACCCTCCATCAGCCTAACCTTGGGTGGGGTGGAGCTAGACTAGTCGGTAGAGATAGAGACTTACATAGTAATATCTCAACTGGGACCTTGGATTAATGTCTCAAACTCATTCTGAAGTCATTTCAGCCTAAATATCCCTCCTTCTTATTGCTCATTAGCTCAAATATCCTGTTTGCCTTAAACCCAACTGAAATGTACTGTCCTTAAGATGTTGTCAGTGGCAGGAGTACCAACTGGCATAACTTTTTTTGAAAACAAATGGGCAGTATACATCAGTATTAATATATGGCAATATTAAAGGAGTCTATACTTATGGTTCAATAACCTCCATGCTGGGAAATAGAACTATGGTCCAAGACTTAGATGCAAAAGTATAATAACATTGCACAGTTATTTATTACAGCATCTATTTCAAAAATGTATGAGGAGATTATTTATTTAAGTAACTGTGTAGCCACATGATGGAATATTATTCTATCATGGTAAAATTATGCATTGAAAAATAAAACAAGACAATTAAAATTGTATGTGTGTAACTGTGTGTGTGTGTGCCATGGGGTGGGAGTGCGAGGTGTTTGTTTATATGTTGAACATTGCAGATCTCCTAAGCCTGTGGATACAAAGAGGTCACATTAAGGTCCACATTACAATGGTCTTACAACTTTATCTCCCTGATGGCTCAGTGGGTAAAGAATCTGCCTGCAAAGCAGGAGACACAGGAGGCTCAGGTTCAATCCCTGGGTTGGGAAGATCCTCTGGAGATGGAAATGGCAACCTACCCCAGTATTCTTGTCTGGGAAGTCGCGTGGACAGAGGAGCCTGTTGGGCTACAGTCCATGGGGTCACAGAGTCGGACATGACTAAGCAGTGGCAGCAATACAACCTTCTAACCTCTCACAAAGGAAATATAAACTTGCAGTAGGCTTAGTATCAGATCCAAAGAGACCATTTTCCCTTTTCCCTGGCCTCCTTGCCAAGGCTCTTTCCACTCATCCCATTGTGGATCTCTCATTAGAACTTTCTGGTAACTGGTATCCTTGGACGTCAGGGTTACCATTCTATGAGAAAGGAGATGTTCTCCATTCTAAAGCTTTTCTTGGCCTTGAATCTAGGATGCAGATATTGAGATAAGGAAGTCTGGAAGGAAACAAATGCATCAAATGTCTAATAATGGTAGAGCTTGGCTAGGTCATCCATTCCTGTCAACTAATGATTCTCAGCTATTCTTATGCTCTCTTTTTAATATGAAACCTCAGCACATCTAGATAGCATTCTACTCAGTCATTTTAGGTCTATGGTGCTATTTAGTTCCTTTCAACCCTACAAAGGTAAGGAATCTTAACATTGTTATCTGCCTGGATCTCTAAATCTTACTGCTGCTAGCTGTATTCCTTCTGCCCACCTGTTGGGGCTTCTCTGAGGCCAACTGCTTGCCTGGCCTCCAGTTGCCTATTAATACTCTACTTGCTGGAACCCACGTTCCACCTGCTCTCCTGGATGGTCTTCCCCCAAGCACCAGCTGCAACTGAACCCTGAGCACCCGTCCCACCACACAGGCCAGTCTAGCTCCAAGCCCAGCGGTCTCCCGGTCCACTGATGCCCTGCTATGGTTAAGCTTGCCATGCCTGGGTCACCTCGGCGATTCTTAAAACATTATATGCCATGGCAGACACATGATAAGATTTTTCTTTTTAGGATATTCCATTTTTTATATTTAAACTGTTCCCTTTTCTCCAAATTAAGTTTTCTGGAAGGAATAATAAGCTGAAATTTGAGCATATGTTTTGAAGATTAAGGACTGACTAAAGAAAAAATGCAGCTGGTTTAATATTCCTGTCCTTCAGTCTGCTTCACACTAGAAAATGGAGGTGAAGCCAGGTTCTGAAAAATAATAAAGCCAATTACTTTGTCTGTTCCTTTGTGTGATATACTGCACCTTTAAAAAAATAAATAGAGAGTACAAATTGGTAGTTCTGTAGCCCTGGGTATACCATGCCCAGATCATCAATTATGATTACAGCCTTATGTATTTGCTCTTACAGAGAGTGAGAGAGAGAGAGCTATGCTATGGTGAAGGGGAGCCCTGGACTCTAAGGCTGTATCTCCTTTGCTGGTCTCAGCTCTGCCTGTTCCTAAATCCTGCGCCAGATAATGTCTAATCTATCTTCAGCCCTGCCCTGGCACACATAGCCATTTAGGTTTGTAGCTGGAAGAACTTAAATTACTAAGCTGTTTGCTGGTGAGATTCATATTGAGTCCTCTTGTGGTCATCAGGCTTTTTCTTTTTTTGGCCTTGGTCCCATGAGGGTACTCCCAGGGAGACAACTGCCAGCCACCCCACCACCACCCCAGGTAAACATCACAGGTAGCATAACAGGGAATTGCATATAAAGATAGCCAAGAGGCATTTGGTATTCAAGGGAAATCACAAGCAGGGCACTGAGCTTAATACAAAACACGTTAGGAGAGCCAAAGAAACATCATGAATAGCCTAATCTTTCCAGTGTGAGAAGTCTTCACTCATCTTGAATATTATCAACTACGCATGGTGTGGCCATGCTCCTCTGACCAGATGCCCACTCTCTTGTTCTACCTGAAAAGAAGCCCACTTACTACTTAATGCCAATCAAGGGTATGAGTAGGGCAGTTTGGAGGTGCCAAACGTGGGCTTTCTCTCAGCTGCCCCACTTCAGGGTTCCTATTATTGGTGTGGTCATTTTTTCTTGGGCCCTACCTGCATCAGGCTGCTCATGTTAAAAACCCAGTTGGGGCCAATCCCATATTTTGAAATTTTCCTCCGGTTGTCTGGAGCTACAATTTCCACCTTCAGTCTGTTCCTTCTTTGCTTCAAGAGGTGTTAAGGATTTTAAAAAATAATCTGATAGGTCACTAAGAGGGATTTTTCAGCAGGAGGAGACTGTCAACTTTTCTCAGGGAGCCATCTTGTTTTGAAACGGGTTTTTCTATTATCAGTGTCGTTTTCCTCTGACTTCCTGGCGGCTACCTTTGGCAATTACAGTTAGAAACATTTCACACACTTTCTTGTATTAGAGAAAACATATGGCCTTGATGTAAGATTGTGCTAAGATGTTCAGCAAACAACTCTCAGTCCCCGACCACAGTCCCTGACAGGCAAGATAGTTGATTTTGTACACCTGGATTGTCTCTGAGCCAAATCAGCGCATCCCAGGATAACATCCTCCATATACACATTTGTTGTCTTCCATTTTCATTTCTTAGAAATTCAGTCTTTGATTGAGTATAGGAAAATGTTAAGCACCAAGTATTATCAAAGGAAACAATGAGGAGGTTTAAAAAGAAGAGTGCCAACCTGGAGTCAGAATAACTGGTAAATGTCTGGACTCTGAATGATGAACATTTTGCCAAGCATTGCAGAGCCACAGAGATTTGATGCCTCCCCAGCCACCCCCTGGTGGCTCAGATGGTAAAGCATCTGCATACAATCTGGGATACCGGGGTTCAATCCCAGGGTCGGGAAGATCTTTTGGAGAAGGAAATGGCAACCCACTCCAGTATTCCAGTATTGCCTGGAAAATCCCATGGATGGAGGGACTGTAGGCTACAGTCCATGGGATCGCAGAGTCGGACACGACTGAGTGACTTCACTTTCACTTTCCACCCACCCCACTCCTACATTTCACTCTTCACAGAGCCAGGTGATGACAGAGGCTGACTAGATTTCATAGACACAGTATTGTCCAAGTATATTAGGTTATATACCTGCTAGTTCTGTATTTCCTTGGAGAACTTCTGCAGAGAGAAAAGAGATTTGGTAGCATTTGTGATGACATTCAAAGTGGGCATTTTAAAACATCTCATCGTGTGTGACAGTCTATGTCCATCTCTTTATATTGAAATGAGATTTAGGGAGCATCTGTCTACTTCATGATGACAGATTCATGTTCAATCAATTTAGAGAAGTTGGTGCAGAAGGGAAAACTGAGATATAAAACATATGACATCTTATGACATGTCTGATCATTAGTTTGTTTTTCATACACATTTTTTAAAAAAGAAGAATACTAAAGTATATAAAAGACATTTATGGATATTTACTTCATTAATACCCTAGCATTGGATGCATTTAATCTCTGCTTTAACAAATACATTTCTTTTTATATTCTACATATTTTGTCTAATCTCTGAGCTTATCCAAAATTAAAGTTATATTAGGATTTGCATTAACAAATATTTGAAATTTGAGTTGTTGCTTAGGCACTAAGTCATGTCTGACTCTTTTGTGACCCCGTGAACTGTAGTCTGCCAGACTCCTCTGACTATAGGATTCCCCAGGTAAGAATACTAGAGTAGGTTGCCATTGCCTTCTCCAGGAGATCTTCCTGACCCAGGCATCCCAACTGCATCTCCTGCATTGGTAGACAGATTCTTTACCACTGAGCCACCTGGGAAGCCCAAATTTGAGTTATTTTTAAGCTTTTATGTATATTATATATATAATTATATATATATATATTTAATTATATATATGTTATATATAATTAAATATATAATATGATCTCTGAGAAGATTGCCTCTTTTTCTTATAACAAGAATAAGAAGATTTTTTTAGAAGATATCTTAATATTCAGCTAGTAACAATGCATCTTATGTCAGGAAAATAGAATTTTAAATAAATATCACTGCTTAAAAACTTGGTCCCATACTTGATCCCACAATTCTGCTGTAATTGGGCCAGAAAATAAATACAGATCAAACATTTTCATAGAATTCTCTGCTTATAATCGTAATACATCTTCATTGTATAAAATATAGAAAATAAAAGCTTTAAAATAATCTATAATCCTAAGAGATAAGTCACAAATAAGCATTTTTTCTTTCAGTCTTTACTGTATGTATGTATGTATAAAAATATAGATATGATTGAATTATGTGATTGGTTGCTCTTCTTTTCCAAAGTTGTCTTTTTTTTTTTTTTTTTTTAAATATTATTTTATTAGTTGGAGGCCAATCACTTTACTACATTTCAGTGGGTTTTGTCATACATTGACATGAATCAGCCATATAGTTACACGTATTCCCCATCCCGATCCCCCCTCCCACCTCCCTCCCCACCCGACTCCTCAGGGTCCTCCCAGTGCACCAGGCCCGAGCACCTGACTCATGTATCCCACCTGGGCTGGTGATCTGTTTCACCATAGATAATATACATGCTGTTCTTTCAAAACATCCCACCCTCACCTTCTCCCACAGAGTCCAAAAGTCTGTTCTGTACTTCTGTGTCTCTTTTTCTGTTTTGCATATAGGGTTATCGCCACCATCTATCTAAATTCCGTATATATGTGTTAGTATACTGTAATGTTCTTTATCTTTCTGGCTTACTTCACTCTGTATAATGGGCTCCGGTTTCATCCATCTCATTAGAACTGATTCAAATGAATTCTTTTTAACGGCTGAGTAATATTCCATGGTGTATATGTACCACAGCTTCCTTATCCATTCATCTGCTGATGGGCATCTGGGTTGCTTCCATGTCCTGGCTATTATAAACAGTGCTGCAATGAACATTGGGGTGCACGTGTCTCTTTCAGATCTGGATTCCTCAGTGTGTATGCCTAGAAGTGGTATTGCTGGGTCATATGGCAGTTCTATTTCCAGTTTTTTAAGAAATCTCCACACTGTTTTCCATAGTGGCTGTACTAGTTTGCATTCCCACCAACAGTGTAAGAGGGTTCCCTTTTCTCCACACCCTCTCCAGCATTTATTGCTTGTAGACTTTTGGATAGCAGCCATCCTGACTGGCGTGTAATGGTACCTCATTGTGGTTTTGATTTGCATTTCTCTGATGATGAGTGATGTGGAGCATCTTTTCATGTGTTTGTTAGCCATCTGTATGTCTTCTTTGGAGAAATGTCTGTTTAGTTCTTTGGCCCATTTTTTGATTGGGTCGTTTATTTTTCTGGAATTGAGCTTCAGGAGTTGCTTGTATATTTTTGAGATTAATCCTTTGTCTGTTTCCTCATTTGTTATTATTTTCTCCCAATCTGAGGGCTGTCTTTTCACCTTACTTAAAGTTTCCTTTGTTGTGCAAAAGCTTTTAATTTTCATTAGGTCCCATTTGTTTATTTTTGCTTTTATTTCCAATATTCTGGGAGGTGGGTCATAGAAGATCTTGCTGTGATTTATTTCGGAGAGTGTTTTGCCTATGTTCTCCTCTAGGAGTTTTATGGTTTCTGGTCTTACATTTAGATCTTTAATCCATTTTGAGTTTATTTTTGTGTATGGTGTTAGAAAGTGTTCTAGTTTCATTCTTTTACAAGTGGTTGACCAGTTTTCCCAGCACCACTTGTTAAAGAGATTGTCTTTTTTCCATTGTATATCCTTGCCTCCTTTGTCAAAGATGAGGTGTCCATAGGTTCGTGGATTTATCTCTGGGCTTTCTATTCTATTCCATTGATCTATATTTCTGTCTTTGTGCCAGTACCATACTGTCTTGATGACTGTGGCTTTGTAGTAGAGTCTGAAGTCAGGCAGGTTGATTCCTCCAGTTCCATTCTTCTTTCTCAAGATTACTTTGGCTATTCGAGGTTTTTTGTATTTCCATACAAATTGTGAAATTATTTGTTCTAGTTCTGTGAAAAATACCGTTGGTAACTTGATAGGGATTGCATTGAATCTATAGATTGCTTTGGGTAGAATAGCCATTTTGATAATATTGATTCTTCCAATCCATGAGCACGGTATGTTTCTCCATCTGTTTGTGTCCTCTTTGATTTCTTTCATCAGTGTTTTATAGTTTTCTATGTACAGGTCTTTTGTTTCTTTAGGTAGATATACTCCTAAGTATTTTATTCTTTTTGTTGCAATGGTGAATGGTATTGTTTCCTTAATTCCTCTTTCTGTTTTTTCATTGTTAGTGTATAGGAATGCAAGGGATTTCTGTGTGTTAATTTTATATCCTGCAACTTTACTATATTCATTGATTAGCTCTAGTAATTTTCTGGAAGAGTCTTTAGGGTTTTCTATGTAGAGGATCATGTCATCTGCAAACAGCGAGAGTTTCACTTCTTCTTTTCCTATATGGATTCCTTAAAATGGACAACTTGGACGAAATGGACAAATTCTTAGAAAAGTATAACTTTCCAAAACTGAACCAGGAAGAAATAGAAGATCTTAACAGAGTCATCACAAGCAAGGAAATCGAAACTGTAATCAGAAATCTTCCAGCAAACAAAAGCCCAGGACCAGATGGCTTCACAGCTGAATTCTACCAAAAATTTAGAGAAGAGCTAACACCTATCTTACTCAAACTCTTCCAGAAAATTGCAGAAGAAGGTAAACTTCCAAACTCATTCTATGAGGCCACCATCACCCTAATTCCAAAACCAGACAAAGATGCCACAAAAAAAGAAAACTACAGGCCAATATCACTGATGAACATAGATGCAAAAATCCTTAACAAAATTCTAGCAAACAGAATCCAACAACATATTAAAAAAATCATACACCATGACCAAGTGGGCTTTATCCCAGGAATGCAAGGATTCTTTAATATCCGCAAATCAATCAACGTAATACACCACATTAACAAATTGAAAGATAAAAACCATATGATTATCTCAATAGATGCAGAGAAAGCCTTTGACAAAATTCAACACTCATTTATGATTAAAACTCTCCAGAAAGCAGGAATAGAAGGAACATACCTCAACATAATAAAAGCTATATATGACAAACCCACAGCAAGCATCACCCTCAATGGTGAAAAATTGAAAGCATTTCCTCTGAAATCAGGAACAAGGCAAGGATGCCCACTCTCACCACTACTATTCAACATAGTGTTGGAAGTTTTGGCCACAGCAATCAAAGTTGTCTTTTAAATCATCTTCCCACATTAAGTTATAGTTTCAAAATCATAGATTCTTTACAGTTTTTATAAAATTCCATATAGTTATTTTAAAATTTTTGTACATATGTAAAACTATAAATAGACATGGAAAAAAAGTGAAATTCACTCAGTTGTGTCCAACTCTTTGCAATCCCATGGACTTTAGTCCACCAGACTTCTCTGTCCAAGGAATTCTCCAGGCAAGAACACTAGATTGGGTAGCCTTTCCCTTCTCCAGGAGGTCTTCCCAACCCAGGGATAGAACCCAGGTCTCCTGCACTGCAGGCAGATTCTTAACCACCTGAGCCACCAGGAAAGCCCCTAAATATACATATGTATATGGAAATGTATAGATGTATGTGGATATATAAAGACAAAAGTAAAACACACTCACTCTAAATCCTACAACTCAGTTATAACTATTAAAATAGTAAACATCCTTAACACTGCTCTATGCTTATTTGTACCTATCTGTATTTCTATATTAAAAGTCCTGAGTTCATACTGATTTTTCCAACTCCAGTCCTAGGTCCCAGGATTCATTCTAAGCCTTCCCCCATTTGCTTATAGATAACTCCTTTCTCCAACAATGAAAAATACAGCTTTTGTTATCTATGGCACATTTACTTATGTATTTATTTTTAAAATGCACATAAAGAATTTCAAAACTATTAGCCCATTCCTATATGAAGAACAAATTTACTAACTGGAATATGGTACTCGTGCCAATAGAGTTGGCAAACCTTTCTGTAAAGGACCAGATAGTAATTGTAGGAAACTAGTGAAAAAAAGAACAAAGACAGATTTCCCTTGTAGCTCTCTCCCTCACTTCCTTCCTCGAAGTCATGCTCAACTCAGATGGCTATCTTTTTCCTGAGCCACCTCCATAGCCTATTGAGATTACAGCTCCACTTGGGCTATTCTGACCCTTCTTTCCCTACTTGGTTTCCTGTTGTATTTGTCACATTGACACATACACTGAATCCATCCACTCTAATACACATTTACGCACATGTTTTAAAATATATACTTATAACATCTCTAAAAAGTGACTATTTCTTACAGTCAATAACAGATCATTTAATTGAGGGCTTAAATTATGTCAGCACTTGCCATCAGTAGTATTCTAGGTGTGATAAAGCAGGTTATATGATTTCCTTTCTTCTTTTGTCTACTTTTTATCTTATTCTTTTAGAATGAGAAAAGCATCCAAGTAGAGTTATTAAAGAGAATATTCTGTATCCCCAAATCTCAGTGGATTAACACAACAGGGGTTTATTTTTCCCTTGTGTCATTTAAGGACTCTCTATTCCATTTGGGGCTTGAGTGTCCTCAGTTAGATTCTGTACCTTCAGCCAGCTTAAAATGATCAGGGTTGAAGATCACTTTGTATATAGGAGCAAACCTGAAATTAGTGTTCATCAATTCTGCCTGGCATCTATTTCTGTGTTAATCAGATTATGTTAATAACTGTGGGTTGAATCCCCCGGTCCCAGCCCAGAGATATGATAGTGAAGCTCTGGAGCCTATAACTATCTATAATCTTATTTAAAAATAAGTTCTTTGCATATGTAATCAAGTTAAGATGAGGTTATACAGGATTAGGGTGGACCGTAAATCCAGTGACTTATAGCCTCATAAGGAGACAGGTTTGGAGATACAAAGGAGAAGGAGACACAGAGAAGTCCATGTGATAGGAGAGGTACAGATTGGAGTTATGCAGCCGCAAACCATGGAATGTCAAGGATCTCTGGAAACAGAAATGAGAAAGGACAAGGAAGGAATTTTTCGTAGAGTCTTTGGAGGGAGCATGACCCTATCAACACCTTAATTTTGGACTTGTAGCCTCTAGACCTGTAAAAGAATAACTTTCTACTACTTCACACTACCCATGCCCTAGGAAATGAATACTCCAATTTTGGTACCAAAATCTGTATCTGTCAGGGTTCGACAGAGAAACAGAACCATCAGATATATGGGGAAATAGAATGTATATTATTTCAGAAGGGCCTTAGCATCCTCTGTTAGATTCACTATCTCCAGCCAGTTTAAAGAGTGAGAATTGAAAAAAGTCACTAAATGTTTAGAAATAATCAGAGAATAATAATAATATTTAGAAATAATGTTATTAGAATTAATATTTAGAAATAATAGAAATAATAATATTTAGGAAGAATAGAAATAATAGTACTTAGAATTATAAGAAATAGACAAACAGAACCAGGAGATATATATGATTATATACTTATTTATAATATCATATAATTAGTCATTTCTAATTTATATAGTTCAATTTTAATTTAAATTACATTTCTAATATAAAGTGAAGTCACTCAGTAATGTCCGATTCTCTGTGACCCATGGACTGTAGCCTGCCAGACTCCTCTGTCCATGGGATTTCCCAGGCAAGAATACTAGAGTGGGTTGCCATTTCCTCCTCCAGGGGATCTTCCTGACCCAGGGATCAAACCCGGGTCTCCCACATTACAGGCAGACTGTTTACTGTCTGAGCCATCAGGGAATCCCTTTTAATTTATATATATTCTTTTTTTTGAGATTTATTTTAGGAGATTGATTCATGTGACTGTGGGGACTGGCAAGTCTGAAATCTGTAGGGCAGGCTGGCAGATGGGAAATTCAGGCAGGAACTGATGCTACAGGCTTGAGGAAGAATTTTTGATTTTGTAGAAAATCTGTTTTTGCCCTTAAGGCTGTCAGCCAAACTTGGGATAAGGCTCATCCACCTTACTGAGGATAATCTTCTTTATGTAAGGCCAGCTAATTGCAGATGTTAACCACCACATCTACAAGATAACATTCAAACATGTAGATTATTGTTTGATTAAATAACTGTGTACTGTAATGTAGTCAAGTTAATACATATCACTTGTAACAAACTATATCAAAATTTATACTACTTGACATAAAATAAATTTGTTTCTCTCATCATGATCAAATACTCTGCTTACTGGCAGGGATGGGAAAGAGTGCTGACCTCCACAGGGTTACAGAGCAGATTGGGAACTTGTTTAGGAAATTAGAACCCATCTAGCAGAGAACTGCTTAAAACAGCCTAGGTAGGGACTAGAATACATCCCTTTTCTTACATTAGTCAGAACTCAGCAATATGGCTCCCCTTAACTCCAAAGGTGGCTGGGAAATTTAGTCTTTAGTCTGTGTGACCAAAAGGAAAACGAGATGGTTTGAATACATGAAAATCCCTGACAGAGGGATTTTTTTTCCTGCTCTGTTCACTGACATATCCCAAGCACCCAGAATATCAGACCCTGAAACATATTTTTCAAAATTCTAAATATATATATATATATATATATATATATCAGTATAAAATAAATATAAGAAATTCTAAAGCTTTAACATTGTCTATTAAAATATATTTGAACAACTGAATTCTCCCATTAAAAGATAGAATCAAAGCACAGCTATATACTTTTTAAAAGAAGTACACTTCAATGATAATTGAAAGTAGAAAATAAAGATGTGGAGACACTATTCAAATATATTTTAAAAAAATAAAAATGGAAAGAATAAAGTTAAAAAAGTCTCTGTATTAATGAGAGGCAAGGTGCCAGGTAAAGTTAGTGGGATGAATCAGGATAAAGAGGGACATTAAGTTATGATAAAAGCACGATTTATCAAGATGGTAACCAACCATTAGCCAATATAAACCAATCTACATAGCAACTAAATATTTAAGGTAAAATATTTTATTTTAGATTAAAAAAGAGTTGATACAGGTACAATTATATAATTATAATGGAAACTTCCAATATATCTTTCGTCATGGCTCAGGAGATCTGTAGAGAAATATGCATAAAGATACAGATAAATTAACTAAACCATCAATACCATGAATAACTGAGACTTCAGGTACATTTTCTACATATCGGTTTAGTAAAATAAATCACAGACAATGGCAGAAATTACAAAAGCAAGCTCAGTAGCTAATATGTTCTGGTGAGTGACTCTTTATGTGCCTCATTTGTTTGCTTCAAAATCATTTACTTTAGTGCTTCTTTCTAATTAAGTCTCATTATACACAATGATGGACTCTCTGTTTAGGCCCTGCTGGTACAGTACTGCTGCATGGTATATTCACTCAGATATAAAGAAGCTCTCGGAATGTGAGTTCTTTGCTAGGAAAAGGGCTATCTCTAGAGACAAAAGACTAGGTTTGCATTCTGACCTTGCCCTCACTAAAGTGAATGAGCACCTCTTATAGATATAATATGTATCTGGATTCACAAACTTGAATTCTCAGTCATACTATTATTTGCCAGTTATATGATCTTAGACAATTACTGAGCCTCAATGTTCTTATCTCTAGATCAGAAATGATCTCTAGAGATGCAATTCTCTAACATCGGTGAGTTTATATATAGTAATACAAGTAGTATATTTCCTAAGATCGAAAAGTCCTCTGCAATCCACATTTAAAAAAAACAACACTGTATTTATGTTGGAATAGCTAAAAAGACAATTGAGACACTTTCTGAAAAATAAAGGAACTATTTCCCCAAAAGGAAAAAGAGGAGGTAATGAAGGCAGTGTTATAGTAACAGATTCTGTCACTTTCATTTATCAAATTTCTCAAACTTAGGCTAGAAATGGAAAGAGCTTCAAGTGTTACAGGCTTGTTTTGAGTTTTATATATACACAATTGACAGTGCTGAAGGCAGAACTTGCCTAATGGGTGATCAATGCTTATTAATTATCTTCTTTCCTTTGATATCTGGGAGTAAAATTAAGTTGTTGGAGCTGTGTCATTGCTCTTGCTGCCATGAACACTGACAATAGTCCACTTGGATTTTCCTACTCAATAAATGTCTTCCCGATGAGGCCAAATGCTTTCCTTTCTCACATATATAAATATGATTGAAAGTGGGGAATGTTTGATCTACAAAATAAGTTGTGATGTGGAAAGAAAAATGTCAGTAATGTGCATATACATATAAGGCACAAGGTGGACTAAAACATGCCTGAGCAGACAAAAAGAGAGTAATGGTATTAAACATCCTAAAAAACATTTGCTAGAAGCACAGAAATTGGGGAAAATGAATATACTTGGAAAAGGAAGATGCAAGAAAAGAATAAGGAAATCCAACATTTGTCTCAAGTCTTTGAAATATGCAAGAGATAAAAGTTGATATAGAAGAGTGTCAATATTTTAGCAAAAGAAAAAAAGCTTGAAATGAAAAAGACACAAGATAGTAGATGATGTTTTATTCACTTTGAATGTTTCTGTGAGAGTCAATCATAAAAAAGTACTGAGAAAGAATATCCCAGATCCCAGTTCAGTCACTCAGTCATGTCCAACTCTCTGCAACCCCAATAACCATAGCACACCAGGCCTCCCTGTCCATCACCAACTCCAAGAGTTCACCGAAACTCATGTCCATTGAGTCAGTGATGCCATCTAACCATCTCATCCTCTGTCTCCCCCTTCTCCTCCTGCCCTCAATCTTTCCCAGCATTAGGGTCTTTTCAAATGAGTCAGCACTTCGGATCAGGTGGCCAAAGTATTGGGGTTCCAGCTTGAACATCAGTCCTTCCAATGAATGCCCAGAATGCCCAGATTTCCTTTAGGATGGACTGGTTGAATCTCCATGCAATCCAAGGGACTCTCAGGAGTCTTCTCCAACAACACAGTTCAAAAGCATCAATTCAATTTTTCAGCATTCAGCTTTCTTCACAGTCCAACTCATATCCATACATGACCACTGGATAAACCATAGCCTTGACTAGATGGACCTTTGTTGACAAAGTAATGTCTCTGCTTTTTAACATGCTGTCTAGGTTGGTCATAACTTTCCTTCCAAGGAGTAAGCATCTTTTAATTTCATGGCTGCAATCACCATCTGCAGTGATTTTGGAGCCCCCAAAAATAAAGTCAGCCACTGTTTCCACTGTTTCCCCATCTATTTGCCATGAAGTGATGGGACTGTATGCCATGCTCTTAGTTTTCTGAATGTTGAGCTTTAGGCCAACTTTTTCACTCTGCTCTTTCACTTTCATCAAGAGGTTCTTTAGTTCTTCTTCACTTTCTGCCATAAAGGTGGTGTCATCTGCGTATCTGAGATTATTGATATTTCTCCCGGCAATCTTGATTCCAGCTTGTGCTTCCTCCAGTCCAGCCTTTCTCATGATGTACTCTGCATATAAGTTAAATAAGCAGGGTGACAATATACAGCCTTGACGTAGTCCTTTTCCTATTTGGTACCAGTCTATTTTTCCATGTCCAGTTCTAACTGTTGCTCCCTGATCTGCACACAGGTTTCTCAAGAGGTAGGTCAAGTGGTCTGGCATTCCTATCTCTTTAAGAATTTTCCACAGTTTATTGTGATCCATGCAGTCAAAGACTTTGGCATAGTCAATAAAGCAGAAGTGGATGTTTTTCTGGAATGCTCTTGCTTTTGCGATGATCCAGTAGATGTTGGCAATTTGATCTTTGGTTCCTCTGCCTCTTCTAAAACTGGCTTGAACATCTGGAAGTTCATGGTTCACGTATTGTTGAAGCCTGGCTTGGGAATTTTGAGCATTACTTTACTAGCGTGTGAGATGAATGCTATGGTGCGGTAGTTTGAGCATTCTTTGGCATTGCCTCTCTTTGGCATTGAAATGAAAACTTATCTTTTCCAGTCCTGTGTCCACTGCTGAGTTTTCCAAATTTGCTGACATATTGAGTGTAGCACTTTCACAGCATCATCTTTCAGGATTTGAAATGGCTCAACTGGAATTCCATCACCTCCACTAGTTTTGTTTTTAGCGATGCTTCCTAAGGCCCACTTGACTTCACATTCCAGGATGTCTGGCTCTAGGTGAGTGATCAAACCATCATGATTATCTGGGTCATGAAGATCTTTTGTACAGTTCTTCTGTGTATTCTTGTCAGCTATCTTAATATATTCTGCTTCTGTTAGGTCCATAACATCTTTGTCCTTTATTGAGCCCATCTTTGCATGAAATGTTCCCTTGGTATCTCAATTTTCTTGAAGAGATCTCTAGTCTTTCCCATTCTATTGTTTTCCTCTATTTCTTTGCATTGATCACTGAGGAAGGCTTTTTTTTTATCTCTCCTTGCTACTTTTTGGAACTCTGCATTCAAATGGGTATATCTTTCCTTTTCTCCTTTGCTTTTCACTTCTCTTCTTTTTTCAGCTATTGGCAAAGGGAATGGCAAACCATTTCAGTATTCTTGCCTTGAGAACCCCATGAACAGTGTAAAAAGGCAAAACGATAGGACACTGAAAGATGAACCCCCACCCCCCAGGTCAGTAGGTGCCCAATATTCTACTGGAGATCACTGGAGAAATAACTCCAGATAGAATGAAGAGACAGAGCCAAAACAAAAACAACACCCAATTGTGGATGTGACTGGTGATAGAAGCAAGGTCTGGTGCTATAAAGAGCAATACTGCATAGGAACCTGGAATGTTAGGTCCATGAGTCAAGTCAAATTGCAAGTGGTCAAACAGGAGATGGCAAGAGTGAACGTCGACGTTCTAGGAATCAGCAAACTGAGATGGACTGGAATGGATGAATTTAATTCAGGTGACCATTATATCTACTACTATGGGCAGGAATCCCTTAGAAGAAATGGAGTAGTCATCATGGTCAACAAAGAGTCCGAAATGCAGTACTTGGATACAATCTCAAAAATGACAGAATGATCTCTGTTCATTTCCAAGGCAAACCATTCAATATCACAGTAATGCAAGTTTATGCCTATGCCCTGACCAGTAACACTGAAGAAGCTGAAGTTGAACAGTTCTATGAAGACCTACCAGACCTTTTAGAACTAACACCTCCAAAAGAGGTCCTTTTCATTATAGGGGACTGGAATGCAAAAGTAGGAAGTCAAGAAACACCTGGAGTAACAGTCACATTTGGCCTTGGAGTACAAAATGAAGCAGGGCAAAGGCTAATAGAGTTTTGCCAAGAGAACGCACAGGTCATAGCAAACACCCTCTTCCAACAACACAAGAGAAGACTCTACACATGGACATCACCATATGGCCAACACCAAAATCAGACTGATTGTACTCTTTGCAGCCAAAGTTGGAAAAGCTCTATACAGTCAGCAAAAACAAGACTGGGAGCTACCTGTGGCTCATATCATGAACTCCTTATTGCGTAATTCAGACTTAAATTGAAGAAAGTGGGGAAACCACTAGACCATCAGGTATGACCTAAATCAAATCCTTTATGATTATACAGTGGAAGTGAGAAATAGAAAGAATATCAACAAAGTCTAAATGTAAGCTATCAGGGTCCCATGCACACAGACATACATTCACTGAGAATTTAGATCTCAGATTGAAAGTACATAAGAATAACTCTGAAAGTTTATTAAAAATACAGCTTATAGAATTTGCCTTTTTACATCCACTTTGGCAGATTCTAATATAGATGTCCAACAGTTCACATTTGAAAAATACTCTCTAGTTATTATACAATTTATCATTCCCTTAGAGAGATGGATTTCTAGCTAACAATTTCATCTTGTTTCCTGAGTGGTGTTATAGATTCAGAACAACCTAGAGAATTGAAAATAATCTTTTCTGTTATACACCAGAACCCACTAAGATTTGAATGAGCACTCTTTATTGAGCAGAACATTCATGGGACTTTTTCTAACCTGTGGGTTGTAGTTACAAGAGAAGAAAGAGATAGCAAGCAGACCTGGCACTAGATTCAAAAGAAGAGATTTGAAGCATCTCTAAAGGAGAAGATAATCCAGTCCCCCATTCTAAATAAAATATTCAATTTCAGCATTCTTAAATTTGGGGAATTATAGCAGCAGATGCTGCTGCTGCCTTCCAAAGATCTATTAAAATGTATTTGTATGAACAAATAGAATTCACTTGGAGGGATTTCTGGATGATGATTATCCTTCAGTATCAAGTTGAATTGGAAGAAGAAGGCTGTTTCATTTTAATTCATGAAGTACTGCTAAAAATTCAACAGTAGAAGATTCCCTACTTAAAAAGCAGACTAACCAGTAGAAATTAAAGATTATAAGAATACCAAAGTGATATGTGTGTATGTATATACACACTTATATACATACACACAAACATACACACAATATAAAGATTATAAAATAATAAATAATTGTAAGAATTCCATGCAATATGGCATAACAACTCATGCTTAGTTTCTAGAAAAAAATATGTCCATTTATAAGCAATATAAATCTCAAATTATAATTAAGTGAATTCTGCAGTAGTTTGTTGTGTTTTTTTATGATTCAAATTAACCAAATAGAACAAATGCATGCCTACTACTAATGAGAGATTATGCTTTTATCTATGAAGATTGTGTTCAGCTGCAAGTAACAGAACACCCAATTAAACAGTGATTTCAGTAAACTAGGAGTTTTGTTTGTCTGAAGTGATAAGAAGTGCAAAGGTGTAGGGGTATGGGTCTGGTCCAGCACTGTAGAGTGTCCTCAGGGTTTTAGATCTTTTAAGTTATTCTCATCAACCATATTAGCATGTGGCTCCCATCTTCATTCTGGCTGCCTTATAATTGCAGGATGGCTATGCCATCCACCTCTAGGCTGAAAGAAGGTGGAGGGCATGGAACAATGGACTAAGTCTTTTAATAAAGATGAACTAAGTCTGCTCCCCAAGAAAGCGATTTGCTCAAAGACAACCTAAACATTCTCTATTCCAATGCTATAAAGAAGAACTGTGTCACAGAGCTACCATAAATGGTGCAAGGAAGGCTAAAAAATTGAGTGTTGAATCTGAGTACATTGACAGTCTGAAAAAATTATGATAGTTGGAGAATAGGTATCAAGTAGGCAAATAGACACATGAGTATAAAATTATATATGTTATCTAATTTTAAGCATTTTATAAATCATGTGTGTTTTATTTCTTAAATAGGTGAAGACATTGAGATATATTATAGAAATGTTAAGTAACTTGCCTAAGGTCAAATGAGGTTACTGAAGGACAAAATCAGGAATTAAATCCATGTAAACAAATGCTTGGATTCCCTACTGGCTCAGTGGTAGGTAACCCAGCTGCCAATGCAAGAGATATGGGTTTGATCCCTGGGTCAGGAAGATCCCCTGGAGAAGGAAATAACAACCGACTCCAGTATTATTGCCTGGGAACTCCCATGGACAGAGGAGTCTGGCAGGCTACAGTCCCTGGGGTTGCAAAAGAGTCAGACATGACTTAGCAACTAAACAACAACAACAACAAGCGTTAATATCTTTTTCTACCATACCACATTCTCCCAGGTACCACCAAGCAATATATTCCTTAGAGACTCAATCTTAAAAAATTGTCCCTCATCTGTCAGTCACATGATCAGTGCCTTTGGATGGTAAAGACTGCATTTTTTTCATCCTAGACTGAAAACATTTTTTTTCAGGGCATAACTTCAACATTTTTGTATCCCCAGTGCTTAGTCCATGGACTTGGTTAGTAGATACACAGATATCCAGATGAATAAATCTGAATTTAGACACTATATTTTCAGCTAATAGAATTCAGGAGAGACAGTTTTGTTGTTGTTAATTTTTCTAATACCCACACAAGGGTTCATAGAACATGTTATAGAGTAAGCATTTAGTAATTTCTTTAAAGGTTTAAATAAATAATTAAAATTAGATTTCATAAATATATATTCACAATATATATATGTATTCACATACAAAATCTGATATATATATATATTTATATAAAAATATAATGTAAGAAGAATAGCAGTAAAAAGAGCAGTGCTCTTTTTATGATTTATGATTCACTTGGTTAAAAGGTCAAACAGAGCTGGAAAACTATTAATTGATAAATTGACTCTTGACCTGAGTTTCACTGTGATGAATTTCATTCATTCACTCAGAAAATAATCAGTCTGTAGAGGTAATCAAGTTAAAAGGAAGTCATCAGGGTGGGCTCTAATTGAATAAGACTAATGTCCTTATGAAAAGGGAAAATTTGGACACAGTCATTCACAGAGAGAAAACATCATGTAAAGATGAAGACAGAGTCAGGGTGATGCATCTTTGGCTAAGGAATGTCATAGTTTGCCAGAAAGCTACCAGAAGCTACCAGGAAGGCCTGGAACAGATTCTACCTCACAGCCCCAGAAGAAACCAAACTCTCTGACACCATGATCTTGGATTTTCAGTCTCCAGGACTGTGACACAATGAATTTTCATTGTTTAAAACACCCAGTTTGGTGTACATTGTTTTAGCAGCCCTAGCTACCAGCATACAAGCGAAGTCCCTCCCTCCTGGAACTTCCCATTCTAGTCTGGAGCAGAGAGGGAAATAGAAAATTAATGAAGGGATAAGATAATACTGCATATGGTATTAAACTAACGAGTAAAGAAAAATAGGGAAAGGATATGAGACATGCAGTTTTACATAATAGGATCTCTGATAAAATTACACTAGAACTGAAAGGAGGTAGGGACTTGAGTTGTACTGGTGTCTGGAGGAAGAGCATTAAGGGTAGAAGGAACAATGAGTCCATAGCTCCTGGGAAAAAGAGTGCTTCTGGGTTAGAAGAGCTGCCATGACATCAAGGTGGTTCAGTTGGAATAAGGGAGAGAGAGAGAGAGAGAATGATAGTAGGATAGTCAGAGATATAAAGGGAAAGCGGATTGTACAGGTCCATTTTTTACTTTGATGATAACCTTGGTTTCTATTCTAAGTGACATAGAAAGCTACGAGAGATTCCTAAGCGAAGCAATAATGTGATCTGATTTAAAACTTAAAAGGATCTCTCCAACTCCTGTGTGGGAAGAGACTGTAGGTAGGGGCAAAGTTGGAAGCAGAGAAATCAGGGAGGAGGCTACTGTGGTGAAACCTTCCAGGTGAGATATGTAGCTGGTTTGTGCCAGAAAGATGGTGGGGGACAGAATGAAATAGGCAAGTGAAGGGTTGTGTGAAGTATCACAAATACAAAGAACTTGATAGACAAATGGAGACCAGGTCTTTGGAGAATGCTACAGGAACTTTGCATTTAAGAGAAGTACAAATAGAGAAGGAATTGATTGTTACTACTGGAAGGAATAGATGGAGGTAGTGTCCAGGAGAATTCAGCTTGTGGCTGTAATGAAGCCATCCAGAGCAATGGGGTCATCAGCTGTCACACAGTGATTCCTCCTATTCACATCTTTGAGTGACATTTCTAAACTTTAGCGAGCTGTGGTCACAACTGAGTCCCTGCCATGAGCAAATTAATTTCATTTTCCTTAGAGAAGGCTCAATTTGAACAAGAAGGAAAATGCCATTATTTAAATCTCTTATGGCTTTGAAACCTTTTCCTAGGATTTACATCTGTTGTTGTTCAGTCACTAAGCTGTGTCCAACTGTTTGAGATGTCATAGACTGTAGAATGCCAGACTACTCTGTCCTCGACTACCTCCCAGAATTTGCTCAGATTTATTGTCATTGAGGCAGTGATGCTATCTAACCATCTCTTCCTCTGCTGCTGCTTCTCCTTTTGCCTTCAGTCTTTCCCAGCATCAGGGTCTTTGCCAATGAGTTGACTCTTTGTATCAGGTGACCAAAGTATTGGAGCTTCAGCATCAGTACTTTCAATGAATAGTCAGGGTTGATTTCCTTCAGGATTGACTGGTTTGATCCCCTTGCAGTCCAAGGGACTCTCAAGAGTCTTCTCCAGCACAATTCAAAAGCATCATTTCTTAGGCACTCAGCCTTCGTTATGATCCAACTCTCACATCTGTACATGGCTACTGGAAAACCATAGTTTTAACTCTATGGACCTTTGTTGTCAAAGTTATATTTCTGCTTTCTAATATGCTGTCTAGGTTTGTCATAGCTTTTTTGCCAAGAAGCATGTGTCTTTTCGTTTCATGGCTGCAGTCACCATCCACAGTGATTTCGGAACCCAAGAAAGTAAAATCTATCACTTCTTCCACTTTTCCCCCTTCTGTTTGCCGTGAAGTGATGGGACTAGATGCCATCATCTTTGTTTGTTTGTTTGTTTGTTTTAATGCTGAGTTTCAAGCCAGATTTTTCACTCTCTTATTTCACTCTCATCAAAAGGATCTTATATTCTCATCACTTTCTGATTACCATAAATAAAAGGAAAATTCCTTAAAAAAAAGTTCAAGCTAATTTGACATCATCTAAGTAAAAATGTTTTGTTTAATAATGGCAAATGCCCATAGCAAGAATAACTCAATAGTAAGTTATTAAACAGCTCAAAGTCCCACAAAAATTGTTGAAAATCTCTTTGCACCTAGCTGTTTGCATATTTTGTTTAGTTGCCATGAAAATTACCTTATTTTATATTCCAGTTTTTGAGTGCAAGAAATGCCAACTTAATAAAATTTAAATAAAATAAAATTTGGGTTAACATGGCAATATTGAGTTCAGTGTAACTGTATCTAACATTGCAGTATAATAAGTTAATCAATCTTCTTAATTCTGTAGCATTAAAAAAAAATTCAGTCTCAGAAATGTAGCGTGATATATATATATATACAAATCCATTTGTATTGTAGGTTCAAGGAGTGATTTCTTGAAAGCTGGTTTGAATCACAGCACCACTTGTCACAAGTTGAGGACCTCTGTGTGCTTCAGTTTCATCTCTAACATGGGAATAAACACAGTAGCTACTTCATAAAATTGTTCTAGGTTTTAAATGAATTAAGACATATAAAATGTATAGATAAATGACTGCTTAGAATAAGCCCTCAAAAGTTTAAGTTATATTATCATCTTTGTTATTTAATTTCCTTCATTTTCTATGTCAAGTTCCATTTCACTGAGTTCAAGGTAAGGGTAATCACAGCTCATCTTTGATTCCTGTTCCCTGAGGGTAGGTAGCATTGCAGTTCTGTGAAGAGGTGTGGTTTATCCCGTGCCCAGGACCTGGTACAGCTGCAGAACGTGGTCAGTGGGGGCATCTTCTGTGCCCCTGTCTACCCATGCTGGCATCTGCCAAGATGTCCTCAGTACTGACATGATTTTAGTCCACAGAGGCCATTTCTGCAGACTCTAGTCTTGCCAACCTCCTCGTTCATGTCAGGCTGCTGGTGACTGTGTCTATCAGACGCACCAGGAATAAATTGGCCTGCCTAGCTGTTTCCCACCCCAGCATATGTGAGGGTCATCTCTCTGAACCCTCTAGGCAGTACATCCTTCAGTGTAAAGCTGAGGCTGAGAGAGCAGTGGGCATGGAGTTCTCTGTGGTGTTGGTGCTTCCAGGGACTGTAGTTAGTAAGCTCAAGGCAGCCCTGTTTGGGAAGCTGCTTCACTTCCTCTATTTAGAGCAGTGGAATGGTGAGAAGTTCATGATTTGGCAGCAGCAGTGTGCATGTTTCTTTCTGGAGATCACTTTGCCAGCCTTCTGGCTTTCATTCATTTCTTTCCTTCACCTAGAAACTCTTTTAATGTATTCATCTGCAGAAAGAGCCTGGTTCTTTTTCTATATTATCAAATCTAATACTTCATATTTCAATTCCTTCTTAACCAAAGATTTTGCAACTCACACACTTTTTAAAATTTTAATTACTAAGACTTCCCTCCTCCAAGGCAGCAGAAGAAAAGACAGAGGCTAGAAGGAACAATCAGTAACAGAAGTCTCATTGAGTAAAACTTCAAAAATACTTGCAGTTAGTTTTTCTTTAAGTAAGTGCTCTCTCTGTGCCAGAAACTGACCTAGAATCTAAAATATGAAGATACACTATGCATGGCTTTAAAAAAAATTAAGTTGCTTATAGTTATTGGGGGGAAGATGAGTAAGAAAATAAAAAACTACGATAGTTAGAGTGTACATGAATATAAAAGATAATATGAAAGACTATTTCTATTGGAGATATTATATGGGAAAGTTTCTTCCAGAGCTGGTTGTGTTTGAAGTGAGTTGCCATGAGTGAAGTCCACCAAAATGCAAATAAGCAAAATGAGCTTTTGGAATTGGAGACAGAATGTGGAGAAACTGGACAAACGGGTTGGGGCTGAATCCTTAATGTTTGACTCACAATGGCACACTCAGCATGGTAGTAGAAGAAGGTTTTCTGCAGGGGAGAAGAGGCAAGTGGCATGATTTCATTAAATGAGATGCTTTCCATCTTGAGCAAATTAGTCTACCTCTCTGAATCTCAGTTTTCTCATCTGTAAAATATCATCCATAGAAAGGATGCTATGAGGATGGGTGAGCCAAATGTCATATAGACTCATTTGTATCATTTGTAGGTGGTTGTTTAGAAGAGTAACATTGCAGACTTTATTCATTTGCCTTGCTAATGTCTAAGTGATGTAAAATTAGAAGTTTCTAAATTCATCCATACTCAACTTTTGACATCCCCATGGAATTTTGAAAAGGTTATCTCACTAATAGAATGCCCAGCAGAGTGATTATTTTTATCCAAATATGTAGAAAAAAGAGTTATCAAGACTATAGAAGAGTGAGAGAGTGAGGGTGAAAACATGTAAGTACCTGGATTCCACAGGGTCTCCAGCTAATAAGAAACAAAATTAGATAATAGTTTCTTCCATTATTTTAATAAAGATACTTTCCCTGGTTTTCCTACACTATGAAGAATAATCCAGCTACTCTGGAGGAAGCCATTAATGGGAGAAGACTCTAGCAGTTTAATTTCCATTTCTTTATTTCTATTAAAGAAAAGAAGCTTACATTAGTCCTATGTTATTAACTACTTAATAAATTTAGGAAGTAGGTAGCAAAAGAAGAATTGTTCTTTGCATTCAAATGAAGCAAATAACACCCTCAACTGATTATGCATTTAGCAGAAAAAAAGTTTCATCCTATTGCTACATTTTAGGTCCACAGAAGTAATAAATTAATCCATTAGTGAGCCCATGTATCGTCTGTTGTGCTCATTATCGAGTATTCCCAGGTGTTCGGAATTTATAAATCTAAATTGATGTGACTTTTAAACTTGGTAATAGAAATATCCAGCATAAGGATCATAAGCTATGAAACTATTCCCATACCAATGCTTTTTACCAAAAATTTATAGCATTAAATATTAAATTAAGATGTTACCCAAAATTGGAATGTGTTAACATGTCAGAATGAAGCAAAGGAACAAAATTAATCATAGAAACCATAGGGTTGCCAAGTTTTCTTCCCAGTTGCCTGATTTTATGTATAACTTTAAGAGCATATTATCAAACATTAGGCACCATCAGTTCAGTTCAGTCGCTCAGTGGTGTCCGACTCTTTGCGACCCCATGAATCGCAGCACGCCAGGCCTCCCTGTCCATCACAAACTCCCGGAGTCTACTCAGACTCATGCCCATCGAGTCAGTGATGCCATCCAGCCATCTCATCCTCTGGCGTCCCCTTCTCCTCCTGCCCCCAATCCCCAGCATCAGGATCTTTTCCAATGAGTCAACTCTTTGCATGAGGTGGCCATAAGTATGTGCATTTAAACAAATAAAACAATTGATTTATCCAGATGTTCTTTTTCCATCTCTTTGTGGATTCAGCCAATAAAAATGCTTTGAGCATTTACTACCTGCCTGATAGGGTACATAGTCTGGAAGGAGGAGGTAAGATTGCCAGACAAATGACCACTAGACAGAAAGGGCGAAGTGTTACTGGAAAGGACACGTCGTGGGGGATTGTTTGAGCTGAGTCTGAAAAGAGAAAGAAAACACAGCTCTTCCAAAGATCTGAAGCTCTAAAAAGTATATTGTGTTGAGACACTTTCCTTCAATCCATTTCACTCCATTTCATTCAGGGAACTGAGTTTGTGTGTGGAAAAGAGGCAAGGGGTGAGCACAGGCGTGGACATGGCTGACACAGATGACTATGGATAAAGGCCTTGTTGATGCTTTTCTTTGCATTGTAGTGGCTACCAGTGCTTCCCTCTTTTCCCAAAAGACACTAAAATAAGAACATCTTATACAAGTAGTCACTTACATGAACACCTCAGTTCACTGAGGTGGTAGAACTGGAAAAGACTTTACCTCTTTCTTTCTTTTCGTTCCCTGCTGGCAATTCACAATTCAGTGAGGAATAAACTATGTAACTCCAAATATAATGTGTGTGTGTGTGTGTGTTGTAATGGATGCATCTTGCAAGTGTCCAGAAAATCTGAAAGACTTGGGTAGAAAATATAGCCTGAGAGAAAGTGTGTTTATAAACATGACTTACATTTTTAAAAATTTCAAAACAGTATACTTTCAATAAGGAAAACAAAAGTAGTGGGGTTATGAAAAAGATTCAATAAAAATTTACTTGCCATCTTCCATTTGAAAAACAGAGGGGGAGTGAAGAAGGGGCAGGGTGAAGATCCTGCTGCTGCTGCTGCTGCTAAGTGACTTCAGTCGTGTCCGACTCTGTGTGACCCCATAGACATCAGCCCACCAGGCTCCCCTGCCCCTGGGATTCTCGAGGCAAGAACAATAGACTAGGTTGCCATTTCCTTCTCCAGTGCATGAAAGTGAAAAGTGAAAGTGAAGTCGCTCAGTTGTGTCCGACTCTTAGCGACTCCAAGGACTGCAGCCTACCAAGCTCCTCCATCCATGGGATTTTCTAGGCAAGAGTACTGGAGTGGGGTGCCATTGCCTTCTCCCAGGTGAAGATCCTACTTTACCTAATTAATCATGATATCTATATCTGCTATCGATAGTTGTAAGTCTATTACTATATGTAAAATAGATGACCAGTGAAAATTCAATGCATGAAGCAGTTCACCCAAACCTGGTGCTCTAGGACATCCCAGAGGGATGGAGTGGGAGGGGGTTCAGGAGGGTGAACACCCATGGCTGGTTCATGTCGATGTATGGCAAAAACCACCATGATATTGTAAAGTAATCATCCTCCAATTAAAATGATATTTTTCTAAAAAAAAAAAAATAAACTTCCAATGCACAGGCTTGTTTTTTTGCCTTAGCCCTGAAACGGTTACCCCAGCCCATCATAAACTGCCCTTTCTCAGTTGCTCCCCATTTTACTGAGTCCAAACTAAAAAGGATGTATTTATGAGTATTATCTTAACTTGCCTCCTAGTTTGAATTATCTTTGTTGTCTTGGCTTGGATTCTTACTTCATCACAAATGAGGCTGAGGATTTTTGTCCCCTCCATTTCCTCACTGCCTTTGGATGTTCCAGATAAATGCCTTGGGAAGTTTGTCCAGGAGCAAGAATCTTCTACCTCATACAGATCGCTTGTCTCCTCTTTCTCTGTCTTTGGCCTATGGGAAGCAGAAGAGATATTTTTTTGTGATCTCCAGTCTACCAAAGCTACCCTCCGTTGAGAGGTGGGAGATGGTTGTCTTTGCCCTTTTCTTAGGGTAGGGGAGTGCATTTCAGAGGAATATTTCTTAAAATGTGTCAATCACTTTCTGAATCACTGTTCATCATCAAGCTATTGTAATTTTGAATTTAAGAATATGATTAAAAGCATAGTACTAAAACAATTTGTTAATAAAGACTTTAATTAATTAGCATGTACTGATGCTAACTGCCATGTACTTTCTTTCTTGCCTTTCTTTTTTGAGTAGACTTTGCCCTATTTTATTATAATCTTTACGTATACTGACCTTAATCTCCTCTGTATGTCTTCATTGATACTAAAATGGATTGAAGTTGAAAAGTTATAACCTGCAAAGTGTACAAAATGACTATTTCAAAGTTTGCTTAGATGATTTGACATTACTAAGGGGTAAATCCTTAAGTAGCATTTATAATAATATTACCATGGAAAATTGAATACTTTTTTCTGATAATTGACCACTTGTTCACAAGAATCCTAAATTACAGACAAAAATTATGTGACAAATATATGCATGTTCTGTACCCTTTCAGATAATAATATGCTATGTCTTGTACTCTAGAATTGTACACTCATGTAAGTAATACTTAAATGTAATACTTTCATATGGAGGGGTGTTCTAGAAACATTGTTTTTTCAGTATCAAAAGTTACACCAAGAAGTGTCATATTCCTTGGAATCCTCAAAAAATGAGGTGACAGAAAACAGACTGGATGTGCTCTGTAGGAATTCAGACTATCACATGCAGTGGGCAAAGGGGCTGACTCAGATGGCATTTCCTTCACTCAATAAATATTTATAAAGCATCAACAAAATGTCATACTTTGATAGGCTGGAGTGATAAATCAGTGAGCAGGAGAAATAATGACCCTTCACTCCTGGAATTTGAGATAGTTTTCCACCCTCAGAATATAGACTTCTATAAATATGGTCTTTAGTTTTTGAAGGAAGCTTATTTTCTCCGGCTATTACATGGAAGTCAGGAGCACCACTTTACAGGTTACTTTGTGAAGTTACATGAAATAATGTGTATGGAAGTACCCAGTGAGAAAATATGAGAGATTGAAAAGTTGATAAACTATGAGAAGTGGGGAATTTCAGGAACAAGAACGCCTAGTGCACTCACCTGTACAAATATACTGTCATCGATTATATAACCAAATTAACAGTATTTTTTGAATGAAGAATTCATCTATACAATGGTAATTCTTGTTTAATTCTTAAATCAGTCATTGTGAACATGAAATCAGTGTTAAGTCTAATGCTATATCATGTTTTCACTGGAAAATTCTACAATATTTTAAGTAAGATTCATCTTTGAGGAACAGATGTCCTAAACAGAGTCACTCATGAGCCTCAGTTGTAGTTCTGATTTAATATGATTTTATTACATGATTTTATAATTTGATTTTAAGAGCAAAGTGCCCATCTTGGTTTGCAATGCAAGAACACATGGCAGTCTCCATGGCTGCTTCCTTCTCTTTCTTTGATACAAATGAATATATTTTACTTAGAGGATGATAGGGAAAGGTGAAATAGAAGTTCTCCATTCAAGAGGAATCCATAACAGAGCTTATGAGAAGAAAAATTAAGAGGTCATGCTTTATTACAAGGCCCATGGAAGAAAAAATGGGGCCGTGTGCTTTTCTGGAAAAGTGATTTTGCTTCATGATTGATGACCTGTCTGGTGTAAGGCTGGTCACAGTAATAATGTCAGGACTTACTCTCAACAGTAGAAAAAGCTGTCAGTTCTGAAGTTCTGATGTGATAGAGGGGGATTGGGATTATAAAGCTGAAATGGCCAAAGAGCGTCCTCTGATTAAGGCCCGTGATGCAAGGTGATTTTGTGTAAAACTGACTTTAAACTCATTTTACATGTAGAGAGAGAAGACTCAAAAGAACTCGAACAAAAATTTAATAGAAATTACTTCTCAAATGTAATAAGAAATATTTTCTTTTTACTACTATGAATTTTTTGCTGTCCAAGTTTTATTTATGAACATGTAGAAATTTATCAAATATATATGTGGACTGATAAAAACAAAATTAAGTATTCAAGAGGGTAGCATGATATAATGGAGGGAGTATGGAGGTTCGTTTCTAACCTGCATTCATATCCAAACTCTTGCACTAAGTAGCTGGAAAAAAAAGATAATCCAATTCTGTCCTCTTTTTGGACAACATGATGGAATGAAATTCAGGGGCTGAAAAAGGCCTTTCCTGTCTCACCCTGCAGGAATGAGCTCACACTCTTGCCAGCTCTTTTTCCTCCTTGTTATGGGACCCAGCGTCTGAGAGATCCAGGTCTAGCTGTTCTTTCCTCCCACTCGGTCAGATCCTCTTAGTGACTGCCAAGTGTCACTCCCCCCTAATGAATGGTTATATGTTCTGGGAGCCTGTGGTGAGATTTATTCCTCCATCCTATGACTGCTTAATCTTTTTGAAAGGTATATATTCTGTGAATCCCTTGGGTTTCTTCTTGACTGTAGCTTCCCACAGCAGTCACAGCCAGGTCCACCCTCAAGTCCTTGCCCTCCTAATCAGAAACCTTAGTGTCTATTCCAGCCTTTCCTAGTTTGTCTGTCTTGTTATAATAAACTGGGACATACGTGACAATGCCTTGACTTGTGACATCTCTTCACCCTGTCCATGATCTTCTCTGAGAGTAAGCAGAATACAAGGACCCACTGTTGAAATATGAGACAGTTACATTTCTTTTCTTTCTTTTTCATTTTTTTTTATTTGTTGGAGGCTAAATACTTTACAATATTGCAGTGGTTTTTCCATACATTGACATGATTCAGCCATGGATTTACATGTGTTCCCCATCCCGATCCCCCCTCCCACCTCCCTCCCCATCCCATTCCTCGGGGTCATCCCAGTGTACCAGCCCTGAGCACTTGTCCCATGCATCCAACCTGGACTGGAGATCTGTTTCACACTTGATAATATACATGTTTCAATGCTATTCTCTGAGACCATCCCACCCTCGCCTTCTCCCATAGAGTCCAAAAGTCTGTTCCATACATCTGTGTCTCTTTTTCTGTCTTGCATATAGGGTTATCGTTACCATCTTTCCAAATTCCATATATATGCGTTATTATACTGTATTGGTGCTTATCTTTCTGGCTTACTTCACTCTGTATAATGGGGTCCAGTTTCATCCATCTCATTAGAACTGATTCAAATGTATTCTTTTTAATGACGGAGTAATATTCCATTGTGTATATGTACCACAGCTTCCTTATCCACTCGTCTGCTGATGGGCATCTAGGTTGCTTCCATGTCCTGGCTGTTATAAGCAGTGCTGCGATGAACATTGGGGTGCACGTGTCTCTTTCAGTTCTTGTTTCCTCAGTGTGTATGCCCAGGAGTGGGATTTGCTGGGTCATATGGCAGTTCTATTTCCAGTTTTTTAAGGAATCTTCACATTGTTCTCCATAGTGGCTCTACTAGTTTGCATTCCCACCAATAGTGTAAGAGGGTTCCCTTTCCTCCACACCCTCTCCAGCATTTATTGCTTGTAGACTTTTGGATAGCAGCCATCCTGACTGGCGTGTAATGGTACCTCATTGTGGTTTTGATTTGAATTTCTCTGATAATGAGTGATGTGGAGCATCTTTTCATGTGTTTGTTAGCCATCTGTATGTCTTCTTTGGAGAAATGTCTGTTTAGTTCTTTGGCCCATTTTTTCATTGGGTCATTTATTTTTCTGGAATTGAGCTTCAGGAGTTGCTTGTATATTTTTGAGATTAATCCTTTGTCTGTTGCTTCATTTGCCATTATTTTCTCCCATTCTGAAGGCTGTCTTTTCACCTGTTTATAGTTTCTTTTGTTGTGCAAAAGCTTTTAAGTTTCATTAGGTCCCATTTGTTTATTTTTGCTTTTATTTCCAATATTCTGGGAGGTGGGTCATAGAGGACCCCACTGAGATTTATGTCGGAGAGTGTTTTGCCTATGATCTCTTCTAGGAGTTTTATAGTTTCTGGTCTTACATTTAGATCTTTAATCCATTTTGAGTTTATTTTTGTGTATGGTGTTAGAAAGTGTTCTAGTTTCTTTCTTTTACAAGTGGTTGACCAGTTTTCCCACACCACTTGTTAAAGAGGTTGTCTTTTTTCCATTGTATAATCTTGCCTCCTTTGTCAAAGATAAGGTGTCCATAGGTACGTGGATTAATCTCTGGGCTTTCTATTCTGTTCCATTGATCTATATTTCTGTCTTTGTGCCAGTACCATACTGCCTTGATGACTGTGGCTTTGTAGTGGAGCCTGAAGTCAGGCAGGTTGATTCCTCTGGTTCCATTCTTCTTTCTCAAGATTGCTTTGGCTATTCGAGGTTTTTTGTATTTCCACACAAATTGTAAAATTATTTGTTCTAGTTCTGTGAAAAATACTGAGATCTTAACAGACCCATCACAAGCATGGAAATCAAAACTGTAATCAGAAATCTTCCAGCACAGGATATAAAATTAACACACAAAAATCCCTTGCATTCCTATATACTAACAATGAAAAAACAGAAAGAGAAATTAAGGAAACAATAGCATTCACCATTGCAACAAAAAGAATAAAATACTTAGGAGTATATCTACCTAAAGAAGCAAAACACCTATACATAGAAAACTATAAAACACTCATGAAAGAAATCAAAGAGGACACAAATAGATGGAGAAACATACCGTGTTCATGGATTGGAAGAATCAATATTGTCAAAATGGCTATTCTACCCAAAGCAATATATAGATTCAATGCAATCCCTATCAAGCTACCAACGGTATTTTTCACAGAACTAGAACAAATAATTTCACAACTTGTATGGAAATACAAAAAACCTCGAATAGCCAAAGTAATCTTGAGAAAGAAGAATGGAACTGGAGGAATCAACCTGCCTGACTTCAGGTTCCACTACAAAGCCACAGTCACCAGACAGTATGGTACTGGCACAAAGACAGAAATATAGATCAATGGAACAGAATAGAAAGCCCAGAGATAAATCCACGTACCTATGGACACCTTATCTTTGACAAAGGAGGCAAGGATATACAATGGAAAAAAGACAACCTCTTTAACAAGTGGTGTGGGAAAACTGGTCAACCACTTGTAAAAGAAAGAAACTAGAACACTTTCTAACACCATACACAAAAATAAACTCAAAATGGATTAAAGATCTAAATGTAAGACCAGAAACTATAAAACTCCTAGAAGAGATCATAGGCAAAACACTCTCTGACATAAATCACAGCAGGATCCTCTATGACCCACCTCCCAGAATATTGGAAATAAAAGCAAAAATAAACAAATGGGACCTAATGAAACTTAAAAGCTTTTGCACAACAAAAGAAACTATAAACAAGGTGAAAAGACAGCCTTCAGAATGGGAGAAAATAATGGCAAACGAAGCAACAGACAAAGGATTAATCTCAAAAATATACACGCAACTCCTGAAGCTCAATTCCAGAAAAATAAATGACCCAATGAAAAAATGGGCCAAAGAACTAAACAGACATTTCTCCAAAGAAGACATACAGATGGCTAACAAACACATGAAAAGATGCTCCACATCACTCATTATCAGAGAAATGCAAATCAAAACCACAATGAGGTACCATTACACGCCAGTCAGAATGGCTGCTATCCAAAAGTCTACAAGCAATAAATGCTGGAGAGGGTGTGGAGAAAAGGGAACCCTCTTACACTGTTGGTGGGAATGCAAACTAGTACAGCCACTATGGAAAACAGGGTGGAGATATCTTAAAAAACTGGAAATAGAACTGCCATATGACCCAGCAGTACCACTACTGGGCATACACACCGAGGAAACCAGATCTGAAAGAGACACGTGCACCCCAATGTTCATCGCAGCACTGTTTATAACAGCCAGGACATGGAAGCAACCTAGATGGCCATCAGCAGATGAATGGATAAGGAAGCTGTGGTACATATATACCATGGAATATTACTCAGCTATTAAAAAGAATACATTTGAATCAGTTCTAATGAGATGGATGAAACTGGAGCCCATTATACAGAGTGAAGTAAGCCAGAAAAATAAAGAACATTACAGTATACTAACACATATATATGGAATTTAGAAAGGTGGTAATGATAACCCTATATGCAAAACAGAAAAAGAGGCACAGAAGTACAGAACAGACTTTTGAACTCTGTGGGAGAAGGTGGGGGTGGGATGTTTCGAAAGAACAGCATGTATATTATCTATGGTGAAACAGATCACCAGCCCAGGTGGGATGCATGAGGCAAGTGCTCGGGCCTGGTGCACTGGGAGGACCCAGAGGAATCAGGTGGAGAGGGAGGCGGGAGGGGGGATCAGGATGGGAAATACGTGTAGCTCTATGGCTGATTCATATCAATGTATGACAAAACCCACTGAAATAATAAAAAATAAAGAAAGAAAGAAAGAAAGAAATCTTCTAGCAAAAAAAGCCAAGGACCAGATGGCTTCACAGCTGAATTCTACCAAACATTTAGAGATGAGTGAACACCCATCTTACTCAAACTGTTCCAGAAAATTGCATAAGAAGGTAAACTTTCAAACTCATTCTATGAGGCCACCATCACCCTAATACCAAAACCAGACAAAAATGCCACAAAAAGAGAAAACTACCGGCCAATATCACTGATGAACATAGATGCAAAAACCCTTAAAAAATTCTAGCAAACAACCTCCAATAACATATTGAAAAGATCATACATCATGATCAAGTGGGCTTTATAATGCAAGAATTCTTTAATATCTGCAAACCAATCAATGTAATAACCACATTAACAAATTGAAAGATAAAAACCATATGATTATCTCAATAGATGCAGAAAAAGCCTTTGACAAAATTCAACATTCATTTATGATAAAAACTCTCCAGAACGCAGGAATAGAAGGAACATACCTCAACATAATAAAATCTATATATAACAAACCCACAGCAAACTTTATCTTCAGTGGTAAACAATTGAAAGCATTTCCCCTAAAGTCAGGAACAAGAGAAGGGTACCCACTCTCACCACTACTATTCAACATAGTTTTGGAAGTTTTGGCCACAGCAATCAGAGCAGAAAAATAAGTAAAAGGAATACAGATAGGAAAAGAAGAAGTAAAATTCTCACTGTTTGCAGATGACATTATCCTCTACATAGAAAACCCTAAAGACTCTACCAGAAAATTACTAGAGCTAATCAATGAACATAGTAAAGTTGCAGGATATAAAATTGACACATGGAAATCCCTTGCATTCCTATACACCAACAATGAGAAAACAGAAAGAGAAATTAAGGAAACAATACCATTCACGATTGCAACAAAAAGAATAAAACACTTCGGAGTATATCTACCTAAAGAAACAAAAGACCTATACATAGAAAACTATAAAACACTTATGAAAGAAATCAAAGAGGACACAAATAGATGGAGAAATATACCGTGGTCATGGATTGGAAGAATCAACATTGTGAAAATGAGTATATGACCCAAAACGATCTATAGATTCAATGCAATCCCTATCAAGTGACCAACGGTATTTTTCACAGAACTAGTTACATTTCTTTGCAGCAATTCTTGAAAATACTGACTGGTCAGTATGAGAATGGTCAGTTCTGGTGTCAAGGGTCAGCAAACATTCAAGACTCAGCTTACTATCTTCATAGATACAATGTGGTCTTCTTAGTTGAGATGGGCTACCTCATCCTAAAGTGTCACCATTGAAAAGTCATTTGACATGGATCTGAATGTAGAATCTGTACAGTTACAGATTTCAGTTCAGTGATGAAGATAAATCATTTGTAATGGATGTGTTTTGTAGTTGAGTGGCTAATTTCTTCCACACTTATATGGCATTTATTTCCCAGAGAGGATACCATCATAGATCACTACACGGAGTACCTCACACCAAGGTGGTTGTTTATATCAAGTTAGGAAATACTGCCTCCTGAGTCACCACCAGAGCATTCTCGGCACACATATGAAGGCCTACATAGACATAGGCTTACATAGACAGTATTTTCATGTAACATGTTTTTGTACATCCCATGGTACAAGGACTTAAGTTGTCCCATTCAGAACTACTCTATGATAGAATTACCTCATTCAATTGCTTTTAATATAGGAGTAGTGCTGAAACCTATATTGATGTTGCATCGTCCTTGTGCTGTATTGTTGGAGTTTCTCATAACAGGCTGCATGACAACTTGTCTCATCTTGCCCTCAGACTGGAATCAAGTCAAGGGTTGTTTTTATTTGCTTTTCTTCATTCTGCCCAGATGGATGGAACTGTTGGTAGCCCCAAGTTGTCTGTCTGTCAACATATAAATCAGAAGCTTTGAGTTGCTCACACAGAAGGAATCATGGATACATTGGAAACATGTGGGCCCTGAATTTTCTGGAGCTTTTGACTTTGTAGCATATTGTTTGTCTCCCTGGTTACTTCCCTAGCCCTCAATTTTTTTTTTTTTTAATTGGAGAATAATTGCTTTAATTTTTTTAATTGGAGAATAATTGTGTTGTATGGGTTTCTGCTATACAACAACTATAAGCTGTTGAATCAGCTGTAAGTTTACATATACCCCTCACATCTTAAGCATGTTTAAGGCAGGTCTCAGCAGAGCTGCTGGCATTTGTTAAGTATATTGCCAATGTGAAGATTATTTGGTTCCATGTCTGGCACATATTTAGACACAACTCCCTATATCCCTTGCTATATGTACAAGCAAATAACTTCAATTAGGCCAGTCTCATTATGAAGAAAACTCCCTGAGAACCAATGGAAAGATGTTAATGGTTTGCCAGTTTGGTTCCTTGGAGAGAAGGACTTCCCCTCTACCTCACTAATATTGGGCACTTTATCAATAAACTAGGGGTGAGTGAGTAACTAAGTGGTGCTTCTGCAGTGCCTAAGGACACTTGAAAGCAATTTGTTCTCTTAAGTGGATTAAATAACTCCTCCCTGAACATCTTATTACCTGATGAGTTTGTAAAAATTAGCTTTTTCTTCATAGGGAGTGCATAAGTAAACCCTGAAAATGACTTGTGGCTGGAAATCAAGCAGTTTAGGCTCAGTTGTGTTTCTGCTACTTACTAACCATGTGGTTTTGGGAAAGTTTGTTCACCCCTGTTCCTCGTGTTTAAAATGAGGATCATGACAATCTTATCAGTTTCTGTGAGTTAATACTTAAAGCAGTTCTTGGCACATAGCAAATGACCAGAACTTAGTCACTATTGTATAATCAAAGGGTGCAATATTCCAAATGAACTGCAGTTTTTACATAGAAAAGTTTATCAAACTGTAAAAATGATGGGAATTGTACATTCTAATGCATGGCGTAGGGAAGATCAAACTGTTGTTTTTTTGTTTTTGTTTTTGCTTAAGCTGTGTGCCTCCTTTTTCGTCCCACTGTCTGCACAGTTCTTGGCACATGGATTGTTAAATGAATAAATTAATTATTAACTGGTTTATGTTCATAACATTCCTTTTGATGTTTTTGTGCAGGCCAAAATGACATGGGTATTCCCAGGAAAGTGTATTGCTTTAAGAAATAGCCAGTGAAGGGGTATAAGAAATATGGTGGTTTATATTCTGTGTATGTCTTAATTGTCAAAATTAATTGCTTCAATAATAATCAGTGTTTATCATTATAATAGAAGAACAGAAATGTGTGTGTGGTGAGAGAGAAAAAGGGAAATTTTAAATAAGATGTAACTTTTTATATTTCAGCATTGACGGTTTTCATGAATATTATTGTTTATTGATTATGCCAAAGACTTTGACTGTGTAGATCACAACAAGCTGTGGGAAATTCTTAAAGAGATGGGAATACCAGACCACCTGACCTGCCTCTTGAGAAATCTGTATGCAGGTCAGGAAGCGACTGTTAGAACTAGACATGGAACAACAGACTGGTTCTAAATCAGGAAAGGAGTATGTCAAGGCTGTATGTTGTCACCCTGCTTATTTAACTTATATGCAGAGTATGTCATGAGAAACACTGGGATGGATGAAGCACAAGCTAGAATCAAGATTTCTGGGAGAAATATCAATAACCTCAGATATGCAGATGACACCACCTTTATGGTAGAAACTGAAGAAGAACTAAAGAGCCTCTTGATGAAAGTGAAAGAAGAGAGTGAAAAAGTTGGCTTAAAGCTCAACATTCAGAAAACTAAGATCACAGCATCTGGTCCTATCACTTCAGGGAAAACAGTGGAAACAGTGACAGACTTTATTTTTAGGGGCTCCAAAATCACTGCAGATGGTGACTGCAGCCATGAAATTAAAAGACGCATGCTCCTTGGAAGAAAAGTTATGACCAACCTAGACAGTATATTCAAAAGCAGAGACATTACTTTGCCAACAAAGGTCCATCTAATCAAGGCTATGGCTTTTCCAGTAGTCAGGTATGGATGTGAGAGTTGGACTATAAAGAAACTTGAGTGCCGAAGAATTGATGCTTTTGAACTGTGTGTTGGAAAAGATTCTTGAGAGCCTCTTAGTCTGCAAGGAGATCCAATCAGTCCATCCTAAAAGAAATCAGTCCTGAATATTCATTGGAAGGACTGATATTGAAGCTGAAATTCCCAATACTTTGTCCATCTGATGGGAAGAACTGACTCATTAGAAGACCCTGATATGGAGAAAGATTGAAGGCAGGAGGAGAAGGGGACGACAGAGGATGAGATGGTTGGATGGCATCACCGACTTGATGGACATGAGTTTGAGTAACATCCAGGAGTTGGTGATGGACAGGGAAGTTTGGCGTGCTGCAGTTCATGGGTTTTCAAAGAGTTGAACAAGACTGAGAGACTGAACTGAACTGAATTGATTATAAAAAAGTAAACAATTACTCTATAAAACTGAAGAATATAATTCTCCCTTGCTTGACAGTATTTCTGAGAATTACAGTTCTAATCATTAGATGTAACAGTCCTGCTATGTTAAAAGTAGACTGATTTTCTTAAGACATCTACTTATACTGTTTAGTGTTTGAATAATTTAAAAGTTCTTTTTTCTGTTCCTTTTACTGGTTATGAATTCATTCTGATTTAAAGTATCTAGATTGCCCTCAAACTTATCAAACATGACACTCATCTCTTGCTGCAATTTCTAGACTCACAAAACTTGAATCCCCATATCCCCTGTCATATACAGAGACGGAACAGCCAAGGTTGTGGGAAGAATGAAGAGTGACCATTAGTTATACTTGCCAGCAAAACAGACTATAGCCAGCCATTTCTGAGCCATCTAGTTCTGCTGGAAAGTTTTTGTTTTCTTTTGTTTTTAATTGATCTAGAGCTGATTTACAATGTTGTGTTAATTTCTGATATATAGTAAAGTGATTCAGTTATGGATATATATGCATATTCTTTTTTATATGCTTTTCCATTATAGTTTATTATAGGATTCCCAGGTGGCTCAGATGGTAGTTTTTTATAGAACATTGAATATGTAGTTCCCTGTGCTATATAGTAAGATCTTGTTGTTTATCTATTGTATATACAGAAGGTTGTATCTGCTAATCCAAAATCCCTACTTTATCCCTCCCTTTTCCTCTTTGGTAACCATAAATTTGTTTTCTATGCCTGTGAGTCTGTTTTTGTTTCATAAATAAGTTCATTTGTGGCATATTTTAGGTTCCACATATAAGTGATATCATGGAGTATTCTTTCTCTTTCTGATTTTCTTTACTTAGTATGATAATCTCTAGGTCCATCCATGTTGCTGCAAATGACATTATTCTCTTTTATGGCTGAGTTATAGTCCATTGTACCACATCAATTTTATTTTATTTATTGTTTTAATTTTATCGGAGTATAGTTGACTTATAATGTTGTGTTAGTTTTAGGAGTATAGCAAAGTGACTCATTTATGTGTGTGTGTGTGCGTGTGTGTGTGTGTGTATGTATATGTATATGTGTGTATATATATATATATATATATATATATATATATATATATTCTTTTTCAGATTCTTTTCTCATATAAGTTATCACAGAATATTGAGCAGAGTTACCTTTGGTATACAGTAGGTCCTGGCTGGTTATCTCTCTTGTAAATTCTACTGGGAAGTTCCTGTTCAATCAGGCTAGGGCTAATAGCTGTTCTGGTTGTAGGCAGAAGTTTGTTTGTTTGTTTTTAACTTTTATTCTCATGATAAGTTATTTCACCCATATCCCTACTTTGAAATACCACAATTCTAGTCTCACTCTAGTGTCCTAAGTGCACATAATCATGAAGATTTTATTCACACAAGAACCCAAATATGGTCCAGCCACCTTTTCTACAATCTCTATTCTTTCACAAAGCACATTCTCCTTCCCCAGAAGCAAGCTTATGGGTCCTTGGTCACTTGATCTTGTGCACAGTTTCTGGTTTTCCATGATAACAGTATCACAGAGCTTTTCCAGAGCTTTTTCTCTGTGGGCTCCCACTGATTTGTGAATTACTTGCAGGTAAAAATCCTGTATTTTTATAAAGGTATGCTAGATATCTATCATAAACTATATTAAGCAGGTAAAAAAAATACCATGGAAAGGAAGAAATGCATCTACTTTTAAAAAATCATTGCAGTAGTTCTTTATATGAGATATTTCTCAATTAAAATAGCTCTTAGTCACTAAAAATAAATAAATAAATAAACTCTGTATAGGCAGATTAATAGCTATGTAAAGTGCATCAGAGTTTACCAGGGCAAAGGAGGAGGAGAAAATTGGAAAATATTGCCTAATGGATAGAGTTACCTTTTGAAACAATGGAAGAGTTTTGGAAATCTGTTGGCCATGGTTATACCACATTGAGAATGTAATTAATATCACTGAATTGTGCCCTTAAAATTTGTCAAGATAACAAATTTTATATATATTCTACCACAATAGAATTTTAAAATGAGTCATTTGCAAAAGAAAGGCATGGAAATATTCAAGATAACTAAATGAATATTTTCTAAAAAGAAAATCTTTCCCAAATAGAGAAGTTATAAGAGAGAGCACAGAAATTAATCTTGGAAACAAATATGATTGTAGCAATATATTTTTTCATTCATTCTCGTTTAAGAAACATACTACTACAACAGAAATAATCATTAGATAATGCAACAAATTAAAAAACTGAATAACTGAATTATTATAAGAAAACTGCATTTAAATAAACAAATCTCCAGAGTTGAAATGCTGTACACACCAGAGCCCAGTTCTCACTGTTGATCACAGACATTCCGTTCAGTCACTCAGTCATGTTCGACTGTTTGCGACCCCATGGACTGCAGTACGGGAGGGTACCCTGTCCATCACCAACTACCAGCAGCAGGGTCTTTTCCAATGAGTCGGTTCTTCACATCAGGTGGCCAAAATGAGTTTCAGCTTCAGCATCAGTCTTTCCAATGAATATTCAGGACTGTTTCCTTTAGGATGGACTGGTTGAATCTCCTTTTGGTTCAAGGGACTCTCAAGAGTCTTTTCTAACACCACAGTTCAAAAGCATCAATTCGTTGGAGCTCAGCTTTCTTTATAGTCAAACACTCACATCCATACATGACTACTGGAAAAAACCATAGATTTGACTAGATGGACCTTTATGGGCAAAGGTTTCTGCTTTTTAATATGCTGTCTAGGTTGGCCATAACTTTCCCTCAAAGAAATAAGCCTCTTTTAATTTCATGACTGAGTTCACCATCTGCAGTGATTTTGCAGCCCCCCAAAATAAAGTCTCTCACTGTTTCCATTGTTTCCCCATCTATTTGCCATGGAGTGATGGGACCAGATGCCAATTTATAGATTTTAGTTTTCTGAATGTTGAGTTTTAAGCCAACTTTTTCACTCTCCTCTTTCACTTTCATCAAGAGGCTCTTTAGTTCTTCGCTTTCTGCCATAAGGGTGGTGTCATCAGCATATCTGAGGTTATTGATATTTCTCCTGGCGATCTTGGTACCAGCTTGTGTTTTATCCAGCCCAGCATTTTGCATGATGTACTCAACATATAAGTTAAATAAGCAGGGTGACAATATACAGCCTTGACATACTCCTTTCTTAGTTTGAAACCAGTCTCTTTTTCCATGTCCAGTTCTAACTGTTGCTTCCTGACCTGCATACAGGTTTCTCAAGAAGCAGGTCAGGTGGTCTGGTATTCCCCTCCCTTGAAGAATTTCCCACAGTTTGTTGTGACCCACACAGTCAAAGGCTTTGGCATAGTCAATAAAGCAGAACTAGATGTTTTTCTGGAACTCTATTGTTTTTTCAATAATCCAGCAGATGTTGGCAATTTGACCTCTGGTTCTTCTGCCTTTTAAACTCCAGCTTGAACATCAAGAGGTTCAAGGTTCACATACTGTTGAAGCACGGCTTCGGGAATTTTGAGCATTACTTTGCTAGCGTGTGAGATGAGTACACTTGTGTGGTAATTGGAACAGTCTTTGGCATTGCATTTCTTTGGGATTGGAATGAAAACTGATCTTTGCCAGTCCTGTGGCCACTGCTGAGTTTTCAAATTTGCTGGCATATTGAGTGTAGCACTTTCACAGCATCATCTTTTAGGATTTGAAATAGCTCAACTGGAATTCCATCGCTTTATTCCTAGTGATGCTTCTTAAGGCACACTTGACTTCATATTCCAGGATGCCTGGCTCTAGCTGAGTGATCACACCATTATGGTTATCTGGGTCATGAAGATCTTTTTGTATCATTCTTCAATGTATTCTTGTCACCTCTTCGTAATATCTTTTGCTTCTGTTAGGTCCATATATTTTCTGTCCTTTATTGAGCTCATCTTTGCATGAAATGTTCCCTTGATATCTCTAATTTTCTTTAAGAGATCTCTAGTCTTTCTCATTCTATTGTTTTCCTCTATTTCTTTGCATTGATCACTGAGGTAGGCTTTCTTATCTCTCCTTGCTATTCTTTGGAACTCTGCATTCATATGCTTATATCTTTCATTTTCTCCTTTGTTTTTCACTTCTCTTCTTCTCACAGCTATTTGTAAGGCCTCCTCAGACAACCATTTTGCCTTTTTGCATTTGTTTCCTGAGGATGGTCTTGATCACTTCCTCCTGTGAAATGTCATGAACCTCCATCCATAGTTCTTCCAGCACTTTGTCTATCAGATCTAATCCCTTGAATCTATTTGTCACTTCCACTGTATAATCGTAGAGATTTGTTTTAGATCATGCCTGAATAGTCTAGTGATTTTCCCTACTTTCTTCAACTTAAGTCTGAATTTGACAATAAGTTGTTCATGTTCTGAGTGAGAATTAACTCCCTGTCTTGTTTTTGCTGACTTCATAGAGCTTATGCATCTTTGGAAGCAGAGAATATAATCAATCTAATTTCAGTATTGACCATCTGGTGTTATCCATGTGTAGAGTGTTCTCTTGTGTTGCTGGAAGAGGCTGTTTGCTATGACTAGTGCATTCTCTTGGCAAAACTCTGTTAGCCTTTGCCCTGCTTCATGTTGTACTTCAAGGCCAAATTTGCCTGTTACTCCAGGTATCTGTTGACTACCTACTTTTGCATTACAGTCCCTTATAATGAAAAGGATGTCTTTTTTGGATGTTAGTTTTAGAAGGTGTTGTAGGTCTTTGTAGAACCATTAAACTTCTTCAGCAGTACTGGTCAGGGCCTAGACTTGGATTACTATGATACTGAATGGCTTGCCTTGGAAATGGACAGAGATCATTCTGTCTTTTTGAGACTGCATCCAGGTACTGAATTTCAGACTCTTTTGTTGATGATGTTGGCTAATTCATTTCTTCTAAGGGATTCTTCCCAACAGTAGTAGATATAATGGTCATCTGAGTTAAATTCACCCATTCCAATCCATTTTAGTTTGCTAATTCCTAAAATATAGATGTTCACTCTTGCCATTTCCTGTTTGACCACTTCCAATTTGTGTTGATTCATGGACCTAACATTCCAGGTTCCTATGCAATATTGTTCTTTACAGCATCGGAGTTTACTTCCATCACCAGTCACATCCACAACTGGGTGTTGTTTTTGCTTTGGCTCCATCTCTTAATTCTTTCTGGAGTTATCTCCACTGCTCTACAGTAGCATATTGCACACCTACTGACCTGGGGAGTTCATCTTTCAGTGTGCTATCTTTTCTCCTTTTCATACTTAGGTGGTTGAAATGGTGTGATGAACAGAGGAATATAAAGCAGACATGGATGCATCTGCCATTAATTTTGCATAGCAAGCACTGTCAAGTTTGTAACAGTCACAGGAATAAAGGATCAGATAGACTGTATTTGTGCCCAAATCTTCCTCTTGTTAAGACCTTTAGTCTCACTGATGCAGTTTCCTCATCTAACAAATAAAGGGGGAAAAGATACAGCAGAATGTATTTTTTTGTGAAGAGTGAAGAGTTCCTGGTTAAGGCCTGTCATGCATTTGTTCTTTCAACTCAGTTCAGTCACTCAGTCATGTCCGTATCTTTGCGACCCCGTTAAACGCAGCATGCCAGGCCTCCCTGTCCATCACCAACTCCCGGAGTTCACCGAAACTCATGTCCATTGAGTCACTGATGCCATCCAACCATCTCATCCTCTGTCGTCCCCTTCTCCTCCTGTCCTCAATCTTTCCCAGCATCAGGGTCTTTTCAAATAGGTCAGCTCTTTGCATCAGGTGGCCAAAGTATTGGAGTTTCTTCTTTAACATCAGTCCTTCCAATGAACACCTAGGACTGATCTCCTTTAGGATGGACTGGTTGCATCTCCTTGAAATCCAAGGGACTCTCAAGTGTCTTCTCAAACACCACAGTTCAAAAGCATCAATTCTTCGGCACTCAGCTTTCTTTAAAGTCCAACTCTCACATCCATACATGACTACTGGAAAAACCATAGCCTTGTCTAGACGGACCTTTGTTAACAAGTAATGTCTCTGCTTTTTAGTATGCAATCTAGGTTGGTCATAACTTTCCTTCCAAGGAGTAAGAGTCTTTTAATTTCATGGTTGCAATCACCATCTGCAGTGATTTTGCAGCCCAGAAAAATAAAGTCTGACACTGTTTCCACTGTCTCCCCATGTATTTGCCATGAAGTGATGGGACTGGATGCCATGATCTTCGTTTTCTGAATGTTGAGCTTTAAGCCAACTTTTTCACTCTCCTCTTTCACTTTCATCAAGAGGCTATTTGGTTCTTCTTCACTTTCCGCCATAAGGGTGGTGTCATCTGCATATCTGAGGTTATTAATATTTTTCCCAGTAATCTTGATTCCAGCTTGTGCTTCTTCCAGCCCAGCGTTTTTCATGATGTACTCTGCATATAAGTTAAATAAGCAGGGTGGCAATATACAGCCTTGACATACTCCTTATCCTATTTAGTACCAGTCTGATGTTCCATGTCCAATTCTAACTGTTGTTCCCTGACCTGCATACAGGTTTCTCAAGAGGCAGGTCAGGTGGTCTGGTATTCCCATTTCTTTAAGAATTTTCAATAGTTTATCATGATTCACACAGTCAAAGTCTTTGGCGTAGTCAATAAAGCAGAAATAGATGTTTTTCTAGAACTCTCTTGCTTTCTCAATGATCCTGTGGATGTTGGCATACTGTGGTTTCTCTGCCTTTTCTAAAACCAGCTTGAACATCTGGAATTTCATGGTTCACGTAGTGCTGAAGCCTGGCTTGGGGAGCTTTAAGCATTACTTTACAAGCGTGAGAGATGAGTGCAATTGTGTGGTAGTTTGAGCATTCTTTGGCATTTACTTTCTTAGGAATTGGAATGAAAACTGACCTTTTCCAGCCCTTTGGCCACTGCTGAGTTTTCAAATTTGCTGGCATATTGAGTGTAGCACTTTCACAGCATCATCTTTTAGGATTTAAAATAGCTCAACTGGAATTTCAGCACCTCCACTAGCTTTGTTTGTAGTGATGCTTCTTATGGCCCATTTGACTTCATATTCCAGGATGTCTGGCTCTAGGTGAGTGATCAAACCATCATGATTATCTGGGTTGTGAAGATCTTTTTTGTACAGTTCTTCTGTGTTCTGCCACCTCTTAATATCTTCTGCTTCTGTTAAGTCCATACCATTTCTGTCCTTTATTGAGCCCATCTTTGCATGAAATTTTCCGTTGGTATTTCTAATTTTCTTTAAGAGATCTCTAGTCCTTCCCATTCTGTTGTTTTCCTCTATTTCTTTGCTGAGGTAGGCTTTCTTATCTCTCCTTGCTATTCTTTGGAACTCTGCATTCAAATGGGAATATCTTTCCTTTTCTCCTTTGCTTTTCTTTTTTTTTTTCCATTTATTTTTATTAGTTGGAGGCTAATTACTTTACAATGTTGTAGTGGTTTTTGTCATACATTGACATGAATCAGCCATGGATTTACATGTATTCCCCATCCCGATCCCCCCTCCCACCTCCCTCTCCATGTGCGTCCCTCCCGAAGCTGTGCACTCAGTCGAAGAGGGCGACCATCCCTGATAGAGGAGGACCTGTGTTCGGTCAAGAGTATACGAGTAGCTGCGCTTCCCTGCTAGAACCTCCAAACAAGCTCTCCTTTGTTCTTCACTTCTCTTCTTTTCATAGCTATTTGTAAGGCCTCCCAGACAACCATGTTGCCTTTTTGCATTTCTTTTCCATGGGGATGGTCTTGATCCCTGTCTCCTGTACAATGTCACAAACCTCCATCCATAGTTCATCAGACACTCTGTCTATCAGATCTAGTCCCTTAAATCTATTTCTCACTTCCCCTTTATAGTCATAAGGGATTTGATTTAGGTCATACCTGAAGGGTTTAGTGGTTTTCTCCACTTTCTTCAGTTCAAGTCTGAATTTATCAATGAGGAACCTGATCTGAGCCACAGTCATCTCCCAGTCTTGTTTTTGCTGACTGTATAGAGCTTCTCCATCTTTGACTGCATCGAGTACAATCAGTCTGATTTTGGGGTTGACCATCTGGTGATGTCCATGTGTAGAGTCTTCTCTCGTGTTGTTGGAAGAGGGTGTTTGCTATGACCAGTGTGTTCTCTTGGTAAACCTCTATTAGCCTTTGCCCTGCTTCATTCTGTACTCCAAGGCCAAATGTGCTGGTTATTCCAGGTGTTTCTTGACTTTCTACTTTTGCATTCCAGTCCCCTATAATGAAAAGGATATCTTTTTTGGATGTTAGTTTTAGAAGGTCTTGTAGGCCTTCATAGAACCATTCAACTTCAGCTTCTTCAGCATTACTGATTGGGGCAAGGACTTGGATTACTGAGATATTGAATGGTTTGCCTTGGAAACAAACAGAGATTCTGTCGTTTTTGAGATTGCATCTAAGTACTGCATTTTGGACTCTTTTTTGACTACGATGGCTACTCCATTTCATCTAAGGGATTTCTGCCCACAGTAGTAAATATAATGATCATCTGAGTTAAATTCATCCTTTCCAGTCCATTTTAGTTCGCTGATTTCCTAGGATGTCAACGTTCACTCTTGCTGTTTCCTGTTTGACCACTTCCAATTTGCCTTGATTCATAGACCTAACATTCCAGGTTCCTATGCAGTATTGCTCTTTACATCATCGGACCTTGCTTCCATCACCATTCACATCCACAACTGGGTGGTGTTTTGCTTTGGCTCCATCCCATCATTCTTTCTGGATGTTCTTTACCTACCTATTATTAACATAGAAGTTCAAATTAGTTTAATGTTAACCGAGTGTTATTCTACGTAAAATATGAATTCCAGAAGTAACTTTAGCTCCAGATATGCTTTGTATAAATAGTTGGAGGTTTTTTTCTACTTTCTTTCCTCCTTCCCTGCTATCTTCCTTTTCTCCCTCCCTCCCCCGCTTCCTTTGTTTCCTTTTTTATAGGCTAAATTTATACTTAGCATGCTGTTTTTGTTTAGTTCCTAAGTTACGTCTGATGCTTTTGCAATCCCATGAACTGTAGCCCACAAGTCTCCTCTGTCCATGGGATTTTCCAGGCAAGAATATTGAAATAGGTTGCTGTTTCCTCCTCCAGGATATCTTCCTGACTCAGGGATAGAACCCATGTCTCATTCATTAACAGGAGGATTCTTTACCACTGAACCATCAGGGAATAATACTTAGCATACTCGTTAATATTATTCCATCTCAATCCCAGACTGTTGAGAAATACCAGTCAGTGTTCAAAACACCCCTGATGGTGGACAAAGTGTAAATTATCTTTTGCAAGCAAACATTGTTATAACTGAGACACAGTCTTTGCCTTGAAAGGTTAATCTGATAAGCATTGATTTCTGTGTGGAATTTTCTCTAACCTCACTCTCATTTTCTCTTTTCCTTCCTTATGTGCTGACTTTGGTGTAGCAGACCACTTGGGGATTGAATTCATGGGTAAGACTAAACAATTTTCTCCTTTTATATCCGGAAAAGCTAAGTTTGATAATGTGTATACCGTTCTTCTTCCTCATCTGATTATAGTTGAAATGCCTCATTATCAGATGCTATTAGTAGTTAAAAAAAAAAATGTTTTCGTCAATTTTTCACTAAGTAGTGGCTCAAAATGAATGACTTAACTACTTATTGAGAAGGCAATTTAATGTTAAGTGCTGTTTTGAAACCTGACAGAAGTTGGATTTGGTTTCTGGCTTTGTTTGCTTTCTTAATTCTCAATTTTTTTATCTGTAAATAGGTGTAGACTAGTTCCTATTTTATTACACACATATATTGCTTAACACAATATCTGTAAAATGGTGTATGCTCAATAAATGGTAGACAATAATGGTGATGATTTAAAAATATCAGTTTTCATTACTTTCTGCTCTTTTTTTTTTCCTTTTGCATGGTGAATAATTTGGATACATTTTGATCAATCTTAATTCTGAAGTATGGGTTCTATTAATGTTTTCATCTAAAAAGTTAAAATAATTTTTTTGAAAGTTTTTGTAGTCTATGGTGTGTTTTTAAAAAGATTAGAGTACCTCCCACAGTAATTATTTTCTGTACTCATAGATAATTACATTAAGAATTGTACATAATTTTCTGAATCTATATTATAATAAAATGATTTAAAAACACATTCCATAGGGGTGATAAGCATCATGGTATTAGAATGGAAAGATACCTAGGAGTTAAAGTTAGTGAAATTGAAGATCCAAATTTGAATCCAAATTTATTGTTTCTCCTTGATTCCATTTTGTTGAACTTTAGGTTTTTCTCTTATATAATATAGATATGAATGCTTGCTGTATACATTTTTGTTTATTGTGATAATACCTGTAAATTCATGCATCCATTCATCCATTAATTCATCAAATATGTATCAATTGCTCACTCTAAGCAAAGAAAAAATGCAAAATGCTACAGATAATATAATAAGTAAAAATAGGTGATAAAAGCTGATTTGCTGGAACTTATAATCTAGGAAATTTTCAGATGATAATTAGGGAATAAAACTGATAAATATAAAATTGAGGATTTCTAAGACCTATTTGAGGCAAAATAATATTAGTTCAGAATAGTGATAATATCCCGTCTGAATGGCCCTCATCAAAAAGTCTACAAACAATAAATGCTGGAAAGGGTGTGGAGAAAAGGAACTGCTCTTGCACTGTTGGTGGGAATGTAAATTGATACAGCCACTATGGAAGACAGTATGGAGATACCTTAAAAAACTAGGAATAAAACCACCATATGACCCAGCAATCCCACTCCTAAGCATATACCCTGAGGAAACCAAAATTGAAAGAGACACATGTGTCCCATTGTTCATTTCAGCACTGTTTACAATAGCTAGAACATGGAAGCAACCTAGATGTTCATCAATGGATGAATGGTTAAAGAAGATGTGGTATATATACAGAATGGAATATTACTCAGCCATAAAAAGGAATGCATTTGAGTCAGCTCTAATGAGGTGGATGCACCTAGAACCTGTTATACAGAGTGACGTGAGTCAGAAAAGAGAAAGATAAATACCATATTCTAACACATATATACAGAATCTAGAAAAATAGTACTGAAGAATTTATTTTCAGGGCAGCAGTGGAGAAACACACATAAAGAATAGATTTAAGGACATGGGAAGAGGGGAGGAGAGGGTGAGATGTATGGAAAGAATAACATAGAAACTTACATTACCATATGTAAAATAGATAGCCAACAGGAATTTGCTGTATTGCTCAGGAAACTCAAACAGGTGCTCTGTATCAACCTAGAGGGGTAGGATGGGGAGGGAGATGGAGGGAGGTTCAAAATGGAGGGGATATATGTATACCTATGGCTGATTCATGTTGAGGTTTGACAGAAAACAGCAAAATTCTGTAAAGCAGTTTTCCTCCCATAAAAATTAAATTAATTAAAGAAAGAATAGTGTAATAATAAAAGATGTGAAAAATTGATAGATATTGGAAACATGGCAACAAGTATTTAAAAGGAATTGATGTTGATAGGTAGATAAGGGTGATTATCAAGGATGACTACAAAATTTATAGTTTGCATGTTTAGATAAAATGTGTGTCCATTTTCTGAAAAATAAGACTAAAAGAACAGATTTATGGGGGACTTTTACTAGATTAGGTTTGGAAATTTTGAATTCTGGGTACCTTTGTTGTGTCTGGTAGAAGATATTAGTAGTTATATTTTTTATAAGTTTTGAGAGTTAATTAGAAACCAGTGATTACGTATTTGTATTAACACTAATGAAAACTGATATTCCTGTTGTACAATATTACTTGTTAGTGCTTTATTGTCTAAGTATTAGATCAGAGAAAAAAACAGACACCCTAGTTTCTGCAGATTTGGGGTTTTGCTAGATAGATGTGATGAAAGCTTATAAGGGCAATGAAATTCAAGATAATATTGAAATAAAGCATCACAGACTATAAGATAGGTATGTAATGAAATGAATAAGGAATGTATAATTTGAATGGAAATGATGAGTAGTTACCATGTGTGTCCTCAAACAAATTGTTGGCATGAAGAGGTTGTAGTCATATGGACTAGGAATTACAGGAAACTGTGGATATGGTGATGTGGTAGAGTATAAATTTTTGAGAAAGATATGTGGTTTGTACTTTCCTTTTTTACTGATGATGATGGGCTATAGCAGCATGGAAGACAGTATCAACAGTCATTTGAGGACAGCAAGTACTTAATATAAGCAATAGAGAAATGTTTTCCATTATATGGTGATGATTGCTGGCTCAGAGAAGAGAGGCTCCAGAAGTTATATAGCAGAACGACTCTAGATATAAGAAACAAGGCCTGGTGGTGTGTGGGACTGGTGTAGCATTAAACTCCACAGTCAGTGTGCCCATGGTTATAGTAAATTAAACTTGCTGCACCAGTGATAATTATTGTTATTGAAAGAAACAGATGAGTCATTATCCTATTGAACTTTCCCTGAGGATTTCTAGTAGCACTGATACCTTACAATATAATGATTTGCTGTGGAATCAAGATATGTATTATGAGGTCAGTTTTAAAACATTCAAAATCATTTAGTTACCAGTAGGCAAAACTAAGAAGCTATTGTTTCATTCATCTATGTGAATCTCAAGTCTAACTGGTGTTATAATGAGTCTTACAAAAGCTGAAATCAAAGCATAACTTTATTTTTTTTTTATTTTATTAGTTGGAGGCCAATTACTTCACAACATTTCAGTGGGTTTTGTCATACATTAACACGAATCAGCCATAGAGTTATACGTATTCCCCATCCCGATCACCCCTCCCACCCCCCCTCCACCCGACTCCTCTGGGTCCTCCCAGTGCACCAGGCCCGAGCACTCATCTCATGCATCTCACCCGGGCTAGTGATCTGTTTCACCATAGATAATATACATGCTGTTCTTTTGAAACATCCCACCCTCACCTTCTCCCACAGAGTTCAAAAGTCTGTTCTGTACTTCTGTGTCTCTTTTTCTGTTTTGCATATTGGGTTATCATTACCATCTTTCTAAATCCCATATATGTGTGTTAGTATGCTGTAATGTTCTTTATCTTATCTTTGACAAAGGAGGCAAGGATATACAATGGAAAAAAGACAACCTCTTTAACAAGTGGTGCTGGGAAAACTGGTCAACCACTTGTAAAAGAATGAAACTAGAACACTTTCTAACACCATACACAAAAATAAACTCAAAATGGATTAAAGATCTAAATGTAAGACCAGAAACTATAAAACTCCTAGAGGAGAACATAGGCAAAACACTCTCCGACATAAATCTCAGTGGGGTCCTCTATGACCCACCTCCCAGAATATTGGAAATAAAAGCAAAAATAAACAAATGGGACCTAATGAAACTTAAAAGCTTCTGCACTACAAAGGAAACTATAAGTAAGGTGAAAAGACAGCCCTCAGATTGGGAGAAAATAATAGCAAATGAAGAAATAGACAAAGGATTAATCTCAAAAATATACAAGCAACTCCTGAAGCTCAATTCCAGAAAAATAAATGACCCAATCAAAAAATGGGCCAAAGAACTGAACAGACATTTCTCCAAAGAAGACATACAGATGGCTAACAAACACATGAAAAGATGCTCAACATCACTCATTATTAGAGAAATGCAAATCAAAACCACAATGAGGTACCATTACACGCCAGTCAGGATGGCTGCTATCCAAAAGTCTACAAGCAATAAATGCTGGAGAGGGTGTGGAGAAAAGGGAACCCTCTTACACTGTTGGTGGGAATGCAAACTAGTACAGCCACTATGGAAAACAGTGTGGAGATTTCTTAAAAAACTGGAAATAGAACTGCCATATGACCCAGCAATCCCACTCCTGGGCATACACACCGAGGAAACCAGATCTGAAAGAGACACGTGCACCCCAATGTTCATCGCAGCACTGTTTATAATAGCCAGGACATGGAAGCAACCTAGATGGCCATCAGCAGATGAATGGATAAGGAAGCTGTGGTACATATACACCATGGAATATTACTCAGTCATTAAAAAGAATTCATTTGAATCAGTTCTAATGAGATGGATGAAACTGGAGCCCATTATACAGAGTGAAGTAAGCCAGAAAGATAAAGCATAACTTTAAAGACAGGGTGCTCAGGGCTGGTCTACTGTGATGACCCTGAGGGATGGGATGGGGAGGGATATGGGAGGGGGTTCAGGATGGGGAACACATGTACACCCATGGATGATTCATGTGAATGTATGGCAAAAACCACCACAATGTTGTAAAGTAATTAGCCTTCAATTAAAATAAATAAATTAAAAAAAAAAAAAAAAAGACTTACAGGGAATGGATTCTCAATGTGCAAATATCTAACTCCAGCAGCTGAGTTTGCCTTGGAGGGAAGAGGTTGACTAAAGGCAGAGTTAAAGCAAATACTTAGTATGCATATAGATAATGGCAAATAATGGAGTATTCTGAATGGTGAATAGGTTTACAGAATTAATGAATAAACTGTTTTCACTGACCTCACTAATTCTAGACACTATTCACCCCCATAGATTCCTCTAACTGAATGTGTAATATTCTGTACATTGCTTTGGGAATAAGTATTGAGATTTAACTCATAATTTTAAAATCCACATGGGTAAAATTGTTCCATGGAAGATGATATCATCCTAATACTATGGCATCTCTAGGTATAAATTAAACTGATGAGCCAATCTAAACTCTCTAGAAATTTAATTATGTCAGTTTATTGGTGTGCCTTACAAATAATTAGTGCCTGTTCTGTGTTAACGAATTCCAGAATACCTTTGTTCTCAACTTTCATCATTCTTGCTTTGGGTAGTGCAAATTTCATCCTTCCTTGGGTTGGAACATAGATCGTAAGACGATAATCCTTAAAAAATAAAAATAAAAATAGGATTTGGCTGCACCAGATCTTAGTTGCAGCACTTGGGCTCTTTGATCTTCATTGTGGCATGCAGGATCTTTACTTGTGGCATTTGAATTCTTTAGTTGTGGCATGTGGCATGATCTTACACATATATCATTTCCCCAGTTCTTTATATTCCTAGTGGCCATGGCATATGTGCACTCAGTGATTGGACTCAAAACCCGAACACATCAAGTTCAACAAATTCTTATTTATAGCAAGAGAACTGCAAATCATATGCTTCAAGAATTCCATTATTAGTTAATTATTATACATTTGTCACACTTACTATATGCTAAACATATAAGATATGGAAAATGCAGATATATAATCCACACCCCTTACTGACCAAAGACTCTGAAACAAAAAATAGGGAAAGCTACACATAATTGAGGTGACATCAGTTCAGTTCAGTTCAGTCACTCAGTCGTGTCCGACTCTTTGTGACCCCATGAACCGCAGCACGCCAGGCCTCCCTGTCCATCACCAACTCCCAGAGTCCACCCAAACCCATGTCCACTGAGTCGGTGATGCCATCCAACCATCTCATCCTCTGTCATCCCCTTCTCCTCCTGCCCTCAATCTTTCCCAGCATCAGGGTATTTTCCAGTGAGTCAACTCTTCGCGTGAGGTAGCCAAAGTATTGGAGTTTCAGCTTCAACATCAGTCCTTCCAATGAACACCCAGGACTGATCGCCTTTAGGATGAACTGGTTGGATCTCCTTGCAGTCCAAGGGACTCTCAGGAGTCTTCTCCAACACCACAGTTCAAAAGCATCAATTCTTCACTGCTCAGCTTTCTTTATAGTCCAACTCTCACATCTATACATGACCACTGTAAAAACAATAGCCTTAACTAGATGGACCTTTGTTGACGAAGTAATGTCTCTGCTTTTTAATATGATGCCTAGGTTGGTCATAACTTTCCTTCCAAGGAGTAAGCATCTTCTAATTTCATGACTGCAATCACCATCTGCAGTGATTTTGGAGCCCAAAAAAATAAAGTCAGCCACTGTTTCCCCATCTATTTACCATGAAGTGATGGGACAGGAGGCCATGATCTTAGTTTTCTGAATATTGAGCTTTAAGCCAACTTTTTCACTCTCCTCCTTCACTTTGATCAAGAGGCTCTTTAGTTCTTCTTCACTTTCTGCCATAAGGGTTTTTTTGTCATCTGCATATCTGAGGTTATTGATATTTCTCCCGGCAATCTTGATTCCAGCTTGTGCTTCCTCCAGCCCAGCATATAAGTTAAATAGCAGGTTGACAATATGCAGCCTTGACATGCCACTTTTCCTTTTTGGAACCAGTCTGTTGTTCCATGTCCAGTTCTAACTGTTGCTTCCTGACCTGCATACAGGTTTCTCAAGAGGCAGGTCAGGTGGTCTGGTATTCCCATCTCTTTCAGAATTTTCCAGTTTTGTGTGAATATAACAAGTGCTATTAAGATGCATAGGCAAAAAAAAAAAAAAAAAAAAGAAAAATGCATAGGCAAAATACAATGAAAGAAAAAAAAAATAAAAATAAAAGTCACTAAATGGGCTTAGGAAATTCAGAAACATATTCCTGGGTATAAGGGGAAGGGGTAAGAGGGAGGAATTCAAGCTGAGTACCAGTCCAAGTGAATAAACTGTATCAAGTGTTTCTCTAGTCCAAATCTATATTAGCTTCACTTTGCTTCTACTTAGTTAGAGCCTTTCTATTTAGGTCTCTCCATCTGGGTCTCTCCTCTCCCTAGCGTCACTACTTTAGAACTGAAAAGAGGACATTAACTTCAGTAAAAACACTTCACCAAAAAGCGTCTTGGATTAATTTATTAATTTTGAAGAATAATTATCCTACTGAATAAGCCATGCCAAACCTAATGTCCATAAAACTGTTAGCACTCAAAAGTATTTTTCTGTAAATATATTCATGAATTTTTTTAATGATGCGACTGGGATTGGAACAATGCAAATTTCAACAAAGATATACCACTTTAGAATGTAGTATCAGTTTAAAAAATACAATTAACTGACATAGTTAGGAAAGGAGTTTGAAGGTGTGTAAAAATGCAAAGTTGTTTGTAAAAAATTAAAAGACTTGTAGTAAATTAATAATCAAAAATATCTCTTGAATTCATGATGTAACCTACTCATTCATGCATGCATGAGGGAGAATTTTATAATTTTAAAGTCAGATATTCAGACTTTTCCTCATAGTATGGATAGATTAGGAGATATTATAGACAAAGTTTTTTTGTAAGCAGAAGTGCGTGTTCAGCTGTGTGAGAAATGCATCCAGTCATCCAGAGGAGACAGTTGGCCAAAGGGCATGTCAGACTGGTCAAGTTTGGAAGGTGCATCGATCATGAAGAGAGATTTCTTAACTGAGAAATATCTTGCTACTCTGTCAGGTGCTCTGTCATGGAGCATATCTCATTATAGCCATTTGAGCTATTTGTTACACAGCCGTGTCTCTGACAATACCCTGATGAATCTGATGTTCTAGGCATAAAAAATGCTCATATAAAAGCAAGTGCAGTGCCATTACAAACATATTGCCAAACCATAGGAAGAGCTAAATAATGTGTGGGAGATCTTTTGTGCAATTTTTTTTATACTACTATGGAAAAATAAAATGAAGTCTGTCAGTTAAACGTCTTATTTGTGCTTTGATATTGCATTTAGGATAGCATAATATATTTATGCAGTCTGAGTAAATGCTAGTATATATTTTTTAATAAAAAGATTTATAAAATTTGGGACAAGTGTTTTTTTTTTAACTATAGTCTTTAAAAGATATTCTAAAATACTCCTACATTTTGAAGCTAAAATAAAAAGAAGGCCAAAGGAAGAAATACTGAGTTTTTCATAAGCAGAGAGTTAGAAATGTCTATCGTCAATGTTTGTAGGTTCAGAATTGAGAACATTATTACTTCAAGCTTTTCAGTTCAGTTCATTCACTCAGTTGTATCTGACTCTTGGACTGCAGCACGCCAGGTTTCCCTGTCCATCACCAACTCCTGGATGGAACTATTCAAATTTATGTCCATCGAGTTGGTGATGCCGTCCAGTCATCTCATCCTCTGTTGCCCCCTTCTCCTCCTGCCTTCAATCTTTCCCAGCTTCAGAGTTTTTTACAATGAGTCTGTTCTTCACATCAGGTGCCCAAAATATTGTAGCTTCAGTTTCAGCATCAGTCCTTCCAATGAATATTCATGACTGATTTCCTTTAGGCTTTCAAAGTTCAAACTTTACCATATATTTCATATTTCTTCATCCCTTCATGTGAAAAGAAAAATAGTTTTAGAATATTTTAGTAATATCTAAAGAGAGTTTCCTGAGATATGACCAGTTTCTAATTCTGTTTAGATGATACAAGATAGGGATACTTTCTTTAAAGTTATGCTGCTTATGCCAAATGACTTGGTGTGTGTTCCTTTAAATCTAACAAACTCGTATATGTCAGTCAAATGAATTCATGTGTACACCCTAATTTATGACATGGCATTAGACATATAGTGGTGAGGAACCCCCTTCTTTGCACTGAAATCTCTGAATTATACTTGTTTGGGACAGAAATGTTTATATTCACTTGACTATATCATATTATCTTATAAAATAAAATGGTAATTTATGGATAAATGTGTTTGTAGAGGGTGTTAATTCAAATGTGTTCATTCAAAAGGGTATTTGTTTAGTTTTTTCTTATGTTAAATCACATGAAAAAGCAGGTATCTCAGAGTACTATATTACCATTATTTTTGCTTGACATGTGTCACCAGATTTATATTAGTTCATTGTACTCTCAAAAACTTGCATGAGGTAGAAACTATTTATTCTTAAATTATAAATAACAAAGTGATATCTGTTTAGGTGAAATATCTCATCCAAAGAGTAAGGAGGTGGCAAAACAGGATTTGAATCAAGAATTTGAATCTTCCTCCAGAGTTCTTTCTTTAATTTTTTTTTAATTGTGTTAAAATTCACATAATACAAAGCATACTATTTTAATCATATTTAATTGTGCATTCAAGGGCACTAAGTATATTCAAGTTGTTGTGCAATTCTCACCATCATTCATCTCCCAAATTTTTCACCTTCCTAACCTGAAACTCTGTCACCATTAAACACTAGCTCACTGTCTCCCCACTCACCCCCAAGCCTCAGCCCCTGGCATCTACTAATGTATTTTCTGACTCTATAAATTTGACTGTTCTAGGTATCTCATATAAATGGAATCAAACAGTATTCCTCTGCATCTAATGTATATTGGAGTGAATTTTTACCTCAATGTATGTCCTAAAAAAAGATAGTACTTTCTTTTTCTTACCCCTATGCTACACAGTAAGTTCTCAGTAGTTATCAATTTTATACATAGTATCAGTATTATATTTGTGTCAATCTCCCAATTTGTCCCACCCCTCTCTCCCCGCTCCTTGGTGTCCATACCTTTGTTCTCTACATCTGTGTCTATATTTCTGCTTTGCAAACAAATTCCTCTATACTATTTTTCTAGATTTCACATATATGTATTAATATACAGTATTTGTTTTTCTCTTTCTGACTTACTTCATTATGTGTAACAGTCTCTAGATCCATCCATATCTCTGCCAATTGCACAATTTTGTTCATTTTTATAACTGAGTAATATTCCATTGTGTGTGTGTATCACATCTTCTTTATTCATTCCTCCACTGATGTACATTGAGATTGCTTCCATGTCCTAACTATGGTAAATAGTGCTGCAATGAATATTGGGATTCATGTGTCTCTTTGAATTATGGTTTTCTCCAGCTATTTACCCAGGAGTGGTATTGCTGGGTCATATGGCAGTTATATTTTTATTCTTTTATGGCATCTCCATGATATTCTGCATAGTATCTGTATCAGTTTTCATCCCCACCAACAGCGTAAGAGGATTCACTTTTCTCCACTCCCTCTTCAACATTTATTGTTTGCAGATTTTTTGATGATCACCCTTCTGACCAGCATGAGGTGGTACCTAAAAGGTAGTTTTGAATTGCATTTCTCTAATAATTAGTGATGTTGAGCATCTTTTCATGTGCCTTTTGGCTATTTGTATGTCTTCTTTGGAGAAATGCCTATTTAGATCTTCCATAGAGTTCTTGAATTCTACTAGTGGCTTCCTGTTGAATGCCTAACACAATGAGGGGTTCCTGATAACTGAGAGAGGTTGTACTCCAGCAGTGTTTCAACTGACAATGCAATTTTGTATCTAGTCCTAAGGTTTAGAGGTAATATTTCCCAAGTACCATGAGGTCATAAGAATCTTAGGTAATAATTCACATTATGTAAGTGACAAACAATGAAAATGAACCAGTTGCCAGTTTATAGCTTTACATTCAGAATTTTAACTGGCATGTTAAAGAACTGCCATGTAGCAGAAGGCTCCCATTGGCTGATAGTTTCAATATCTCATGGAAAATAATCTACAGAAGTTGTATTATATTAGAAGGTTTCTTGGTGATCACAGACGACTGAGTGGCATTAGTTCAGTACCTCTACTATTGAATGCCATTGTGATATAAAAGCCTTGCACATCCATCTCTGACATGTGCCAAATGGAATAGTGAGTTGAACCATCTTCCCAATGATTTCCCAAAATGCTGATTAATAAACAGTCTTATTTTCTCATTTATTTTTCTCTTCAGCAAAATGACCACTCTATTTACATTATGAATTTTTAATGTAAATGTCAGTATAAGAGCTAATAATTCAGCTGTCTTAGTCACAAGCATCTCCAAGTTTCCGTCCTTCCTCCATCCCTTCCTTTTAATAAAGAGATACCTTGATTTGACTTGTTCTTCCTCAAAACTTCCTAGCCATGTGTGTAAGGATAATATTTTGGCTTTATAGGTATAATTAATTTAACATTAGTCATTAATACATATTGGTACCTCCAGTGGTTAGAAGTAAAAGTCTCTAAACAAAGTCAGACTACTTCATTGAATAAACTAAATTCAGAATTTTAGCTTATTTTAAACAGATTTTTCAGATGGGGTCAGATTCTTTCAGTTATCTTCTGTGAGGAATGGCTATAATCATGAGATACACTAGAAAAATATATAGGTATATTAGTTATTGTTTCTACAAAGGAGAAATGGGCATTTATGTAAATATGTAAATTCATAGGCTGAATTTGGCAAATGAAGTTTTGTACATAGACCCTGAGGAATCCATTTGTTATGAACTATTGGAAAGAGCAGGGCTGTTTACTGAAAGGTAGTTTAAAGCTGCTACATTTTTGCTTTATTAATATTAGGATAATTTTCATTAAGCTGCTGAGTGACTAGATTGGGAGTTTATGTGTAGGTAGTAACTATATAGACTTCAGCACAACCTTGGATGGATTCTCATCAAGTTTTTTGTAATATAGTGAAGCATGAGTTATATCAATTTAATGGTAGGTAGATTTGGGACAAAAAATGCTATATGGAGGATACAGATTAGCCAGGAATGAAACTTCTGGTTGCTTCTATGGAAATATTTTTATAGATTAGACACTCATAAATTTACTGAACTTTATATGAATTATGATTGTACTTAATCAGATTGAATTAAAATCTAACAGAGAGGGCTGGATTTTTGAATTGTCAAACTGGATTCAAAAGAATTTGAGATCTTAACCATAATCTAGTTAATTATATTTATATACCAATTATCTAAAATGTGTAGTAGTTGATAGGTTCTAAACATCTTCTGAAATGTTCTAGAAAGAGGAAAAAAGTTTTTTTTAAAGTTCACATTGTCATTGAAAAGTAAATACCAAAGTGGTTTAAAAAAAAATGGGCTTTTATATGCAGTTTTCCCTGACCATTGCTTCTGGAGCCAGGATGGATCTGCAGAATAGGAGAGAGGGGAAAAAATGGGTGGTGGATGGAACATCTGAAGATGCAGCATAGTGAGGATGATACTGCTGCTTCTCAATAAACAAAGAGTCTATTTCATGGGCTCTCAATGGTTCAGCTAATCAGAATTCATGGAGCCACTTTAGAAGGTCAGGCTGTGTGCCAGACCAGAGCAACACAAAAACAAATACAGAAGACTCTGGAGAAAATTTACATTCACTGTGTGGGACAGACTTGCAAAACTAATCATTGCAGTTCAGTGCAAAAAGGACTGTGATTGATGTTTTAGTGATTTATTTATTTATGAGAAGTTTATTTATTTATTTATGAGAAGTTTCTCAAACATCTGCCAGATGTTAGTACATGGCTCATATTCACACATGTAAATAGGGTTTGAGTTCACATACATGTGGGGAATGCTAGGTTCTATACCTTTGTTGTACAATTTCACAAAACCTTTGGTATACGTCTATTCATAACTCTAACAGAGAAGATTATGGGAGGCAGCATTTTCTGAATTATTCTTCCAGAGAAGCATGTTTCTTAGAGCTAGGATCTTAGGGACCATACTCTTAGTAAATGTTTGGAGAAAGAAACAGAGAGGGAAGAGCATCCACATCTCACTGGATCAGTTGGGAACATCTTTATGTGGAAGAATAGACAGTATTCCTGCATCTGGGAAATTGTAGAAGGGAACATAAGGGAAAGGAACAAGGAAGAACACAGATAAGAAGGAAAAAAAAAAAAAAAAAAAAAACCTGAGACATGGGGTGGGAAGAGGCAAGGAGCTTCAAGAGGGAGGCAACATAGGTATACCTATGGCTAATTCGTGTAAATGTTTGGCAGAAACCAACACGATATTGTAAAGCAATTATCCTTCAATTAGAAATAAATATTTTTTTAAAAAGATAAAAGAACACAAGAGTTTTAGGAAATGACAAGAAGACCTAGGTGATTGGAGAAAGTAACACACATGAAAGGCAGTGTGGTAGATTGGTCAATTAGGTCAGATCAGATTATGATGACCTTATGATGCCCTTTCAGAGAAGTATAATTTTATCTCATTGTGAAAGAAAGCAGCAGAGGTTTCATGCAGAGAGTGATCAGATTTCATTTAAATAGCTTATTCTGTCAGTAGCTGTGTGTAGAGTTTGCCTGAAGGCACTGCATGCAAAATCCCAGATATTGGGCCAAGCTCGGGATTTTACTTCAAATATTCACCAAAGGCTTACTGTTTGAACATTATATAAAGGAATTTCCATTTATCTGTGTCAAGTATAGAGAAACGACCAAAGGTGGACACCTGGGGGAGGAGAGGCATGAGGTGCAGTGAGCAAAGCCATGGACATAATGGACTTTGAATTGTGCTTTGAGACAAGGGTAGGATTTCAGAGATGTGGCTTTTAGCCCAATCAAGTGTTCTGTGCATCCCTAGAAGTGGGCCAGTGTCCTAGAGCAGCAGAACCTCTGGGTTCTAATGCCTGATGATCTGAGGTGGAGATGATTAATAATGACAGAAATAAAGTGCATAATAAGAGTAACATGCTTGAATCATCCCAAAACCATCCCCTCACCATCTCCCCAGGTCTGTGGAAAAATTGTCTTCCACGAAACTGGTCCCTGGTGCCAAAATGGGGACTGCTGTCTTAGAGGATGCTAACTGACCAACTATCTTCTCATAGACTAGCTCCTGAATTGCTTGTTATCACTTATAAATCTGTGCTTTCTGTTAGAGTCATCATTACAGTTTGAGAAACAGAATAATGGAATAATTTAAGTCATCAAAATAACATAATTCAAGAGCCTTCAACTTTAACTTTCATTCCAGGCACTGATTACAAATGTAAATTTATGTTTTCAGCCTTAGATCTGATGAAGTAGTTCTGGGATAGACTTTAGGCTCTTAGTTTTTAACATTTGATGTAGGAGATCTCTGTCTATGGGATTCCCAGGTAGCACTAGTGGTAAAGAACCCACCTACCAATGCAGGAGATGTAAAAGAAGCGGGTTCAATCCCAGGTTGGAAAGATCCCCTGAAGAAGGGTATGGTAACCCACTCCAGTATTCTGGCCTGGAGAATTCCGGGGACAGAGGAGCCTGGTGGGCTACAGTTCATGGGGTTACAAAGAGTCTGACACAGCTGAAGGGACTTAGCACACATGCACACGTCTCTGTCTACCAGGTGAGAAACTGACATAAAAGGACAGGCAAACTTGACTTCATTCTTTTAGTAAATGTGTAACCTAGAGCCTGGGATTCATCACCTCGAATCTTGGAGCTTCCAATCTGTGTAAGAGGGATGATGGCCTCATCAATCTCAAAGGATTGTTGGGAAGATCAAATATCAATACATAGAGCATATAAAGCATTTACTGCAAAGCCTGGCACTTAAGTGCTCAGTCAAATGAGTTACTATAACTGCTGTTCCTCCTTGGAAAAGCTTCAGTGATGTGAATTTCTGACCAAATGATAAAGTTTCCCTTTAGTCTATCTCCATCACTCTGATTCTTCTGGAAAGGAGAAACTGAACATGAATGTTAACTTTTTTTAAACATATAACTCCATAATAACCTGGGGTTCTTTACTTTTATAAAAGATTTTAATTGAGTTATAATTTACATACCATACAATTCACTTGCTTTACTTGTACAAGTCAATGATTTTTGGTATATTTACAGAGTTGTGTAACTACTATCACAGGCATAGAGTTGGCATAGAGGTATGTGTGTGTGTGTGTGTTTGTGTGTGTGTGGCCACATGTGGCACATGAGATCTTAGTTCCGTGACCAGGGATGGAACACGTGTCCTATGATTTGTAATAATAGAGTCTTAACCACCAGATCACTAGGAAAGTCCAAACATTAATATTATCTTGAACAATGGGGGCCATTGTCCAGGGCATCCAGGGAATGCCATCTAAGTTTTCAGTTTCCATTCTCTAAAAAGAGCAAAGTCTGTGAATTCTGGAGATCTCTTTTCAAAATTTGGTTCTAAAGAGATGTCCTTATACCTTCAGCCTGTTTATGCCAGATGGCTGCATTCCCTTTATTAGTGTTTCCAACAGGACTAGACATGAGTGGAGGAAATCAAGTAAACATTGCTCATCTAGTCAGACAGCTCCTTTATATGTGTCCTTCATTCCTCTCCAGAGGATTTCATTCACTGTATTTCTTTGGATGAATCTTGAAGCACAAGACTGTACTATGCTAAAAGCATACAGAATATAGTCTCTTTGTATTGGTAAAGCTTGCAGGCACTTATGAGAAATGGGGAAAGGAAATTAATAACATTTGCTGAATATTATGACTCATGGGCATACTGGGCAATTTCCCATGAGTTGCATTGTTTTATCTTTCAAAGTTGTCAGGTCATGTAGAAAACCACCATAATCTGAGGGGTTGGATTTGTGGTCTGGAAAAAAATAATCCTGTATTCATTTTAGTGGGGTTCCCCTGGTGGCTCAGTCAGAAAAGAATCTGCCTGCAACTCAAGAGACTCAAGTTCAATCCCTGGAGGAAAAAAATGGCAACCCATTCCAATATTCTTGCCTGAGAAATCTCATGGACAGAGAAGACTGATGGGCTACAGTCCATGGGGTCATGCATGGGCATGGTGGTAGCATATTTGAGGAGCTACTTGTTACGTATGCAAGAAATCTGCCTGTATATAGGCTAATGCATCAGTGTTAATGAAAAACAAAGACAAGTGTAGGAAAAAAAAAAATCTTAAAAACCCTTGCAAGATAGTTTTTTTTTTTTTTTCTCACTGCACACATAAAGAAACAAGGTCAGTGGAAGTAAAATCAATATGCCCAGCTGATAAATAGTAAAGATGAATTTTATTCCAGATTAAATGTCTCCAAAACCCGAATTCTTCCCTGCTGCCTCACCATCCACATCTAGAAGATGCTGTGCTCTCTGTAATTGTGATGAGTGTCTCTTCCCTTTCTATGTGCTGGGCTTCATGCATGCTGAGTTGAGGACATACATATACCCAACTAGGGCCTCAGCAGTTGAAAGCACATCCTGAGTATGGTTGTCAGACTTAGCAGATAAAATTCAGGTTACCCATATAAATTTGAATTTCAGATACACAACAAATAATTATTTTTTAATTAATTTATTTTTAATTGAATGATAATTGCTTTACAGAATTTAATTGTTTTCTTGACACCTTAACATGAATCAGCCATAGGTATACATATGTCCCTTCCCTCTTGAGCCTCCCTCCTATCTCCCTCCCCATCCCACCCCTCTAGGTTGGTGCACAGCCCCCATTTGAGTTCCCTGATGCATGCAACAAATTCCCACATTGGCTATCTATTTTACCCATGGTAATGTAAGTTTCCATGTTACTCTCTCCATACATCTCACCCTCTCCTCCCCTCTCCCCATGTCCATAAGTCCGTTCTCTGTGTCTGTTTCTCCATTGCTGCCCTGCAAATAAATTCTTTGATTCCATCTTTCCTCATTCCATATATATGTGTTGGTATACAATATTTATCTTTCTCTTTCTGACTTATTTCACTCTGTGTAATAGGTTCTAGGTGCATCCAACTCATTAAAACTGACTCAAATGCATTCCTTTTTATGGCCAAGTAATATTCCATTATGTATGTATACCACAACTTCTTTATCCATTCATCCATTGATGGACATCTAGGTTTCTTCTATGTTATTGCTATTGCATCTTCCCTGGTGGCTCAGATGGTAAAGCATCTGCCTACAGTGCGGGAGACCTGGGTTCGATCCCTGGGTCAGGAAGATCCCCTGGAGAAGGAAATGGCAAACCAATCCAGTACTCTTGCCTGGAAAATCCCATGGACAGAGGAGCCTGGTGGGCTACAGCCGATGGGGTCACAAAGAGTCGAACATGACTGAGCAACTTCACTCACTCACTTGCTATTATAAATAGTCCTGCATGAACATTGGGATACATATGTCTTTCAGTTTTGGTTTCCTCAGGGTATATGCCTAGGAGTGGGATTGCTGGGTCATATGGTGGTTTTATTCCTAGTTTTTTAAGGACTCTCCATACTGTCTTCCATAGTGGCTGTATCAATTTACATTCCCACCAACAGTGCAAGAGGGTTTCCTTTTCTCCATACCCTCTCCAGCATTTATTGTTTGTAGATTTTTTAATGATGGCCATTCTGACCAGTGTGGGGTGATATATCATTGTCGGTTTTTTTTTTTTTTTTTCTTTTCCATTTATTTATTTTTTATTGAAGGATAATTTACAGAATTTTACTGTTTTATGTCAAACCTCAACATGAATCAGTCATAGTTTTGATTTGCATTTCTCTAATAATGAATGATGATGAGATGGCTGGATGACATCACCGACTCACTGGACGAGTTTGAGTAAACTCTGGGAGTTGGTGATGGACAGGGAGGCCTGGTGTGCTGCGATTCATGAGGCTGCAAAGAGTCAGACACGACTGAGCGACTGAACTGAACTGAACCAAATAATGAATGATATTGGCATCTTTGCATGTGTTTGTTAGCCATCTGTTTGTCTTATTTGGAGAAATATCTGCTTAGGTCTTTTGCCCACTTTTTGATTTTTTTTTTTTTTTCTGGTATTGAGTTTTATGAGCTGCTTCTATATTTTGGAAATTAATCCTTTGTCAGTTGTTTCATTTGCTATTATTTTCTCCCATTCTGAGGGTTGTCTTTTCACTTTGTTTAAAGTTTCCTTTGCTGTGCAAAAACTTTTAAGTTTAATTAGGTCCCACTTGTTTACTTTTGTTTTTATTTCCATTACTCTAGGAGGTGGATCATAGAGGATCTTGCTTTGGTTTATGCCATTGGGTGTTCTGCCTGTGTTTTCCTCTAAGGGTTTTATAGTTACTGGTCTTCATTTTAGGTCTTTAATCCATTTTGAATTTATCTTTGTGTATGGTGTTAGTGTTCTAATTTCATTCTTTTACATGTAGCTGTTCAGTTTTCCCAGCACCATTTATTGAAGAGGCTGTCTTTGCCCCATAGTATATTCTTGCCTCCTTTGCCAAAAGTTAGGTATATGGATTTATTTATGGCTTTCTGTCTTGTTACATTGGTCTATATTTCTGATTTTGTGCCAATACCATATTGGCTTGATGACTATACCTTTGTAGTATAATCTGAAGTCAGGAAGGTTGTTGATTCCTCCAGTCTTCTTTCTCAAGACTGCTTTGGCTACTTGGTGTCTTTGTGTTTCCATATGAATTGTGAAATTTGTTGTTCTAGTTTTGTGAAAAATGTCACTGGTAATTTGATAGGGATCACATTGAATCTGTAGATTGCATTTGGTAGTATAGTCATTTTCACAGTATTGATTCTTCCTACCCAGGAACATGGAATATCTCTCCATCTGTTTATGTTGTTTTTGATTTCTTTATAAGTTAGCATCTTATAATTTTCTATATACAGTTCTTTTGTCTCCTTAGGTAGGTTTATTCCTAGATAGTTTATTCTTTTTTGTTGCAATGGTGAATGGGATTGATTTCTTAATTTCTTTTTCTGATTTTTCATTGTTAGTGTATAGGAATGCAAGTGATTTCTGTATATTGATTTTGTGTCCTGTGACTTTACTAAATTCACTGATTAGCTCCAGTAATTTTCTGATAGTATTTTTAGGGTTTTCTATGTATAGTATTATGTCATCTGCAAAAAGTGGAGAGCTTTACTTCTTTTCCATTCTGGATTCCTTTTATTTCTTTTTCTTCTCTGATTGCTGTAACTAGAACTCCAAAACTGTGTTGAATAATAGTGGTGGGAATGGACACCCTTGTCTTGTTTCTGAGGTATACAATGAATAATTATTTGATGAATTATAAACATATTTGATGAATTTCATGGGGCATATCTATATAAAAGCTGATTTGTTATTTACATAAAATTCATATCATCTCAGTTTGAACTGTTTTATCTGGTAACCCTAGCTTTAGGGCTATAAACATCATGAGGCACAGCCCGTTACTGATCCATGATATCTCATACTTCAGTCCCCAGAAAGGCTGAATTAAAATGATTATTGGGAGTGCAGAAAGATAGGAAGAATTAATGGAGGAGATGAGCATGGGAAATTGAAACGAGTGTTATGTGTATCTCCATGGGTAACTCTGCCTGTTGCATGACGAAAATTAGGCAAAAATAATACTAACCAGTTTTCTAATTATCTCTGGGCAGCTATCATCATTTCACATGGCAAATGCAACCTGTAAACTCAATGCTGAGCATGATGGGTCCTGCCGTCAGAGCAGTCATTGAAGTATTTTAAAGCAAAGTTGTTACTGCAAGTGAAATAGCTTAATGCTTCACATATGGATGCTTGAGAAAACAAATGGTAGCATGATAACTTAATCAACTTTTGAGAAAGAGACCAGCGTTTAACTTACCAAAAGATGCTGTTCAAGGCAGTATTAATGAAGTAATAACAGTTGCCTCTTTATCTGTTCACTACCTATTCATTTCCCCATTATATTCAGGCTGCTAACTTCTATCATAAAAATGTTTGTAAGAGAGTATGAAGCTTTTGTTCCTACCAGAAGAAAAGTAGGTATTTATTTTCTGGAGTTGTACTATGGAGTCAAAGTGGTGATGAAGTGATTACTCTTTCCTATAGCTTTGAGAAAAAAAGATGCTATGGGATTCAAGCAGTATAATGGGGGGAAAATACATATATATATATATATATTCTGAAGCCAGGCATATGTGCATCAAATCTTGACTTTATCTTATGTGTGCTGTGGGATTGGACTGTCTATCTTTCCATCCATCCATCCACCCACATATATGTAGACTAATCTCTCTCGCTTTCTCTCTCTGAGTTCATTAATATAAAGATGGATGATAGAGCACACCACCTATGCACTTATTGACACATATTAGATACTTTGATTATGTCCTCTCTTTCTGCATTGCCTAAGGGGCTGTACTGTGTTTGCCCTGTTTGTTTACTGATCTGCGAGTCTGTGTGATTGTGTGTTCATAAACCCTCAAAATTAGAGGGTATACTAGCTGTTTCCTTTGGCAGTCCTCCCCAGACCCTTCTCGATGCCTGCCCTTTTGTGGGTCCTTGATTGCCTTCTGAGGGCATAGCTGAGGAGATACAGTTGAGGAGGAGCTGCTGCTCCAGATGTGAACTTCTGTCCCTCCTAAACCCCATATGGAATCAAACCTTCTGCCTAGCATACCCCAGGAAAGTGACTGATATTCTGCATGCATGGTATCGCTATTTATGGTATTATTTCCAGGGTCATGGAAGCCCTGCTGTCTAAGGAAATCTTATTGTTCCTTAATCATTTTGTCCGATTCCATCATGGCAGCTTTTGATGCGTGGGATACCATAGCAAACCAAGTACCAGTGAATTTTAGGCCCATCTTGACTCACTTCTCTAACTTTGTCTCATATACCCATGCCAGTCGCAACCATTCAAGTCACACTTGCTTCCTTGAGCACACCATCATTTTTCTGGTTGAATCTGTCCCTTTTAACTGATCAGTTCTTTATATTGAAAGGAAACCTGTCTCTTTGTACCAGTGCCATTATGTGATAGATTTCTGGGACTTAATCTTCATTCTTTTAATTACTAGTGTTGTGACTTTGGGTTCATTAACAGGCTCCATCCTATTTTTTTGTATAAAAACAGGAACAAACAGGACACATTCAACAACTGTTGGAATGAATGATAATAGTTTCTTTAGTCAACCTATATCTGTCCTCTAAACTGTTCCTTCACCTAATATTCCATTTAATACCTCAAGAGAATTATCTTGGCCTGTCTCTAAGTCTTATCTCCTGAATGATACAGTCAACCTTGAATAACAGTTTTGAACTGTGAAGGTTATACTCAAATTTTTTTCAATAGTAAATACTACAGTACTACATGTTCCTCATTGTTGAATCTTCAGATACAGAGAAGCTGTGTATATGGAAAGCTAATTATCATCTCTGGTAGCTCAGCTCGTAAGAATCCACTTGCAATGCAGGAGACCTTGGTTCGATTCCTGGGTCAGGAAGATCCCCTGGAGAAGGGATAGGCTACCCACTCCAGTATTCTTGGACTTCCTTGGTAACTCAGACAGTAAAGGATCCACCTGCAATATAGAAGACCTGGGTTCAATCCCTGGGTTGGGAAGATCCCCTGGAGGAGGGCATGGCAACCCATTTCAGTACTCTTGCCTGGAGGATCCCCATGGATAGAGGAGCCTGGTGGGCTATGGTCCATGGGGTCCCAAAGAGTTGGACTTGACTGAGTGACTAAGCACAGCACAACTATCAGTTACACACAGATTTCCTCTTGTGTGATCAGTCAGCATCCCTAACTCTCACATTGTTCAAGGGTCAGAAGTACTTACTTTGATCTTTCCTGCACATTTTTCTGGAAAAAAGATGGCTTGTCAGAATCTCTTCAGAAATCTAAATCTATTTCCTAAGGAGGTATTTTGAAATTTATGTAAGATAATGTATTTCATCAATGTAGAATAGTCCATGTATAGTAAATGCTTCAGAATATCTTAATTTATTCTCTTTCATTCTTGGTATGCTGTAACTTTACTCATTCAATTTATAATATCATTTGCTTATTTTATGTCATTCCAGGGGCATTTTGTAAACAGTTTCCTGTAGGTTTTTTTTTCCCTCCAGCCACTTTCCTAAATATATGTGCACATTTTACATGGAAGAGATTATAGTGTGCAATATTTTTCCTAGTATTGTTGAGTTTTATTGATATTGTAATTTTGTTGAGATTTATTTTGTAATTTATTTTGACTTTATATTTGTGTAAGAGATATGAACATAGTGGCTTTATGCCTAATTTTAAATTATCTACCATTAAAATTTTCCTGAAATTTAAAAAAGCACTGGTGTCATAAATATAGTTGTCTAATGTCATTTTTAGTCTGCAAAAATATCTTTGGGTCACTTTTAGGGAATTAGTCTAGGGCTGCCTTTTACCAGACTCTATTTATAGGATAATTTACTTTCCAAATGTAAGACTTTACATTTACTTCTATCATTTGTCATGTCTGTTTTAGCCCATTTTTCTGTCCACCAGGTATAAAGCACACGAATTTTTTTTTTAACATATTGATTGTATCTTATAATAACTTGAACTCATTCAGTCATTCTGATTTTTATATACACACACTGACAAGTAAGGACAGAATGAGATCAGGTATGGATGTTCTTTAATTTTTACGGATAGTTGTAAAAATGGGATTGTAATATCATAACTACAGTTGCAAATTTCAAAATCTTCTTTCTTTAGCCTAGTGCTATGATAGAAAAATGTCTTAGATTTGGAAAGTCAGTCTTCTATCAAGAAAAATAATCTCTTAATTATAACTTTTTTATAATTGGTTTTGCCCCCATGTGTGGCCATTTGTACATTTTACTACTAAGAAATCACTGAGTTTCCAACAGAATTATGACAAAGGTTGCAAAGGCATGATGTTCTAGTAGCTGAACCATGAGTGTTAAAGAATTTATCCTTGGAAAAGTTAGCGTTTTCTCTGAAGATTACAAGTGCAAGGGAAGATTGCATTATTATACTCAATATACTAGGAGGCTGATGTTCCCATCAAGTTACAATTATTGAAAGAACAGGATATGAAAACTATTATTCATTAAATATATTATGAACACAATACTATTTCTGCTAGTTTATAGTTACTTCAGTTTGTAGAACTGCCACTTACATAAAAGACTAAATGATTAACACTAAATATGAACTATGATTTGTCAATACTGAACTTCAGCAATATTAATACACACACACATACACATAACATATATACGAAGCCAACTGCAATATGATCACTGTAACATCTTGATTTTGACAAAATCAGGAATTATAGAGCTCCTTATGGGGAATTTTTCCTGGATGTCACTTGGAAATAAATCCCCCCTTTAAACTTTGAAAGTGGTTAAGATCTAGTTCAGTTTGAGATTCTGTCACACACAGATGCTAACTCATATGTATGGACATCTTTTATTAAAAATGCCATAAGAGCTTTTTTATCCTTCTTCATTTTTTTATCAAAGGTATTTTTTCATGAAATAAAGATGATTTCATTTCCCTGGTTTCAACATTGTTCCATAGAAGATTGAATTATTTTTTTTCTCCTACCATCCATTTTCTTTCTTATGCCCTCAATTTCCCTTACTCATTTATCTTATTTTTTTAAAGGCTTTTTAAAAAAAAAAGACTTGAAGCTCAACTCTCACCAGCAACACTTTTCATATATATGAGTTTGAAAGCCCTTTGTTGGAAGGGGGATATGTGTGTACATGCTTAGTAACTGAGAAGGGGGGATATACTTTTAACAATTCTGAACTCTTTTTAAAGTTCAGATCAGATCAATATGTTCCAAAGTTTTTTCAGCGAAATGAAAACCATTTTAAATGTACCATGTTATCTTTTCCAACTGACTTACTGAACTGAAGTAATAATGGAGTTTGAGGTCTAGTCTTGTCAGTGCCACATCAATTTATTTAGAATATTTCTATGACTAGTTATAATAACTTGGGTCAAAGCAATCTTTGAGACATTTGAGTCTGGACTCCAAACTCAAATATTTTTATTATGATGTAACACCCATCAATGTTAAAGACTTGCTTGTACTCAAGTACCTAGAGACAAAGCTGAGAATCAACAGCAAGCATTTATTGACTACCTGCTACTAGGAAGTCTTCTTATTTCATCCTTAGTGCTATTATCTTTCCATTGCAGCATATTTAAATTTCCCATCCTTTTAATTTTGCTATTTACATCTAGATGGCTAGATAGTTGTATTCCCTCTTCAACGAGGATTTTGTAAGATCCCATTGAGGTTTGATGACACCTCTGTAAAACCATTTTAATTAACAAAAATACTTTTAATACAGATGTGGTTCCTATCCTTCAGAAATTTCTTGTAAATTCAATTTCCTGGAAATGTCTTTTCATCCATTGTTTTGATCTGGCTGAATGTATAGCAAAGAATTAGTTATTCCTACTATTAGATCCTGATATTCCATTGCTATTTTCATGGAGAGTCTGTGCTACATTTATCTGTGGGTTCCCTGTGCCCAGCTCAGAGATGAAGATATAACAGGTTCTCGTTAAATGTTATTGGAAGATTAGATTTCCATTAAGTAGCTTATAATGTCTTTACATACCCTAGCATCACCTTCTGTTCCACTGGAAGTTTTATTCTATTCTTACCTAAATGACATTTAAAATTCTTTTATATTGAAAAACAAAATTAAAACCTAAACTAAACAAAAAGATGGTTGAAAGAGTTTACAGCAAATTAGAGAGAACTTGGCTCTGAATTAAGTTTTCCAGCTCCTGCTGTATAGAGCAAATTGTTAGAATCTACATACATAATTGAGCTTCAACTGAAGGCTTTGTTCTATAATTTGCTCTAAGGTAATTAGAAAAATGTGCATGAAAGCATGACACATATAAATCACAGGTATATTCATCAGAATGTATTTTGTGTACTTTATATTTATAGCTCATTTTGTGAAGCTAAATTTACTGTATTGAAACAGACAATTAAGGGAAGATAAAGGGACTAGTATTTTCCCAGCAACTGCAGGAGCAAGACACTACGCCAGAGCCTACACAGACTTTCCCAGTTAATCTCCTCTGATGCAAGTATTACCACCACTTCACAAATAAGGAAACTGGACTATGTGAAAACTTGAGCATGTGGTTAATTGGCAAACATACTCTTCTTTGCTGAACACAGGCAAAGTCTAACCAAAATAATTAAAACTTACATCAAACTAATTTGTGGTAGAAACAGAAGTCAAAAAGCCCAGTTTACCTGGTCGGCACTTCAGTTATTTTTACAAGGGCAATTTGTATTATTGAGCTATTTTGAATAAGATGCATTTATTTAAGGTTACAATTTAACTTGCAATGATAAATCTACAGATCGTTTTTTAAAGAAATACTAAAACATTGTGGCATTACTGTACAGTGAATGAGGACTATTTTTTAGACCTTCTTTTTATTGCTGTTTTCCTTGGCTAAATGGAGCCAGATGATTAGCTATTATGAAGAGCATAAACTGGCTCAATAAAATTGAACTTGGAGACAAATCCAATTCTGTATTCTAACATAGAATTTCTTAAGGTGTGTTCTCTAGTGGTATTAAGTAGTGTTTTGTACATACATACACACACAGAGGCACACACTCATATGATATAAAATTCAAAAATAAATAAGTGGTTCCATGTGTATAAAACAATTCCATGGTCAACCATGTTGAAGAACTGCTATGTTAAAGGAAATTAAACATGTGCTTTTAAATTATATACATTCTTATATCCATCAATACAAAAATGTTCTTTGCAAAACTCCAAGGGCAAAATGGAATTTGCAAAGTCTCCAAACCACTTTGATCACAAAAAATCTTTTTTACAAAGAACAATTGTTAACTCTTGGATAATAAGTGATCATCACGATACATTTTGGGAAATATCTAGTCATTTATTTATTTAAGAAAAGTGTACTAGCACTAAGTGCCAAGCATTGAATAGCCATTGGGAATGCAGAATGATTAAAATAGAAAAAAAGATTCCTGCCTCTTTGGAGCTAATATTCTAGTAATGGAAATAACATGTATAAGACAAAAAAGCACACAGGACTCTAATGAGTCTGAAAGAGTGCAAAAATGTAGAAGAGGACAGGAAATGTCAGTATAAGGAGATGACTTTCTAAATAGAATACCAGGGAAAGACTCACTCAGAAAGTAACATAAAAGATTGAAGTGAAGGATCAAGCTATGTGGATTTCTGGCAAGTTTTGCAAGCAGAGGAGAGCCCAAATTCAAGAACTAAAGATCTGTGTATCTGCAGCAGGGTGGGCAAGGAGATCTATCATAGGATATGAAATCAGAGAAATTATAGGGACCCAGATCAGCTATGTCCTTATGGGTTATAGTGAGGAATTTGGCTATAAATGAAATGGAAAACCCTTGGAGAGTTTTGAACACCAGAATGACCAAATCTGTATTGTGGTTTTGTTGTTTGTTTGTTTTGTTTTGTTTTGTTTTTGGAAAAGGCAGGAATTATCAAGTAGGAAAGCAGATAGACCAGGTATGGGGCTGTTGCAAGGGTCCAGAAGTCACAAGATGTTACCTGCACAAAGCTTTCAGCAGTAGGGTAGATGAAATAAAGTCTGGATCTGTACTGAAGGGAGAGATATACTGGATTTGTTGACAAATCAGATAATGGGTATATGGGAGAGAGAGCAGTCAAGGATAATTTTGGCATTTAGACTCAGTAAGTGGAAAGATGGTTGCCATTTATCAGAATGGACAAGTCCATGAGAGGAGGAAGTTTGAGGAGGGAAGGTTAAGTACTGGGTTAACTTTTAGATGAGTAATTCTGAGATACTTTTTAGGTGTGCACATGCAGAGGTTGGCTTAGTAGTGTAGATGACTACTAAAGTAGGTAGTCAGTGTCACCCAGTGGGAAAGTGTTCACGTAGAGCACATGGAAATTCCAAAATTAGAATGGGTTAGATTTAAGGGGCCAATTGCAATTTATAAAATCCTCAACATGAACTAAAATTCTATAAGATCCTTTAGTGTAGACATGCTTCTTTCAGAAACAAACAAATGGAAAAAAAAAAAATGAGTAGAGAGGTTGCAAAATCACAACCTCTAACACTAAAGCAGATCTCATTCATTGTGTTTTGGAGACTAAGCATTGTAGTTAACCATAAAATAGCAGAGGTGGCTACTGGGTGCTTTGAGATGGCTCAACTCTTCCTCTGAAGGAATCTGTAGGAGGTTTTCTCAAGAGTCCTGCTGATGAGAAGTACTCTGCTCTCAACATCTTCAATTAATGCAGTCTTAGAGAAGTCGTTGCTGGTCTATAGATCTTCTGTTTTGACAAAGATAGCTTGTGACATCACTCTGTCAGTCTGAACGACTTCTATTTTGAGACTGATGACAGCTAGCCAGAAAAGCCAATACTCTCAGTGAATTTAATAGAATTCTATTCAACTACTCGAGTTGCTATGGAAACCTTATTAGAAAATATTGGGAATATACATGATGTTCTTTCTAGGCAATATTTTTTTCTAAACAATTTGAGTGCCTTTATGTGTAGAAAAAGTGTTTTTGTTTTTTCTTTTTTTTTCTTTTTTTTTTTTTTTTAATGTGAATGTATAAAATGTATAAAGCATTAAGGGTAAAGTTTAAACATTTAATATAAAGCACAAACCCAAGTAACCATGCATTTCAAGGGAAAAAGTACTGCTGGCTATTGAGAAACCAATCATTTACCCCTTCCAAATCACAACATTCTTTCAGAAAGAAAAAAAAAGTCAATATTCTAAGATGGTGTTCGTTTTCTTGCTTGTGTTGAGCATTTTCTACCTAGATATAATAGTTTAATTTAGCCTGATTAATTGTATACTAATAAACATATTTGAACATATATTCATTATGTGAATATATAATAATTGACTTTCCCATTTCCAAAATCACTGCAGATGGTGACCACAGCCATGAAATTATCACATTAGCCTTTGTCTTGTATGTAAATAGTATCTCATTGTCTCCCAAGTGGGAGTTGGAGCACATTTTCGTGTTTGTCACTCAGATTATCTGTCTGTGAAGTTATTTGTTAGATCTCTTACTTGTTTACCAAAGGATTGTCTTATTTTCTTATCAATTTCTTATAGTAATTATTTATATGATACAATTTACAGCTTTATAATAAATCTGTATTTCTGATAGATCAAGTAGGTAAAACTTAGTATTTTCCAAGGATGTCCTCGTTATCCTGGGCTAGTTGTGTTTCCATATACATTTTACAATCAACTTTTTAAAATGGGGAAAAATTAGCTTATTTTTATTTTCATTGAAGTTACATTAAATCTACAAATGAGTCTGTAAAGTACTTGTAAATCTTTAAAAATTAAATCTAATTCTATAATGATCACAGTAGAACCCTTGATTTGTTTAGATCTTCTTTAAAGTTTTTCTCAATAATGTTTTATAGATTTATGCCCAGAGGTTTTGTGCAGCTTTGTTAGATTTATCCCTTGATATTTAAAATGTTATGTTACTGTAAACAATATTACTTTTAAATGTTTTTGTTCCTGTAAAGAAATTTGATTTCTAATAAATTGACTTTATATCTAATGACCTCACTGTACTTACTTATTGCTTCTAATAATTTATCTGCAGATATTTTGGATTGTATATTAAATCATACCATCTGAATAATTTCTATCCTTTATTCTTAAACATAAATATTTTTCTTCTTGTTGTCTTTTTGTCCTGGCTAGAACCTCCCATACAGTGCTGATTAAATATAGTTGTGCAGTGTTTCATTTTCCTATTCCCAATCTCCAATCTCAGGCTGGACTGTTTTGACATTTTATCAGTAATCATGATGTTTGCTTATGGCTTTGTTGCCACCTGCTATTTCTAGTTAGCAAAGTTGTTTTTTTATTATACATTTGATTCAAGTTGTATCAAATGCTTTCTGAATCTATTATTCTCAATATATGATTTACCCTGTAGTTTATTAATGTGGTCAGTTAAATTGTTTGGTTTTCAAGCATTAGTCGATTTTGCAATCTTTGAGTAAACTCAACTTAATTGTGATATACTTTTTGAACACTGTTAGATTTAGGTATTCTATTTTTAATTATGTTTTTATTCATTTTTATAATTGTAATTTGGGTCTTATTTTACACTGAAAAATTCAGATATGTTGATTAATCATAAACTTTCTTAGGTCTAAAAACAAAAATTCCTCAGTCCAGCCACAATAAAGCAAATAAAGAATAAAGAATGAGAAAACAATAGAGAAAGAGATTCAAATAGAAAATCCATTAAGATGTTAAAATGAAATTTTTAAATATAAACAATCATAATTAATGGAAACACATATGCACACACCAGGCAAATAACCAGAATAATGTCCATGCAGTATTATTGATGTTAAAAATTTGAAAAAATTTACTAGAGATAAGATTCTCACTAGTTAATAATAAAATGTTCACTAGGAAGATATGAAATTTTAAATTTATATGTACTTCATAATATAACCTTTTACCTTTATATAGACTCAAAATATATAAAGGTAAAAAAATATATATGTACATTTCTATATATCTGTAATACTGATAGTATTTAAATCCTTTAAGTATTTATACCATTAGAAGAAGTCTTAAAATACCTCCCTTGTTTCTTAAATCAAAGAAGCAAAAATATCCAAAGGCTTATATACAATATAAGGAATATGAATAACAAACTTGATATAATGAACACATAATGAATATTATACTCAACATTTAGAGAACAAATCTTCTTTCCAAGGATATATCTAACATTTATAAAAATGATAACAAGTTAGTCCATAAAGCTAGTCTCAACAAATTTTAAGATTTAATATTATGCATACTATAGTTTCTATGCACAATACAAAAAAAAAAAATTAAAATCAATAACAAAAATAGGACCACTTCTGCCCCTCATGATTAGGAACTATAATACACAACTAATTTTAGATCAAGGCAAAAAAAACCACTTTAAATATCTGGGATAAAGCACAGATTTTGCTGTGCTCAGAGATAGATACACTGACCTTTTTCATGTTACAAATCCAAAAGTCCAATGTACTGAGCCAAAGTTTTCACCGACAGAAGTTAGAAAATATAAGTCATAGTAAATCTAAAATAATAGAAAGTGAAAGTTGCTTAGTCATGTCTGACTCTTTGCAAACCCATGGACTATATAGTTCATGGAATTCCCCAGGCCAGAATACTGGAGTGGGTACCTGTTTGCTTCTCCAGAGGAGGTTCCCAACTCAGGGATTAAGCCCAGGTCTCCCACATGGCAGGCAAATTCTTTACCAGCTGAGCCACCACCAATAAAATATAGAAAACATAAATTTTAAAATCATTACATAAAGGGTTGGAAAAGCAAAAACTTGGTTATTAAAATTTTATTCTAAAGAAAACACAATATTCAGTTTACTTTGTAAATGAGTTTTTGTAATTTACCAGAAACAGGTGATTTCTATTTACTTAGCCTCTTACAGAGAACTGAAAAGAGAAAATACTTAAAAATTCATTTTAAGTGCTAGCATAGCCTTAAGGCCAAAATCTGACAAACAGCACGAGTAAAGAAAGAATAAACTAAATCCAGCAAAATATACGGGAGAAGGAAACGGCAGCCCACTCCAGTGTTCTTTCCTGGAGAATCTCGTGGACGGAGGAGCCTGGTGGGCTGCTGTCCATAGGGTCGCACTGAGTAGGACACGACTGAAGTGACTTAGCAGCAGCAGCAGCAGCAAATGTGCTAGCATAATTTACCATATTAGAAGAATAAAGGAGAAAAAATGATTTCAGGTCAGTTCAGTCGCTCACTCACATCCAACTCTGCAACCGCATAGACTGCAGCACGCCAGGCTTCTCTGTCCATCACCAACTCCCGGAGTTTACTCAAACCCATGTCCATCAGGTTGGTGATGCCATTCAACCGTCTCACCCTCTGTTGTCCCCTTCTTCTTCCGCCTTCAGTCTTTCCTAGCATCAGGGTCTTTTCCAATGAGTCAGCTCTTCTCATCAGGTAGCCAAAGTATTGGAGCTTCAGCTTCAGCATCAGGCCTTCCAGTGAATAATCAGGACTGATTTCCTTTAGGATTAACCGGTTGGATCTCCTTACAGTCCAAAGGACTCTCAAGAGTCTTCTCCAACACCACAGTTCAAAGTCATCAATTCTTCAGTGCTAAGCTTTCTTTATAGTCCAACTCTCACATCCATACATGACTACTGGAAAAACCATAGCCTTGAGTGGACGGACCTTTGTTTGCGAAGTAATGTCTCTGCTTTTTAATATGCTGTCTACGTGGGTCATAGCTTTTATTCCAGTGAGCTAGCATCGTTTAACTTCATGGCTGCAGTCACTATCTGCAATGATTTTGGAGCCCCCCAAAATAAAGTCTCTCACTGTTTCCACTGTTTTCCTATCTATTTGCCATGAAGTGATGGGACTGGATGCCATGATCTTTGTTTTCAGTATGTTGAGTTTTAAGCCATCTCTTTCGCTCTCCTTTTTCACTTTCATCAAAAGCCTCTTTAGTTCTTCTCCACTATCTGCCATGAAGGTGGTATCATCTGTGTATCTAAGGTTATTAATATTTCTCCCAGAAATCTTGACTCCAGCTTGTGCTTTATCCAGCCTGGCATTTCACATGATGTCCTCTGAATATAAGATAAATAAGCAGGGTGACAGTATACAGCCTTGACGTACTCCTTTCCCGATTTGAACCAGTGTGTTGTTACATGTCCTATTCTAACTGTTGTTTCTTGACCTGCATACAGATTTCTCAGGAGACAGGTCAGGTGGTCTAGTATTCCCATCTCTTTAAGAATTTTCCACAGTTTGCTGTGATCCACAGAGTCAAAGGCTTTGGTGTAGTCAATAAAGCAGAAGTAGATGTTTCTTGGAACTCTGTTGCTTTTTCAATGATCCAATGTGTATTCTACTTGATGGTAAATTTTGCAAAATGCCCCTTTGGCATCAGAAGCAAAAGAAGATGCCCTTGACTTCCATTCTTATTTAATATTGTATTAGAAAATTCCTGTCAGTGTTGTCAGATAAGATAAAGAGTAACAAGAAAAGAAAAAATAACTGTGAATCAGTTGGCAAAAGGTGGACTATAAATTTTAAAATGAAAAATTGGATAGTTTTATGGAAAAAAATCTCTATACCCCTGAATAAATTCCTGTTTGTATTAACTACTTAAATAAGAAAAAGATATCTTTAGATCTTTTTATTTTTTTTTTAATTTTATTTTATTAGTTGGAGGCCAATTACTTCACAACATTTCAGTGGGTTTTGTCATACATTAACACGAATCAGCCATAGAGTTATACGTATTCCCCATCCCGATCACCCCTCCCACACCCCCCTCCACCCGACTCCTCTGGGTCCTCCCAGTGCACCAGGCCCGAGCACTCATCTCATGCATCTCACCCGGGCTAGTGATCTGTTTCACCATAGATAATATACATGCTGTTCTTTTGAAACATCCCACCCTCACCTTCTCCCACAGAGTTCAAAAGTCTGTTCTGTACTTCTGTGTCTCTTTTTCTGTTTTGCATATTGGGTTATCATTACCATCTTTCTAAATCCCATATATATGTGTTAGTATGCTGTAATGTTCTTTATCTTTCTGGCTTACTTCACTCTGTATAATGGGCTCCAGTTTCATCCATCTCATTAGAACTGATTCAAATGAATTCTTTTTAACGGCTGAGTAATGTTCCATGGTGTATATGTACCACAGCTTCCTTATCCATTCATCTGCTGATGGCCATCTAGGTTGCTTCCATGTCCTGGCTATTATAAACAGTGCTGCGATGAACATTGGGGTGCTTGTGTCTCTTTCAGATCTGGTTTCTTTGGTGTGTATGCCCAGAAGTGGTATTGCTGGGTCATATGGCAGTTCTATTTCCAGTTTTTTAAGAAATCTCCACACTGTTTTGCATAGTGGCTGTACTAGTTTGCATTCCCACCAACAGTGTAAGAGGGTTCCCTTTTCTCCACACCCTCTCCAGCATTTATTGCTTGTAGACTTTTGGATAGCAGCCATCCTGACTGGTGTGTAATGGTACCTCATTGTGGTTTTGATTTGCATTTCTCTAATAATGAGTGATGTTGAGCATCTTTTCTTGTGTTTGTTAGCCATCTGTATGTCTTCTTTTGAGAAATGTCTGTTCAGTTCTTTGGCCCATTTTTTGATTGGGTCATTTATTTTTCTGGAATTGAGCTTCAGGAGTTGCTTGTATATTTTTGAGATTAATCCTTTGTCTGTTTCTTCATTTGCTATTATTTTCTCCCAATCTGAGGGCTGTCTTTTCACCTTACTTATAGTTTCCTTTGACTTCAAACTCTACTACAAAGCCACAGTCATCAAGACAGTATGGTACTGGCACAAAGACAGAAATATAGATCAATGGAACAGAAGAGAAAGCCCAGAGATAAATCCACGAACCTATGGACACCTTATCTTTGACAAAGGAGGCAAGGATATACAATGGAAAAAAGACAACCTCTTTAACAAGTGGTGCTGGGAAAACTGGTCAACCACTTGTAAAAGAATGAAACTAGAACACTTTCTAACACCATACACAAAAATAAACTCAAAATGGATTAAAGATCTAAATGTAAGACCAGAAACTATAAAACTTCTAGAGGAGAACATAGGCAAAACACTCTCCGACATAAATCTCAGTGGGGTCCTCTATGACCCACCTCCCAGAATATTGGAAATAAAAGCAAAACTAAACAAATGGGATCTAATGAAACTTAAAAGCTTCTGCACTACAAAGGAATCTTTAGATCTTTTTAAAAGCCCAGCTAGAAATAAACAACAAAAAAAAAAACTTCCCAATTCCAGGATAAGAAGTTTTCTTGAACTTAATTTTTAAATTTTATTTTATATTGGAGTGTATTTGATTTGCAGTTATGTGTTAGCTTCGGATGTACAGCAAATGATTTAGTTATATATGGGTGTATGCTCAGTCATATCCAACTCTGTGCAGCCCTATGGACTGTAGCCTGCCAGCCTCCTTTCTCCATTGGATTTTTCAGTCAAGAGTACTGGAGTGAGTTGCCATTTCCTTCTCCAATACATATTTACATATACACATATATACATACATATACATACATGCATATTCTTTGTCACATTCTTTTCCCATATTGGCTATTACAGAGTTATTAACTAGAGTTCCATGTGCTATAAAATAGGTCCTTGTTGATTGTTTATTTTATTTATAGTAGTATGTATATGTTCATCCCAAACTCCTAATTTATCCACCACCCCCAAAACTTTCCCCTTTTGTAACCATAAGCTTGTTCTCTAAATCTGTGAGTCTATTTCTATTTTGTAAATAAGTTCACTTGTATCACTTTTTTAGGTTCCACATGTAAGTGATACCATATGATATTTCTCTTCTCTGACTTCCTTCAATTAGTATGATCATCTCTAGATCTATCTGTGTTGCTGCAAATGGCATTATTTCATTATTTTTTATGGCTGAGTAATACTCCATTCCAGATATATGCACTATACCATCTTTTCAAGGAATATGTTGCATTCCTCTGTTGATGGGCATTCACATTACTTCAATGTCTTAGCTGTTGTAAACAGTGTGATACAGTTAACATTAGTGTGCATGTGTCCTTTTGAATTATGTCTAGAAGTGGGATTGCTGGATCACATGGTCGTTCTGTTTCTAGATTTTTAAGGAAGTTCTATAGTGTTCTCCATAGTGGATGCACCAATGTACATTCCAACCTGTAGTGTAAGATGGTTCTCTTTTCTCCACACCATTTCCAGCATTTACTTTCTGTAAACATTTTGATGATGGCCATTCTGACCAATATGAGGTGATAGTTCATTATAGTTTTTATTTGCATTTCTCTAATAATCAATGCTGTTGAGTATCTTTTCATTGCTTTTGGCCATCTGTATTTCTTCTTTGGAGAAAAGTCTATTTAGATCTTTTGCCCATTTTTTTTGTTGGATTGTATGTTTGTTTTCCACTATTGAGATGGTTCCAAATCAGGGAAGGAGTACGTCAAAGCTGTATATTGTCACCCTACTTATTTAACTTATATGTAGAGTACATTATGCGAAATTCTGGGCTGGATGAAGCACAAGCTGGAATCAAGACTGCTGGGAGAAATATCAATAACCTCAGATATGCAGATTACACCACCCTTATGGCAGAAAGTGAAAGCTAAAGACCCTCTTGATGAAACTTGAAGAGGAGAGTGAAAAATTTGGCTTAAAACTCAATAATCAGAAAACTAAGATCATGGCATCTGGTCTCATCACTTCATGGCAAATAGATGGGGAAATAATGGAAACAGTGAGACTTTATTTTTTGGGACTCCAAAATCACTGCAGATGATGTCTACAGTTATGAAGTTAAAAGATGCTCCTTGTAAGAAAAGCTATGACCAACCTAGGGAACATATTATAAAGCAGAGACATTACATTGCCAACAAGGTCTGTCTAGTCAAATCTATGTATTTTCCAGTGGTCATGCATAGATGTGAGTGTTGAACTATAAAGGTTGAGTGCTGAAGAATTGATGCTTTTGAACTGTGGTGTTGGAGAAGACTCTTGAGGGTCCCTTGGACTGCAAGGAGATCCAACCAGTCAATCCTAAAGGAAATCAGTCCTGAATGATCATTGGAAGGACTGATGCTGAAGTTGAAACCAATACTTTGGCCACCTGATTCAAAGAACTGACCCATTGTAAAAGACCCTGATGCTGGGAAAAATTGAGGGGAGGAGGAAAAGAGGACGACAGAGGATAAGATAGTTGGATGATATCACCCATTCGATGGACATGAGTTTGAGTAAGCTCCAGGAAATGGTGATGGACAAGGAAGCCTGGTGTGCTACAGTCCATGGGGTGGCAAAGAGTCAGACACGGCTGAGCGACTGAACTGAATTGAACTGATTGAGATGCATGAGCTGTTTGTGTCTTTTGGAGATTAAGCCCTTGTCAGTCACATATTGCAAATATTTTCTGTGGATTATCTTTTTGTTTTATTTATGGTTTCCTTTGCTATACAAAAGCTTTTAACTTTAATAAGGTCCCATTTGTTTCTGTTTTTTCATTTGCATTACTCTAGGAGGTGGATCCAAAGAGATATTGCTGCAGTTTATATTTAATTATTAAATAGGGCATAAAACTCCTACCCATTAAGTGAAAGCTTAATAAAAATTACTGTATTAAAATTAATACCTTGTTTAAATCAAAAGGCTATATAAGAATGAAGTGACTATACGAGTGACTCTACAAGTCACAAATTAGGACAAGACATTTTCACTGCATATAACAAATATCTGATTTGTATTCTAGAGATCAATACAAAAGCAGCAAAAAATCTAATAAGAAAAGTAAGCATTGGTAAGGAAGAGAAAATGCACATAGCCTGTGAGTATATGAAAAGATACTCAGTATCATTTTTGTTAAGAAATTCAAGTTAAAGTCATAATGATATATTTCACAATCAATTGACAGGCAAGATAGAATAGAATAGATTTAACTAGACTAAAATCAACTCAAATTGAACTCAACTTGACTAGAATAAGATAGATATTTTGATACAATTTGGTGTTGGTTGGCTTAACGCTCAACATTCAGAAAACTAAGATCATGGCATCTGGTCCCATCACTTCATGGCAAATAGATGGGGAAATGGTGGAAACTGTGGCTGACTTTATTTTTGGGGGCTCCAAAATCACTGCAGATGGTGATTGCAGCCATGAAATTAAAAGACGCTTACTCCTTTGAAGGAAAGTTATGACCAACCTAGATAGCATATTAAAAAGCAGAGACATTACTTTGCCAACAAAGATCCATCTAGTCAAGCCTATAGTTTTTCCAGTGGTCATGTATGGATGTGAGAGTTGGACTGTGAAGAAAGCTGAGCACCAAAGAATTGCTGCTTTTGAGTTGTGGTGTTGGAGAAGACTCTTCAGAGTCCCTTGGACTGCAAGGAGATCCAATCAGTCCATCCTAAAGGAGATCAGTCCTGGGTGTTCATTGGAATGACTGATGTTGAAGCTGAAACTCCAATACTTTGGCCACCTCATGCAAAGAGTTGACTCATTGGAAAAGACCCTGATGCTGGGAGGGATTGGGGGCAGGAGGGAGAAGGAGATGACAGAGGATGAGATGGCTGGATGGCATCACTGACTCGATGGACATGAGCTTGGGTGGACTCCGGGAGTTGGTGATGGACAGGGAGGCCTGGCGTGTTGCAATCCATGGGGTTGCAAAGAGTAGGACACGACTGAGTGACTGAACTGAACTGGTGTTGGTCAGATTTGAAACAAAAGGAAATCTCATTCACTGCTGGCAATGGCATGCCATTACTACTTATATGCCATTAAAATACTCTTGCACAAGTGCTTTAAAAAATGGTATATGAATATGCATGATATTTTTCATAGCAGTCAAAAAAATCAAAACGAACACAATTAATAGAATGGGTAAATAATTTTTCGTGTAATCAAACTTTCAATAGAGTATCATACAGCAACCAAAATGAAATATTAGAATAACATGAACCATTATGGAAAAATTTCAAAGAAAAAGAGTATTAAATGAAGCAAGTAAATCACTGAGAAATCCAAATACTAGTATTCCACTTATTTATGAATGTGTATATATAATGTATACACTTGTGTGTTGTTAACAAGTGGAAAATGAACAATATCTTGGCTAGATGTAATTATCTGGGGCCATTTACATCAATGTTGAATTCTTATTGATCATTGTCTAATGAAACATACATAGCTATGATTTATACATTTTAGGCAGCTGATCATGTCTGTGGGGGAAGTAAGAATGTGTGATCAGGGAAGAGCTGACAGTATCCTTAAGAAACTAGTGATGTTAAATTTCTTAAACTGAATATTGGAAATAAAAGCAAAAATAAACAAATGGGACCTAATGAAACTTAAAAGCTTTTGCACTACAAAGGAAACTCTAAGTAAGGTGAAAAGACAGCCCTCAGATTGGGAGAAAATAATAGCAAATGAAGAAACAAAGGATTAATCTCAAAAATATACAAGCAACTCCTGAAGCTCAATTCCAGAAAAATAAATGACCCAATAAAAAAATGGGCCAAAGAACTAAACAGACATTTCTCCAAAGAAGACATACAGATGGCTAACAAACACATGAAAAGATGCTCCACATCACTCATTATCAGAGAAATGCAAATCAAAACCACAATGAGGTACCATTACATGCCAGTCAGGATGGCTGCTATCCAAAAGTCTACAAGCAATAAATGCTGGAGAAGGTGTGGAGAAAAGGGAACCCTCTTACACTGTTGGTGGGAATGCAAACTAGTACAGCCACTATGCAAAACAGTGTGGAGATTTCTTAAAAAACTGGAAATAGAACTGCCATATGACCCAGCAATACCACTCTTGGGCATACACACTGAGGAAACCAGATCTGAAAGAGACACATGCACCCCAATGTTCATCGCAGCACTGTTTATAATAGCCAGGACATGGAAGCAACCTAGATGTCCATCAGCAGACGAATGGATAAGGAAGCTGTGGTACATATACACCATGGAATATTACTCAGCCGTTAAAAAGAATTCATTTGAATCAGTTCTGATGAGATGGATGAAACTGGAGCCCATTATACAGAGTGAAGTAAGCCAGAAAGATAAAGAACATTACAGCATACTAACACATATATATGGAGTTTAGAAAGATGGTAACGATAACCCTATATGCAAAACAGAAAAAGAGACACAGATGTACAGAACAGACTTTTGGACTCTGTGGGAGAAGGCGAGGGTGGGATGTTTCGAGAGAACAGCATGTGTATTATCTATAGTGAAACAGATCACCAGCCCAGGTGGGATGCATGAGATGAGTGCTCGGGCCTGATGCACTGGGAGGACCCAGGGGCATTGGGTGGGGGGGGGAGGTGGGAGGGGGGATCGGGATGGGGAATACATGTAACTCTATGGCTGATTCATGTCAATGTATGACAAAACTCACTGCAATGTTGCGAAGTAATTAGCCTCCAACAAATAAAAATAATTGAAAAAAAATAAATTAAAAAAAATAAAAGATAAATTTCTTAAACTGGGCACATGTAGTTGTTATTTTTACATAGTAACTGCATTCTTATCTTTTATGCATCTTCACATGTGTAACACATTTTTAAGAAAATTTTGGAAAAACTTGAAAAAGAAAAATATATTAAAATGAGGCAATGTTGTTGTACAAAATATTACAGAATTTCTTTTAAATGAATGAGGGGGAAATATCCTACAAGGATAAAATCCAAGCTGTCACATATACATACCTGTCTGTGTCAACATCTCCAATTATCTCTGGGTTTAGCAGCAGTTGATTTTGGCTCTTAGATCAATATGTCATTATTCCCCTTTGGAATTCTTTTTGTTTATGTTCTGCTCAGAAACCTTTTCTTCTTCTGCCATTCTCACCTCTTTTCCTGTACATTTGTATTTTCCTTTAAGATTCAGTTCATCCACTGCCTCCTCAAATAAAGATTGCTGAGAATCCCTTCTCCTTGACTGGTTCAACCTCCTTTTTGGCCCTACTAGCATCCTGATTTCTTTCTTTCATTGTATTTCCTGTATGGTCTTGTTATTAGCTGGAGAAGGAAACGGCACCCCACTCCAGTACTCTTGCCTGGAAAATCCCATGGATGGAGGAGCCTGGTAGGCTGCAGTCCATGGGGTCGCAAAGAGTCAGACATGACTGAACGACTTCACTGTTACTACTACTTGTTATTAATGTGTGGATATTCTTCCCACCTGACCATGAACTATTTAAGGGCAGGGAGCTGCATCATTTTTTCATGGATTCCCAGCTCTTAGCTCCGTTTCCTCACATTCTACAGGCATCCAATATGCCCTTGTCAAATGAGGGAAGGGGGGCAGGTAGATAGTGACTTTATGCCAGAGAAGCTTAATGGTAAGATGGCATAAACATCAAAAATTAAATGAGATTTTAATAATAGTTTAAGGCAATTTGAGTTAAAAATATGAAATATAGTCCAGTGCTATAAAATTTTGTTTCTCAAATGAATGCCATAAAATGAAAACTTTATGAAGGTTTAGAGGAGGTGAGTGATAGCCAAGATTTGAACCTCAGCTGGGTTATTTGCTTGCTGGATGAATTCCATTTCCTTATTTATCTCTAAATGCAGATAGTATTTAGATAGTAAAATAGTAAAAAATACTATTTTACTGTGCCATAGAGTTGTTGGGAGGGTTAAATGTGATAATGCTATTTAAGTACTCAGCACAGACTTGTGGAAGTGCTCCCATGTCCCATGGGTATTATTTTTCCAAGCGTGAGTATTAGTAGAAGACTGTAAAGAGCTGGAGTTTAAACAGACTAACAGACATAGAGGTCAGGCTTGTGGTTGCCAAAGGAAAGGATGGAAGGAGAGGGATAGACTGGGAATTTGAGGTTGGTAGGTTCAAAGTATTATGTTTTGAATGGATAAACAGTAGAGTCCTACTGTATAGCACAAAGAACTATATCCAATCTCCTGGGATAAAGCATAATAGAAATGGATATTAAAAAAGAATGTGTATATATATATAATTCAGTTACTTTGCTATACAGCAGAGATTGACACAACATTGTAAATCAAGCATACTGCAATAAAAAATAATTAAAATTTAAAGAAAAAGGAATGGGAAATAATTGAATAGGAAGCAGTCTGGGAGTTTGCCAGTATAGTTTTTGTGAGAGAAGGTAAGAAAGGAGTGAAGCTGGCATTTATGGAACTTCTTCAACACATCAGTCTGTTGACCAGGCAAGTTGTTGACATTCTATCAATAAATATTCACAACCAGCCCCCAGGGAAATCCTACCAACCCTCTTTCAGATGAGAAAACTGAGCCTTGGAAAATGTGAAGCACATGTTTAGCTGAACCAGGCAAGGCAGAAGGAGTCCGGGATTTGTAGAAACTTTCCTGTGTCTGGCAAAGAAGGATGAAGCCGTGTTGTGAATGGATTTGTGAATGTGCATTATGTTTTCCATGAAATGCCTGTTTACAGTTGTAGGATATCTAAGAGTAGATTTTAATGAGAGGAATGATGTTTTGATTTCCTACATAGAGATGTATGTGAACTTTGATGTATTTAAAATATGTAACTGAAAACAGCTGCTTGTCAAAAAATCGAAGTGACTACCTCTGAATGTGGTTTGTAAGTCTGCTAACAACCTTAAACTAGATTTAATGTCATATTTTTACAACATACTGTATGGAGAGTAATCAGTATGGAAGGTTGTCTCTTTCTTCCCAAAGGATTGTAGCAGGAATTAAATTCGTTAAGTCTGAGAAAGCTTTCTTGCTGGGAGCTGCATTGGACACCCTGCCTCAGAGTAGCAAATTGAATTGCATTTTAAAGAAACCTAGAGTCTTTATTCTTCTTGGCATCAAGTCCCATACTCATGATTAGCAGGGGTCAGTCATCAGCTAGAGTCAGCCTGGTCTTCACTGACTAGTTTTGTCTGTTTCCACCCATCTGCTTATGTGAGATGAAATTTGCTTTGGTGAAGGGCAAATGCAAAGATCAACAGCTTGGGCTGCTTTTACCCTCACAATGTGCTGTTTACATTTCTAAAAAAGGACTTGATTAAGATGCAGCATAATAGAGTCTTTAAAATGTGAGTAAATGTATACTTGTATGAATGTGTTAAGTGTTTATGGAAGAGAAAGCATTTGAAGGTCTGAATATTTGAGTCAGAATTTTAAATTAGACTCGAGTTAAATAGCTTTTGAGAAACACATAGATGTTCTTAAACTGTAATCTAATGCTTGAGAGAACTGAATAATTTTTGATACAAGTAAATGTAAATGCTAAATGGTGTAAGATGGTTAACTGTCCAGATAAAAGGTAAAATGTATTGCTCTATGACTGAATTCACAGCAGAACACAAAAGAGCCATCTGGAACTTAACTAACAAGACCAGAAAACAAATAGATCTTGCTTCTGATGTCTGCATTTTTTGAATGTCTGGTGCTTTTAAGTAACTTTTTGTTCAGTAGCTGTCCAACTCTGCGACTCCATGGACTTCAGCACCCCATGTCTTAATGTATAAGAGAACAATAGAAATATTTTACACTCAGTAATATTGTAATGATACATTGTGGAGTATGTTCACTTAGCACTTTCTATATAGAGAGAGACCCCTCTAGGCCTTCCAGTCCAGCAACCAGAGCCCCTTTTTTGACACCACATATGGCTTCTTATCTTGTTTAGCAAATTTGCTTAGCCTTTTTGGGGGAGGCCAAGAAGTGCCAGAGAATCAAAATCCCAAGAGCAACTCTGAACCAATGAGAGATGACAGTTGTGGTGTAAAGGCCCCAGCTTCTTGTCCCACAGGGGAACGGTCTTGAGAAGCATTCTGCATAGCCTCTCAGAGAGTTCACACTGGGGTTGAGCTGGGGTATTCCCAGCAGTAAGTGCTAGTTAACCCATCCTCTACTGGTTTCTTCTTTTTCCACTCTCATTTCTGTATTCCCTCAGAGTGCTTCTGGGATCAATTCTCAACCGGTAGTCTTAGATGCCCATTTAAAACATGGGGCCAAGAGGATGGGGGCTAACAGAGCTCAGGCCTCTCTTTCAAGACCACCCTGCAAGTCAGGGATACAGAGTTCCCTATTCTGATGCTCCAAGGGCCGGTGCGGGGCCCTCTCTCCATCAGCTCTGGCATCTTGAGAGCAGACTGTGCACTTTTATGCACACCTCTAACCCCTGAATTTGAAATGAGCTTGGACATGAAGGCTGCTTATCCATATCCATATACACATGCTCTTGTCAAAAAGGAACAGAATGAGAAGAGAAAAGGGGGCGGGCTCTTTGGGGCCTCCAGTTGCACTCTTGGTTTGACTTCTTAAACCTTAGGCATAGGAGGAATGGAAGGAGCATCAACTGAGAGTCATAGGCTGTGAGTTTTACTCTAGATGTCACAAGTTAGGTGCTGTGAATTATTGGCAGGTGATCTAACTCCTGGTTTTTAACTACTTCACAGATGCAAGGAGAGACGTATATAAATGTATGTATAAGATCCCTTCAAGATCATAGATTCCTACAGTCAAAGTCATAAAGAGCAGTTCTGTCATACATAAGGAACACTTAAAATATCCTCCTTTAATTTCTGCCTAGACACTCTGACTGTTTGCCCACCCTGGATGAGTTATTGTCCTCATGATACCTGCTCTAGGCCTCTTCCTGCTCTTGAACACAGCATCTAAAGCAATGTGGATAATGGTTCTTATAATGTAGGTAAAATGTGGAGAGAAAAGCTGTGTTTGCAATATGAACACAGTTATGAAAAAAAAACCAATATATGACCAAGGTCTAAGGACTTAGAAGAAAATGTATAAATATGAAAACAGAGATTCTCCTTCGATTGTAGAAATGTGGATGGTATTTTTCTCTATAGTTTTCCTACCATTTTCCTTCCACTACTTTTCTTAGCATCAATAACATTATCAGCAAACATTCAACGACAGCATGGAAGAATCGTCAAGAATAAAAGTGTCACTCTTATAGCCATTTGTAATAGTTCAAAAACTAGCATAATACTGTTCTTCTAAAAAGTAGACTTGGTCATTGACAATACTGTTTAAAGGTGGAGGAAAACATCTGGGGAGTTGTCTTTTTCAGAGGAATTTCTATATGTTTCAGAGTGTCCTAATATTTTGTTGTTGTTGTTTAATCAGAGGAACTGAGTAAATCAGCTGCTAAGTCACTTGGGTCGTGTCTGACTCTTAGCGACCCCGTGGACTGCAGCCTACCAGGCTCCTCCGTCCATGGGATTTTCCAGGCAAGAGTACTGGAGTGGGGTGCCGTTGCCTTCTCTGGAGTAAATCAGACATGCCCTCAAATTCTGACAAGTCACTGCTATGAGGATAGTATAGGGTAAAAGAGATTATAGAGGTTACAGGAGGGGTGGAGGAAACTAAATAGTAAGCATATGAAAAAGAACTTGATTATATCTATAATATAATTTCTAATCATTAAAATAGCAGTACTACTGTTATTAAATGCATATAATCTTTATAGTTGATCCTTTTTTCTCAAATGTTATCCTATTTAACATGCTATTAGTATAAGTTAGGCATTAGAAAGGTCTTAACAGTATTAATAGTCATGAACTTTCTTTAACTGATATGTAGGTATGGGAAGAAATAAAATCTAATTCCTAGCCAAACATTAATAACTATTTTAAGAATGTAATAAATAGTATGTATGCTGCATCAGATACTCTTAAATTGAAAGTTTTCTACATGTATTACCTTATTTTTTAATCACAGTGACCTATATGGTTGGTGTAATTATCTTCCATGTTACAAACAAAGAAAATGAGACCCTCAGACTTTATACAATCTGCTAAAGTCCCTCAGATAATAAGCAGTAGAGCTGAAAATATATAGTTACATCCTAAAGGCTAATGCCATCATAATGGTAAAACTCTGTGAGAACATTCTGATGACTGGATTAGTTTAAAAGAGGTTTGTTTTGTTTTGTTTTCCCATGGATTTTTGTCTTTGTTTTACTTTTTATTACTAGTGAATTGGTATTACTGACCAGAATAACAAGAAATTAGACCTTAGGTCTGAAACTATGAAAGTTCTATAATCACTGAATCAATTAAGGAAATACAGATGTTTCCAAAGTATCGTGGGAGTTAGTATAAGCATTTAAAATATTAATTATTAATGCTACCAGAGCTATCCATTAACATACATTATAAAGTCTGTTTCTTTAACCTAATTTTTATTTTATATTAGAGCATAGTTGATTTACAGTGCTGTGTTTGTTTCAGGTATACAACAGTATGATCCATTATACATACATATATATCCATTATTTTTCAGATTCTTTTCCTTCATAGACTATTATAGAGTATTGAATAGACTTCCCTTGCTATATTTAGTGTTAGTCACTCAGTTGTATCCAACTCTTCACAACTCTGTGGAACATAGCAGGCTCCTCTGTCCATGGAATTCTCAGTGATCTTCCTGACCCAGGAATTGAAGCTGGGTCTCCTGGATTGCAGGCAGATTCTTTACAGTCTGAGCCACCAGGGAAGCCTCCCTTGCTACATAGTAGGTCCTTATTATCTATTTTATATATAGTAGTGTATATATGTCAATCACAAATTTCCAATTCATCCCTCCCCCCCCTTTCCCTCCTAGTAACTGTAAGATAGTTTTTACATCTGTAGGTCTATTCCTGTTTTGTAAATAATTTCATGTGTATTATTTTTTAGATTTCACAGATTAGTGATATCCTATTATATTTGTCTTTGACTTCATTTAGTATGATAATCTCTAATTCCATCCATGTTGCTGCAAATAGCATTATTTTTTACTTTTTGTGGTAGAGTAGTATTCCATTGTATATATGAACCACATCTTCTTTATCCATCTGTCAATAGACATTTAGCTTGCTTCGATGTCTTGACTACTGTAAACAGTGTTTCAGTAAACACTGGGGCACATGTGCCTTTGAATTGTGGTTTTCTCTGGCTATATGTTCAGGAGTGGGAGTTTTGGATCATATGGTAGTTCTATTTCAAGTTTTTTAAGGTAACTCCATACTGTTCTCCATAATGGTTGTACCAATTTGCATTCTCACCAACAGTGTAGGAAGATTTCCTTTTCTGCACTCCTTCTCCAATAAATATTGTTTGTTGACTTTTTTATGATGGCCATTCTGACTGGAGTGAGTAGATACCTTATTGTGGTTTTGAGTTACATTTCTCTATTAATTAATAATGTTGAACATCTTTACATGTGCCTATTGGCCATCCGTATGTCTTCCTTGGAGAAATGTCTATAAAGATCTGCCAATTTTTCAGTGGGTCGTTGTTGTTGAGTTGTATGAGCTACTTGTATATTTTGGAGAGGAAGCCCTCTCAGTCACATCATTAGCAAGTATTTTCTCCTGTTCCATAGGTAGCCTTTGCATTTTGTCTATGGCTTCCTTCACTGTGCAAAAGTTTTGAAGTTTAATTCAATCTCACTTTTTAAAAATTTTCATTACACTAGGAGATGGATCCAAAAAGATAATACTGTGATTTATGTCAGAGAGTGTTCTGCCTATGTTGTCCTCTGAGTTTTATCTTGTTCAGTCTTAGATTTAATCCTATAATCCGTTTTGAGTTTATTTCTGTGCATAGTGTTTAAGAATGTTCTAGTTTCATTCTTTTGCATGCAGTTGTCCAGGTTTCCCAGCACCACTTATTGAAGAGACTGGCTTTTCTCCCTTGTATTTGTTTGTCTCCTTTATTGTAGATAAACTGATCTTATGAGTGTGGGTTTATATCTGGGCCTTCTATCCTGTTCCACTGATCTGTGTTTCAGTTTTTGTGTCAGAATCACATTGTTTTGATTACTGTAGCATTGTAGTACAGTGTGAAGTCAGGGAACCTGATTCCTCCAGGTCTGAATTTCTTTCTCGGGATTGCTTTGACTGTTCAGAGTCTTCTGTGTTTCCATACAAACTTAAAAAAAAATTTGTCCTAGTTCTATGAAAAGTGCTATTGGTAATATAATACAGATTGCATTGAATCTGTAGATTACTTTGGATTTGAATTTATTTAAAATGAACATTGATTTTTTTTTTCATTATGTCTTACATAGAGGGGACTTATGTTGGGTCATTTTGATATGTCAATGTTAATTTATAATCTGAAAAAATATACAATATTTATTGAGTTTTATTCTTTATCTTTCAAACACATTTTAAATATGTATAATTACAGGGAACTTCCATTCTTTCAATTGAGTTCCATCTCTCAGATATGTCCAGTGCTTTGTGACCCCATGGACTGCAGCACCCAGGCTTCCCTGTCCATCACCAACTCCTGAAACTTGTGCAAATTCATATCCATTGAGTCAGTGATGCCATCCAACCATCTCATCCTCTGTCATCCCCTTCTCCTCCTGCCTTCAATCTTTCCCAGCATCTGGGTCTTTTCCAATGAGTTATTTCTTCACATCAAGTGGGCAAAGTATTGGAGTTTCAGTTTCAACATCAGTCCTTCCAAGGAATGTTGAAGACTGATTTTCTTTAGGATTGACTAGTTGGATCTCCTTGGAGTCCAAGGGACTCTCAAGAGTCTTCTCCAACACCACAGTTCAAAAGCATCAAGTCTTCAACACTCAGCTTTCTTTATAGTCCAACTTTCACATCCATACATGACTACTGGAAAAACCATAGCTTTGACTAGACAGACATTTGCTGGCAAAGTAATGTCTTTGCTTTTTAATATGCTGTCTAAGTTGGTCATAGCTTTTCTTCCAAGAAGCAAATGTCTTTTAATTTCACAGCTGCAGTTACCATCTGCAGTGATTTTGGAGCCCCCACCCCCAAATAAAGTCTCACTGTTTCCATTGTTTCCCATCATTTGCCATAAAGTGATGGGACCAGATGCCATGATCTTTGTTTTCTGAATGTTGAGTTTTAAGCAGACTTTTTCACTCTCCTTTTTTTACTTTCATCAAGAGGCTCTTTAGTTCTTCTTTAATGTCTCTCTAAAAGCAGAACTGTTTGTGTGCATATATGTATGTATATGTGTATATGTAAGCATGTGTGTACGGAGAAGGAAATGGCAATGCACTTCAGTATTCTTGCCTGGAAAATCCCATGGACAAAGGAGCCTGATGGGCTATAGTCCATAGGGTCACAAGAGTCGGACATGACTTGGTGACTAAACCACCACCACTATTCATGTGTACAAGAAAGAGATCTGTTCACTACCCCACTGTCATGACCAGCAAACATACCCTATAGTATAAGTTCAGGCTCTCAGAGCTAGGGCTCACTTCATATTATTATTATTATTTTTAATGAAGCTGGCACAGGAGCTGGGAAAGCATGAGTAAATGTAAAACTAGTTTTTGTTTGGTGTGGGTCTGTATATATGTATGCCTCTTATTGGCCGTTGTTCTAACTTCCTCAAATCTCAAAGTGATGGAGAATATGGCTAGAATATGGGATAATGGGAGGCCAGATGGATGGGCACCAAAAAGACTATTCACAAAAGATCCTGGAGTCCTTCCTACACAATTGTCCAGAGCCTCTTCATTCTCAAAAATGCCATCGCTGCTCTCTGTATGTTGAACCTCTAACTTCCACTACCACCGAGTGCTTGGAGTATTATTCAAGAAGAATAATGGGTCCTTTATGGTTCCTTGTAGCTGATAGTTAAATAGCAGAATGGAACCTAAAGAACAGGTTAAAATTTCTTAAGGCTCCAGCCATGAACTGAACACAGTGAAATAAGGCTATACAGAACAGCAGATGGTTAAAATTATATGTGGAGGCCATTTATTATTTTGAAGGAACTTGGCTGTGGTGCACACATCCATGCTTAAGTTACTCACATGCTGTTCTGTGCTGTACCTAGTCACTCAGTCGTGTCTGACTCTTTGCAACCCCAATGGACTGTAGCCTGCTCCTCTGTCCATGGAGATTCTCCAGGCAAGAATACTGTAGCGGGTTGCCCTCTAAGTTACATACTGACTATCAGTCCCCCCACTTTGGAAGACTAACGATTTCATAGTTTAGTAATCATTATGTTTCTACAGTGATACTTGCTCTTATTTAGAGATACTCTTATAAAATGACCCATGATTTGGTTTAAAGTAGACCCCATTATTGGGGGTGGTGTATCCGTTATGGGTTTCCCTGGTAGTTCAGACAGTAAGAATCTCCCTGCAATGCAGGATATGTGGATTTAATCCTTGGATCGAGAAGATTCCCTGGAGAAGGGAATGGCAACCTACTCCAGTGATCTTGCCTGGAGAATTCCATGGACAGAGGAGCCTGGTGGGCTACACTCTAAAGACTCCAAAGAGTCAGATATGACTGAGCAACTGCCACATAGATATACACATATAATATTGTACATGGAATAATGTAGAATAAAATATAATTCATCTTTTTTAACCGATAATATATATTCTCATATATGGGCTTCCCTGGTCACAGAGATGGTAAAGAATCTGCCTGAAATGCAGGAAACCCAGGTTCAATACCTTGGTTGGGAAAATCCCCTGGAGAACAGAACCGATACCCACTCCTGTATTCTTGCCTGGAGAATTCCATGGACAGGGGAACTAGGCGGGCTACAGTCCATGGGGTCACAAAGTGTCAGACATCATCATCATATATATATATATATATATATATAATTTATCATACATATGCTAACAGAAAAATGTGTTACTATAAATGGTCTCATCTGTGTCCTTCAATTGGTTCTATCTATATATTAACCTATACTTCTATGCATTCAGCTATAGTAGCAAATGCAATTCTTCCTATTGTGCACAGTCATGCCCAGTTCTTCGCAACCCCATGGATTACAGCCTGCCAGGCTCCTCTGTCCATAAAATTTTCCAGGAAAGAATACTGGAATGGGTTGCCATTCCCTTCTCCAGGTGATCTTCCCAACCCAGGGATCAAACCCATGTTGCTTGTATTGGCAGGCAAATTCTTTACCACTGAGCCACCTAGGAAGCCCATAATGGGGTCTGAAAGTGAAAATGAAAGTTGCTCAGTCATGTCCAACTCTGTGACACTGGTCATGTGTTATAAAGATAAGCAAGATTTCAGACAACAGGAGTGAAGTCTGCACTTTAAAATTTGTTAGCTTTGATTTCTGCACACATCTTGCATCTCTATCCCACTCAAGTTTGTCGTTTTTACACGGTCAGCTTGTGTCTTAACTACTTTCTTTTTCACATGCACAGTAGAATTTCCAGAACTCCAGATACTCTATAACAGATGGTGACATGGTAATCACACTCCTCTTTATTGCGTCACAGATGTCCATTAATCATTTATAAGTAGCAGTTAAGCATGAAGAAAAGGGAGCAAGGTGGGAAAGATTTTTCATGCAAAAGCATCAAAGTGGTAGTCTAAAAGGAGAGTATATTGAAACAGTGTTCCTCATTTTTTTTAACATCAGCATAGAAGAAAATATCAGTAAGATGTTCAGGTATACCCTGGGGGCTTCCTTGGTGGCTCAGATGGTAAAGAATATACCTATAATGCAGGAGTTGCAGGTTTGATCCCAGGGTCAAGAAGATCCCCTGGAGGAGGAAGTGGCAACACAATCCTGTATTCAAGCATGGGAAATTCCACGAGAGGAGTCTGGTGGGCTACAGTCCATAGAGTTGCAAAGAGTCAGACACAGTTCAGTTTAGTTCAGTCATTCAGTCGTATCCACTCCTTGTGACCCCATGGACTACAGCACGCTGGGCCTCCCTTTCCGTCATCAACTCCCGGAGCCTACTGAAACCTATGTCCATCGAGTTGGTGAGACCATCCAACCATCTCATGCTCTGTTGCCCCCTTTCCTCCCACCTTTGATCTTACCCAGCATCAGGGCCTTTTCCAATGAGTCAGTTCTTTGCCTCAGGTGGCCAAACTATTGAAATTTCAGCTTCAGCATCAGTCCTTCCAATGAATATTAAGGACTGATTTCCTTTAGGATGGACTGGTTGGACCTCCCTGGAGTCCAAGGTACTCTCAAGAGTCTTTTCCATTTCTACAGTTCAAAAGCATCAATTCTTCAGTGCTCAGCTTTCTTTATAGTCCAACTCTCACATCCGTACATGACTACTGGAAAAACCATAGCTTTGACTAGACAGATCTTTGTTGGTAAAGTAATGTCTCTGCTTTTTTAATATGCTGTCCAGGTTGGTCATAACTTTTCTTCCAAGGAGCAAGCGTCTTTTAATTTCATGGCTGTAATCAAAATCTGCAGTGATTTTGGAGCCCAAAAGTATGAAGTCTCTCACTGTTTCCACTGTTTCCCCATCTATTTGCCATGAAGTGATGGGACCAGATGCTATGATCTTTGTTTTCTGAATGTTGAGTTTTAAGCCAGCTTTTTCACTCTCCTCTTTCACTTTCATCAAGAGACTCTTTAGTTCTTTGCTTTCTTCCATTAGGGTAGTGTCATCTGCATATCTGAGGTTATTGATATTTCTCCTCGCAATCTTGATTCCAGCTCGTGTTTCATCCAGTCCAGCATTTAGCATGATGTACTCTGCATATAAGTTAGATAAGCAAGGTGACAATATACAGCCTTGATGTACTCCTTTCCTGATTTGGAACCAGTCTGTTTTTCCATGTCCTGTTCTAACTGTTGCTTCTTGACCTGCATATAGATTTCTCAGGAGGCAGATAAGGCGGTCTGATATTCCCATCCCTTGAAGAATTTTCCACAGTTTGTTGTGATCCACACAGTCAAAGGCTTTGGCGTAGTCAATAAAGCAGAAGTAGATGTTTTTCTGGAAATCTCTTGCAGAGAGACACAAGTGAATCAGACACAAGTGAGCAACTCACATTTTGACTTCACTTTTTTCCAGGGATACCCTGCAAGCTGTCTGAGGCATATGAATGGGATTTGTAGCAATTTTCTTTGTATTATATAATTATAATTTAATAATAGAGTATAAAATATTAAAATTATATAACTATAAAATATCTTGAGGTAAGCTTGCTTCTCTTCTTTTTATTATACTTTCTTCAGAATTGCTTCTCACTTTGCTTGCTTAGTGAATTGCCTTACTTTTTTCTGACCCCTCCTCCTTTACTTTCTTCCTTCCTTTTTCTGTAGAATTTGAATAGCTATTGTTTTAGTCCATTTGGGCTGCTATAGCAAATATACCATAGACTGGATGGCTAGGAAGTCCAGGATTAAGGTACCAACAGATTAGATGTGGTGTCTTGTGAGTGTCTATTTCCTGTCTCATAAATGGCTATCTTTTTTCTGTATCCTTACAAAGTGGAACTCATAGAGGATTCTCTGAGGTCTCCATTAGAAGAGCATTAATCTCTTTTGTGAGGGCTCCACCCTCATGTGCTAATCACAGCCCATAGGTCCTACCTACTAATGTCATTCCAATGAGGATTAGGATTTTAGCATATACATTTAGGGAGAATACAAACATTTAGTTCCTAACAGTCAAGTGATTTCTTTTCACTTGAATATTTAAAGGGCAGCTTTGAAACTTCTATCTTTCCAGATGCACTGAGGATGTCCAAAAGATTGGTAATGTTTCTATCTTTTCCATGAGTTGCATCTAAATGTTGCAAACTTTCTTCTATCCACACTCTTATAGACTAAGGACAATGGACTGGGGGGAAGGACAGATTATCTGTGGTCTCTTGTAGTCCATGCCGGAAATCAAGGCTAGACTTTCTTTACCAAAATTTTATCAATATTATTAAACATGGTTGCAACACCCAACCATGAGCTGATGTCACTCCTGTGAGCTTCACCTCATTCTCTAATGCAGTATGTTGCCGTGGTAATTTTTGCCTCTCTTGATGGTATATATTGGCTTCTATTCATAAAAGCATTTCCTTAGATGTTCTCTTCAAAAATTAAGCGGGGCAACTAGTTTTTTGTTTGTTTAGTCGCTAAATTGTGTTCAACTCTTTTGTAACCCCATTCACTGTAGTTCGCCAGGCTCCTCTGAGCATGGAATTTCCCAGGCAAGAATACTGGAGTGGGTAGTCATTATTTTCTCCAGAGGATCTTCCCGAGCCAGGGACTGAACCTGTGTCTCCTGTATTAGCAGGAGGATTCTTTACCACAGAGCCACCCTTGTTCCTTTTCTCATCAGTCCTAACTCTAAGGAGAGGACAGGGGGTCTGAGGCTTGACACATTATACCATAATCTAAGTTTCCTTGGCAGCAGTGTTAAAAAGTTATAGTGTAAGACCATACTGTATTCCTCATTCAGTTGTTGCTAGTGAATTTTTGGCTTTTAGTAAAATATTAATTTCTATAGGTTTTGAGGAATATGATTTGCATTATGGCCTTGCTCAATCATCTTATCTAAAATTTTAATATATTTTAAAGTAGTTGAACATTTTGTTACACATGTAGCATCAGGATTTTAAACATTTGGAGAGTAAATACATCACAAATTTTGCTTGTTTCTATATTACAAACCAGAATTTTGAGAGCACAAGGAATCATGAAATTTAAAACATATTCAGTAGGAAACATGATATTGTTACTGAGATAGCATAATTACCATTCTTCTAATGTGCTAGCATTTCCATACACAAGGCAATGCATTTACCAGAAAACCCAGGCCCTTCCTTATCCTTAAATGACTCCCTTCTAGAATGGGTAAAGCATATAAAATCACCTTGTATCAGAAAAGCTAAGAAAGAAGCCTGCAGAAATCATTGATTCCTGGGCTTTGTTCTTTCATAGAACCCATGGAAGATAAGATGGTGATTATACATATGCAAAAAAAATAAATAAATAAGTAAAGGCAAGGAAAAGAAAGAGTGACTTTTAAGGTCTTAATTAGTAATTGTAATAGAAGTGAAAATAAAGTAAATGGATAGATCCTAACATTACACTGCACAGAAAACTGGAAACTGCAATCAATGCAAACTAACCTGGGTTAACAACTCCATTATTCTCAGTTATCTCAAGAACTAAGGTAATGTTCCTGATCCCATTATTGAGAGCAGCACAGAGTTCTGTAGGCACCATCCAGCCGTCATACTTTCATCACCACAGGGGTTCTCTATTGTCTGCTTTGGTTCCAGTCTAATGGGAAAATAAGTCCTTAAGGTGACTTCTTTGAAAGTTTGTAGTACCTGCCTATATTTATATTACATTACACAGAAAGGTTTCAGAAGATTTCCTTATATAAAATTCATGTTTTGTGGAGCTGGAGCTGAATTCTGACTTCTTAGTATTCTAGAACATTTAATTAAATCCTACTTTTTAACACTTTAAGGATCATGGATTCTATTGTAGTTTCCTCCTTCAGAAGTCAGTTCATAGCATGCTAAATCTTTTATTAATCAGGATATATAACATTGATGTAGTCTGTCTGGAGGCTATTAAGAAGCATTAATGGAATCAAAGTGATACTAATTTATCATGAATTATTTAAATGGCTCTGTTGCTTAAACTAAAATCTCTATTTTAATGAAAAGTGAGCCTATGGAATCTTTGCAGTTACTATTGAATAAGAAATATATGGTGTGTATATTATATAAAATACAACATGTATTATGTTAATCATTTATAGACTACTTTTTTCAATACAGAAGGTTTTCCATTTAATTCCACAAATGTCATTTAAGCTGCATTTACTAACTGTCTGCACAGGAACTGAATATAAATAGAGTGGGAACCATAGCCTTTGCTTTGGAGGGCATAGAAGCTAAAGTGTAGAGAAGATATGTGAAACTATGTGAAACTGTTTAAATATTCTTTGATCAAACTATGTAGGCAATGTTATAGCTTTGAATCTTGGTCTGACTTCAGACATTTATGTATTTTTTGCAAGCCAAAACCCTTTCCTGAGCTGAATTTCTCATCTTCAAAGGACTCATAAGAAGAGTTCCTTTCAGAAAGACATGATAATTATAAAAGTGTCCACACGGTACCTGGTTTGGAGTAGTGTCTTAATAACAGAGTTACCTGTCTCCCTCCTTTCCTCAACCATGCTATAGCATCACACAGGAAGCTTTCATGTGCCTGCATATTTCACTGGAAAATCAATTCACAATTCACATCCCCGTGCAAGGCCATAGGCAGAAGTTGCAATAGGAAGGCTGTCTCAGCATGGTCTGGGATATATAAGCTCTTAACAAACTCACTCGGGAGGAACGAGTTGCCAGACGGTGCAGGACAATGTCTCAGAGAAGACCAGGACATCAGCGGTTAAGTTGACAAGCGTGTCTTCATGCCCATGATACATATCAAGGAATCTAGAATATTTCCTCTGAGTAGAAATCCCCCTAGGTCCCTTGTGTATTGCAGTACACCTTGACCTGAAGGGAAGATGCCCAGAGGCCTGCCAAGTTCTGGGCACACAAAGCTCTAATTCATTGTGTTAAATGGCAAAACCAAGGAACTGGTGATTTATGGCTGCAAATTATCGTGTTGTTCATTAGCAGTAATTACTGCTCAGCCCTGAAATAAAATGTTAATCAATGTGCTAAAATGAGGATACCTGCACTGGCTCCTTGCTGTTCATCTGTAAACCTTTCTGCCTGCCTCACTTTCCAGGACAAGAAAAAGACTGGGAGACGCCAGGTGAGTGCACTGTAGAGAGAGGAGCTTTTGGTCATGCTGGTCTGCTGTAGCGGCTCCTGCCAGCTCCAAGCCTAGATACGCTCTGTTCCCAAGGAGATAAAAGGGTTGTGTGTGGATGCTCTCCAAGAATATTCAGATTGTTCTCAGGGACAGGAACTGTGGCCATCAGGAGAGTCAGGGAGCCAAGAGAGGCAGCATGGTGTGGTGTGTCCTGAGGGACAGTGGCCGCCACCGTGCAGCAGTGGCCCCAGGGAGCCCCGGTGCTCAAGTCACACATCTAGCTTCGTCTTGGGAAACTGAGGCTCATATCCCGCATTCTGCATCATGAGACTGAGTTTTACTTTGCAACTGATGGTTAGAATATCATGAAATTTCCGCTTTTTTGTCAATACTATACTAAAAATCTAGGAAGTGTAAACTGCCAATCAAATGGATTTCCACTTCTTTTCTGTCACAATCATTGCCTACTGGAGATGATCACACATACTGAGAAATGGATTCTTGACTTTGACACAATGGTCTCTGCTAGCTTTAACAGCAGGTTTAGTCAAGTTCCTTTGCGGTGCCGTGACCACTCAGGTGATAGTGACAACAGTGAGATTTCCTTACTGCTTCATCATAAGGAAAGAGAAAAAAACATCAAGAGTTTTCAGCCTTTCCTGAGCAGATGGACTGACTTTAAAATGTCTATTAATGGTAGCAGAGTTAAATCCTTATAAAGGCATGATGATACCACTCTTACTGGCAGAAAGTGAAGAGGAACTAAAGAACTTCTTGATGAGGGTGAAAGAGGAGAGTGACAAAGCTAGCTTAAAACTCAACATTCAAAAAACTAAGATCATGGAATTCAGCCCCATCAGTTCATGGCAGATATAGAAGGGGGAAAAAGTGGAAACAGTAATAGATTTTCTTTTCTTGGGGCTCCAAAATCACTGCAAATGGTGACTGCAGCCATGAAGTTAAAAGATACTTGCTCCTTGGAAGGAAAGGTATGACAAATCTGGACACCATGTTAGAAAGCAGAGACATCACTTTGCCAACAGAGGTCTGTATAGTCAAAGCTATGGTTTTTCCAGTAGTCATATATAGATGTGAGAGTTGAACCATAAGGCTGAGCACAGAGGAATTGATGCTTTGGAATTGCAGTGCTGGAGCAGACTCTTGAGAGTACCTTGGACTGCAAGGAGATCAATGTTGTACTAGGTCTTCTCAACCCATTTTGGCTACTGTCCCTCCTCTCTCTTCCAGGTATTTAAAAAAAGAGAGAGATGGAGAGAGTCCCTTGGATTGCAAGGAGATCCAATCAGTCAACCCAAAGGAAATCAACCCTGAGTATTCCTTGGAAGGACTGATGCTAAAGCTGAAGCTCCAGTAGTTTGGCTACCTGATGCAAAGAGCCAACTCACTGGAAAAGACACTGGTGCCGGGAAAGATTGAGGGCAAGGGGAGAAGGGGATGAAAGAGGATGACATTGCTGGGTGGCATCACTGACTCAATGAACATGAGTTTTGAGCAAACTCTGAGAAGGAGTGAAGGACAGGGAATCCTGGCGTGCCACAGTCCATGGGGTTGCAAAGAATCAGATACGACTTAATGACAGAACAACAGCAACAGCAGCAACAGTGATTGTCATTCTTTGGGTAGGATTGTGGATTTGCCTGTTGAATGTTCCTGTTAGGATGAATAAGAGGGGTTAACATAACTGTGTGCACTACTGCTATGGTGAGAGCAATCAAGGACAATTAAGAGTCCTTTGCATCTGCCTAATTTGGATGTGGGAGTTGGACTGTGAAGAAAGCTGAGCGCAGAAAAATTGCTGCTTTTGAACTGTGGTGTTGGAGAAGACTCTTGAGAGTCCCTCGGACTGCAAGGAGATCCAGTCAGTCCATCCTAAAGGAGATCAGTCCTGTGTGTTCATTGGAAGGACTGATGCTGAAGCTGAAACTCCAATACTTTGGCCACCTCATGCAAAGAGTTGACTCATTGGAAAAGACCCTGATTCTGGGAGGGATTGGGGGCAGGAGGAAAAGGGGACAACAGAGGATGAGATAGCTGGATGGCATCACCGACTCTATGGGCATGAGTTTGAGTAAACTCCGGGAGTTGTTGGTGGACAGGGAGGCCTGGCGTGCTGCAATTCATGGGGTCGCAAGAGTCGGACACGACTGAGCAACTGAACTGAACTGAACTGAACTGAGTTTAGATTTATGAGTCTTTAAATAGCTTTAATGTTTAGGATATGGTTCCTTTTTAAAAATAGTTTTTATTTTTAGGACAATTTTAAGAGGAAAATTGAGCAGAAAACAGAGTTCCCACATAATTTCTTACCTGACTTCACATACATGACTTTATCCTCATAACATCTTGCATTAGTGTGATGTATTAGCTACAACTGATGAATCACTATCAATGCAAAATCATAAGTGAAGTCCATAATTTACACCAAAGTTTACTCTTTGTGATATATATCCTGTGTCATATTTGCCAAATATGTGTCACATGACCAGTATTACAGTATCACATAAAATAATTTCACTGCCCTGAAAATCACCTGTGCTTCACCTATTTATGCTTTACTTTCTCCCCTAACCCCTTAAGCAACCATTCATTTTTTCCTGTATCTGTAACTGTGCCTCTTTCAGCATGCCATATATTTGGAATCATACAGGAAGTAGTCTTTTCAGACATGCTTATAAAGTTATCTTGTCAGTTAGCAATATTCATTTAACATTCTTCCATGTCCTTCTGTGACTTGCTAGCTTATTTTTTGTTGTTGTTGTTGAATATGCCATTGTATGGATTTACCACCGTTTATTTATCTGTTGAAAGACATCCAGTTTGGGGTGATTATAAATAGTTACTATAAACATTTACGTATAAGTTTTTGAGTGGACATAAGTTTTCAACAAATTTGGATAATTACCTAGGAGCAAAACTTCTGGAATGTATGGTTCGACTCCATTTACCTTTGTAAAGTGGCCAGACATTCTTCTAAACTATCTATACCATTTTGCATTTCCAAAAGTGACTGAGAACTGCTGTTATCCTGAATCCTTAACAGCTTTCCGTGTTGTCAACATTGTGGATTTTAGCTCTCCTAATAAGTGTGTAGGATTATCTCTGTGCTGTTTTACTAGGAAATTTTCTAATGACCCATGAATTTGAGTACATGCATTTTACCAAATCTGTACAGTTTCTTTGGTTTTTCAGGTCTTCTGTTCATTTTTAAAATGGAGTTGTTTTCTCACTGTTGAATTTTCAGGTGTTTTTAAAATTTTGGCTAAAACTTCTTCTTCAAATATGTGTTTTGCAAATATTTTTCTCAGTCTTTGGCTTATCTTTTCATTCTGTTCCCAATGCCGTTTGCAGAACAGATATTTTTTATTTTAATAAAGCCAAAATTTTCAAATTTTCTTTCATTGATCATGCTGTTAGTGTTCAATCTAAAAACTAATCGTTAAAGATTCTTTCTTGGAAAGTTAGTTATTATTTGTTCAATGTATTTTAATAGATATAGGCTTATTCAGGTTGTCTGTTTCTCCTTGTGAGAGTTTTTTTAGATTTATCTTTCAAGGATTTGATAAATTTCTTATGAATTATGAAATATATTGCCATAAAGTTGTTCATAATATTCCTTTATTTTTTTAATGTCCATGATATTAGTTGTAATGGTCCCTCTTTCATTTTTATGTTAGTAATTTATGTGTTCTCTTTTTCTTGATTAATCTGGTTAGAGATTTATCAATTATATTGTTGTTTTCAAAGAACCAGCTTTTGGTTTTATTGATTTTATTTGATTTCTTGTTTTCCATTTTATTAATTTCTGTTCTAATATTTATAATTTCTTGATGTCTACATACTTTGTATTTAATTTTCTTGTGTAGCTTTATAAGGTGGAAACTTATGTTATTGATCTTTAGATTATTCTTTTCTAACATACATTTAATGCTATATAAATTTAGTTCTATGAACAGTTCTGGCTGCATCACACAAATTGTGGTAAGTTGTTTTTTTCATTTCTTTAATTTTTAAAAAATTTCTCTTTCCTCTTGATTCTTATTTGATTCACATATTACTTTAAAAATGGGCTGTTTGATCTCCATATATGTTGAGATCCTTGGGATTATCCATCTATCTTTCTGTTATTCACTCAAATTTTAATGCCATTGTGATCTAAGTATGTTCATATGATCTTTATTCTTTAAATGTTTTAAGATGTGTTTTATGACCCAAATGTGGCCTCTCTTGGTAAATATTTTATGTCAACTTGGCGAGAACGTATATTCTGCTGCCATTAGATAAAGTCTTCTATAAATATCAGTTAGATCCAGTTGGTTAATGTTGTTGTTCAGTCAGCTATGTCCTTACCAATTTCCTGCCTGATGGATATGTCCATTCCTGATAGACTGGTGTTGAAATATGCAATTAGAAGAGTGAATTTATCTATTTCTCCTTAGTTCTACAAGTTTTACCTCATGTATTTTCATGTTGTTTTGTTAAGTACATATAAACTAAGGACTTTGTATCTTAGACAATTGATATCTTTATTATTGTGCAACGTCCCTCTTTATTCTTGATGATTTTCCTGCTCTGAAATCGGCTTAGACTGAAATTAACAGCTACATCAAATGTCCTTTTTGTGGTTGTTCAGGAGTGGAGAATGAAGGGAAGTAGGTAAACAAGGAAGGAGTGAAAGTTTATATAAATGCTAAAAATTGTTATGTAGTTGGACACTAGTGTGAGCAATAAATAAGACTGTAGTACATTTTGAGAAGCTATACAACTGAGAAGCCAGAACTGTCCACCTAAGAATTGAAAAAGGGACATATCTGACCATTAGCTCACTTCTTTATTGTAAAGTTGGCCATGTGAGCATAAACTTCTTGTATTACTTTGGATTGCATGTGCAAAGAATCAGAAAAGACCCAGCGCAGCAAGTAGGAGGCAGGTTGCCCAGGGCCAAGACCCAAGGGAAGACATTATCAAGCTGCACCTGCATGATTTTGTTCACGTTCATAGCTCCATCCCAGACTTCCTAAAATAAAAGCTCTGGAAAATGGAGATCAGCAGTCTGGATTTTTTCCCAATTTATTAGGAAGTAATCATATGTTACCTCTTGTCTTTTTTATATCAGTCATTCTAACAAGTGAGAGGTGATATTGCACTGTGGCTTTAATTTGCATTTCCTAATGATTAGTGATGTTGAACATCTTTTCATGTACCTTTGGATACTGTATGTGTTCTTCAGAAGCTAACTACTCAGTCCTCTGCCCATTTTTAAATTGGATTGCTTGTTTCTTTTGCCATTGAGTTGTATGAATCCTTTATATATTTTGGATGTTAACTCCTCATACATATGATTTGCAATTTTTTCCTCCCATTTCTTAGGATGACTTTTCATTTGGTTTATTATTTTTTTTCTGTGCAAAGCTTTTTACTTTAATGTAGTCCCACATGTATATTTTTGTTTTTGTTACTTTTGCTTTTAGTGTCAAATCCAAAAAACTCATTGCCAAGACTGATATTAAGAGCTTATCTCCTATGTTTTCTTCTAGGAGCTTTATGATTTCAGTTTTTTTTTTTTTAATCCATTTAGAGTGGATTTTTGTGTTTAGTTTCATCCTTTTGCATATAGCTGTCCAATTATTCCAATGCTGTTTATTAACAAGGTTATCCTTTCCCCAGTAAGATGACTCCTTTGTCATATGGTTGATGTTCAGTCACAGTCATATGCAACTCTTTGTGACCCCATGAACTGCAGCTTCCCTGTCCTTCAGTGTCTCTCAGAGTTTGCTCAAACTTGAGTCCATTGAGTCAGTGATGCCCTCCAACCATGTCATCCTCTGTTGCTCCCTTCTCCTATTGGCTTCAGCCTTTCTCAGCATTAGGGTCTTTTTCCGGTGAGTTGGCTCTTTGCATCAGACGGCTAAATTATTGGAGCTTTAGCATCAGTCTTTCCAATGAATGTTCAGAGTTGATTTCCTTTAGGATTGATTGCTTTGATCTTCTTGCTGTCCAAGGAACTCTCAGGAGTCTTCTTCAGCACCACAGTTCAAAAGCATCAGTTCTTCAATACCCAGCCTTTCTATGGTCCAACTCTCACATCCATCCATGACTATTGGAAAAACCATAGCTTTGGCTAGATGGACCTTTGTTGGCAAAATGATGTTTCTGCTTTTTAACATGATGTTTATGTTTGTCATGGCTTTTCTTCCAAGGAGCAAAGATCTTAATTTCATGGCTGCAGTCACTGTCTGCAGTGATTTTGAAGCCCAAGAAAGTAAAAATCTGTCACTCTTATCATTTTTTCCCCATCTATTTGCTATGAAGTGATGGAACTTGAGGCTGTGATCTTAGTTTTTTGAATGTTGAGTTTTAAGCCAGCTTTGTCACTCTCCTCTTTCACTTTCATCAAGAGGCTCTTTAATTCCTCTTTGCCATTAGGGTTGTGCCATCTGCATATGTGAGGTTATTGATATTTCTCCTGTCAATCTTGATTCCAGCTTGTGAGTCATCCAGCCCAGCATTTCACATGATGTACTCTGCATAGAAGTTTAAAAAAGCAGGGTGACAATTCATAGCCTTGACATACTTTTTTCCCAATTTTGAACCAGTCCATTATTCCATGTCCAGTTCTAACTGCTGCTTCTTGACCTGCATATAGGTTTCTTGGGATTCAGTGAAGGTGGTCTGGTCTTCCCATATATTTAAGGATTTTCCACAGTTTGTTGTGATACACATAGTCAAAGGCTTTAGTGTTGTCAATGAAGCAGAAGTAGATGTGTTTCTGGCATTCTCTTGCTTTTTCTATGATCCAACAGAGTTTGGCAATTTGATCTCTGGTTCCTCTGCCTTTTCTAGATCTAGTTTGTACATCTGGAATTTCTCAGTTCATGTACTGTTAAAGCCTAGCTTGAAGGATTTTGAGCATTACCTGGCTAACATGTGAAACAAGTGCAATTGTACAGTGAAAGAAAGTGAAAGTGAAGTTGTTCAGTTGTGTCCAACTCTTTGCGGTCCCATGGACTGTAGCCTACTGGGCTTTTCTGTTCATGGGATTTTCCTGGCAAGAATACTGGAGTAGGTTGCCATTTCCTTCTAGATTGTCATAAATTAAAAGGCCATATGTGTGTGGCTTTATTTCTTGGCCCTCGATTCTGTTATATGATCTATATGTTTATTTATATGCCAATACCATACTGCTTTTATTATTATAGCTTTGTGATATAGCTTGAAATGAAAAAGTATGAGAATTCCAAATTTGTTCTTTCTCAAGTTTACTCTGGCTAGGCAGGTCTTTTGTGGTTCCATACAGATTTTAGGATTATTTTTTCTTTTCCTATGAAAAAAATATCTTTGAAATTATGATAGTGATTGCATTGAATCTGTAGATTGATTTGGGTAGTATGGACACTTTGACAATATTAACTCTGCCAATTCATGAGTAACAAACATCTTTCCATTTATTTAGACCTTCTTTGGTTTCTTTAATCAGTGTCTTGTTGTTTTCATTGTACAGCTCTTATACTTCCTTGGTTAAATTTTATCCTAGGATATTTTGTTTTTGATGCAATTATAAATGAGCTTATTTTCTTAATTACTGTTTCTGACAGTTTGATATTAATATATAGAAACATACCTGATTTTTTAATTAAATATATTGATGTTATTTACCACAACTTTACTTAATTCATTTATTAGTGCTATTAATAAAATTTTTTCCAGTGAAGTCTTTAGAGTTTTCTACATATAATATCACATTATCTGCACATAGAGATAGCTGTAATTCTTCCTTTCTAATTGGATGCCTTTTATTTATTTATTTTTGCCTAATTACTCTTGCTAGGACTACTGTGTTAAATAAAAGTGGAAGAGTAGATATCCTTGTTTTTTATACCAAGTTTCTTTAAATTGGTTTTGGCATGGGATATTTAACTCTACTTCTCTACTTTTAAGCTATTTGTAGATGTATATTTTAAGTTGGTCTCTTATAGACAATGTATTGTTTCATCTTGATTTTTTTAAAATATAAATATTCTATTTCTTTTAGTTGGCATGGCTATCATTTTCATATTTAAAGTGATTTTTGTATATTTGGGGTTTTATTTTATATATTTATATATTTATATAATATATATAATATATTTAATAATATATATTTATATATATTACATATTTATATATTTTATATATTTGGGGTTAGTATTTACCATATTTGTAACTCCTTTCTGTTCATCAGTCTTTTTTTGTGTTCTTTTCTTTTTCCTTCCATTCTCTTTGGTTCTAATTAAGTATTTTATAGTGACAACATTTTATCCTTTCTCTCTTAGCATATCGATTATACTTCCTTGGTAAATTTTGTTAGTGGTTGCTCTAGAGTACAGTATACAGTTACAACTAGGATAAGCCCACTCTCAAATGCAGTTTTCTGTTGAACAACACAGATCTGAACTGCCTCAGTCCACTTATAAGAGGGTATTTTTCAATAGTGAATGCTACAGTACTTCATGGTCCTTGGTTGGATGAATCCATGTCTGCAGAGGAACTGTGGACACAGAAAGTCAACTATAAAACATGTAGATTAGTCCTCATATTGTTTAATGGTCAACTGTAACGCTTTATCACTTCATGAATACTATGGATAAAGTATTCTCAGTAACTTCTTCTAATCCTTTATAATATCCCTGTTATTCATTTTACTTATAATGAGCTATAATCACTTAATAAATTGTTGCTATTAATTTTTAAAGAGTTACCCATTAGTTCAATTAAGAATACAAAAAAATGTGTATTTCACCTTGTTTTATTCTTTCTGTAGAGGTCTTCCTTTCCATATCTTATATTGATCCTTCTCCCTGAATTAACTTCCAACATTTTTTGCAAGGCTCTTCAACTAGCAACAGAACCCTTAATATTTGTTTGTCTGAAAAAGTATTTTTACTTTATTATGGAAAAAATAATTTCACTGAATACAAAATTCTTGTTTGGTGGTGGTTTTATTTTGTTTTGTATTTCTTCAACATTTTAAAATACTTATTCCATTCTGCTGCTTTCCTGGTTTCTGAAAAGAAGAATATTATAATTCTTATTCTTATGCTTCTGTTGATAAAAGTAAAATGTTTCCCCTCCCTCCCTCAGGCTTCTTTCAAGACTTTGTCTTTGATGTGAGGTATACTGAATATTGGTCTTTCCTGGTAGCTCAGATGGTAAAGAATCTGACTGCAATGCAGTAGATCCCAGGATCAGGAAGATCCCCCAGAAAAGGGACTGGCTATCCACTCCAGTATTCTTGCCTGGAGAATTCCATGGACAGAGAAGCCTGGCAGCCTACAGTCCATGGAGTCTCGAAGAGTTGGATATTACCGAGTGATTAACGCTTTCACTTTCATTTCACATACAAATATATCATTATACAAATACTTGTATAACATTATATACATTAGGTAAATGTACAAATATTTGTATTTTTATTGCATAATGTTCTCTGAAATTTCTGGATCTGTGCTTTTGTGTCATTCATAAATTGTGTAAATTTTTCAGTCATTATTATATCAAATATCTTGTGTACATTTCTTTATTTCTTGTATTCCCATTGCATATGTTACACCTTTTTAACTGTTCCTCAGTTCTTGTATATTCTATTTTTAAAAGTCCTTTTCTCTTTACATTTCAGTTTTAAAAGTTTCTATTGACAGTTTCCAAGCTTATTGATTCTTTCCTTAAACATGTCAATTGTTAACTCTAACAAAGGCTTTTTTTTTTTTTTTAATTTCATGGGTATTTTTTTAAAATATTTCCACTTTATTCTTTCTTAGACTTTCCATTTTCTTGCCTATATTCCCCATCTTGTTTTTTTTAGTGTTCTCTACTTTTTCATTAGATTCCTTTAACATATCTGTCTGTCTGTGTTAGTCGCTCAGATGTGTCCAACTCTTTGCAACCCCATGGACTTATAGCCCACCAGGCTTCTCTGCCCATGGAATTCTCCAGGCAAGAATACTGGAGTCGGTTGCCATTTCCGTCTCCGGAGAATCTTCCCAATCCAGGGATCGAACCCAGATCTCCTGGATTGCAGACAGATTCTTTACCATCTGAGCCACCAGGGAAGCCCTTAGCATATTAATCACTTAATTTAAATTATTGATATAATTCAAAAATCTCTACCATGACTAAATCTACTTCTAAATATGATGACACAGGAAGGCTAGAGGAGTCTAATAATTTCCCCATGCCAAAGGCTAAAAGGGACTAGATTTGGTTATTTTTCATGTTGAATCCACTCTGTTATAATAGTTTTCCCTGAAGATTGTCCTTTTTTAAGGCTAATAGAACACTCTGGGAATATTTAAAATGATAACTTGTTCTCTCCCCATCAGATACGTAAGAGATTTTTTTCCTAGTCTTCTCCATGAGATCCTGGAGGGTCTTCTGTAGCAAAATCTCACAAAATTATTGGGGTCCCCCTAAGGCTGTGTCCCTGGGAGTTTTTCACCCTTAACTGAGCCCATATTCAGTCTTAGGCTATTAGTCAGCTACTGTTTAAGTGTTATTATCAGTTTCTACCTTCCCTTATGATGTCAGCTCTATGATGGTTCTAAATTGTGTTGTTCGCTTTTATTTTGCCCAGCTTTTTCCTTGTTGGGAGGATGAGAGTAATGCCTTCCAAGTTCTCTACATAGCAGATAGGAAACTGGAACATGCTTTTGATAACCAAATATGAATTGATAAAAATTAGGAATAATTTGTTTAGCAATAATTAAGTGAAATGCCATACACAAAATTTCAGATTTGAAATAAAGATAATTAAAATTTTTGAAAATCAAACTTTATATATTTTTAATAATATTCTTAGCACACAGCAATGTTGAATTTGCATATTTTCTTAAGATTTATACAATGTAATAAATTTTATAGTCCCTGAGTGATAATACAATTGAATGAATTTCTCTGTACTTCAAAGGAAAAAATTACATGCAAAATTTCCCTGATGAAATTTTAGCTGGTCTGATAAACTTATTCTTAAATATGCCATATGAAAATCTGAATATTTTTAGGTAATTAATGCATAATATCAATTTTAGGCTGGTTCTACACTTTAAATGATACTCATTGAGCCTAAAATGAAAGGGTAGTAATTTTATCTTAAATATTGGGAAATATATAAATTTATTTGGGCTTCCCTAGTGACTCAGTGATAAAGAATCTACTTGCAATGCTGGAGATGCAGGTTCAATTCCTGGGTCAGGAAGACCCCCTGGAGTAGGAAATGGCAACCCACTCCAGTATTCTTGCCTGGGAAATCCCGTGGACAGAGGAGCCTGGCAGGCCACAGGTAGTCCATCGGGTGGTAAAAAAAAGTCAGACACGACTTAGCGACTAAACAGCAACAGCAAAATAAATTTATTTCTAGTTTTTCTTGTGCTTTCAATTCTGTGATCTTATATATTCAGCAAACATCTATCGCCTTGTTCTGAAATGAGGAAATTTTAGTTCAAAAAAAGTCATAAATTTTCAGTATTACAGATTCCCTGAATAAGGCTTTTTCTAATTTTAGATCTAGTGTCCACACACCCCCTCCCCACTTTTAAAAGACAAATAAAGATGCAAAAGTCTGTATAATCAGGCTTGGTTCAATTTTATAAGACTTTAAAATGGATAAAGCAACATCCTTAATATCGAATAGCTCTGTTATAATTTACTGGTTGTTACACTCTTCGTTTAACAGGGCAAAAAATAAAACTTCTGTGCAGCACTGTGGCAATATTCCTTATAGACTTTATTTCAAGTCAACTAAGTTTGTAACCAGGAAAAACATCTCTTCCACTCAGATATATGAGTAAACACATGCTTACTAAACATGACTGAACAGTTTAAAATCCTTAGCAACGGCATCTTTTTAAATGACTATTAAACCATAAAAATTAACTGCACCACTATAAATTCTATAGTTTGAATCACAGTTGGAATTTCTCCATTTCAAGATTCCATCCTGAGAAATCTCCATTTCTACAGAGCAATGATGCTTATATGTTCTTCAGGGATTATAATCATATTGGTGAATTAATTGTGCTTTAAAGGACTTTGTCAGTAAGGAATGTGATAAGGTGGGAGAAAATTAAATGTGGGCCTAATGTTGGCCCACTGGAGAACTGAAATAATTACAGTGCAGTTCCTGATTCCAGATAATGTACTATAGTGGCTGAACAAGCTTATAGAGCCATCATTTCCAAACTCAGGCTGAGATCTTAGTAACTCTGCTGTGAATATGACATATTGACCAAAACCGGTCCCTGTGGCTATGAAGAATACTTCATAAGAAAGGCACAGAAATTAAACCGTAAGTGGCAGTCTAAGTAGAAAAGTTTCACTGGCTAGGCTCCCACTAGGGAGAGTATTTTCCCACCCTACGCAGAGTCTGGTATGAATCATGGATGGGTGCTGACTTCCTATTTAATCCCCAACAGGTGATACACCTGGATACCTGGTCCATGTGTAGCCATAGTCTTGCCACCTATCTGACACCTGTCCTTTTCCCTTACCTCCAATTCCTCTGACTGTTTTGGAACTTTACCATCTGTCTTAGGGTCATGGTTGGGTCATACTTCTGGTATGTTTCACAATGTCTTAGATATCCCATATTAACTTCCTAAATAACTCTGTTGCTGAAGTCTGTTGTGCCTATAAGTCTTGGAGTTGAACTCTAAGACTCTCTAAGCAAAATTAAAAATTGGTGTGTCAGATTTAATTTAACGAAACAAGTCCCCTGCCTGTGACTCTGATTAGACCGCAAATGAACTCTAGTGACCTAGCCTTGACATGAGATCAGCTTATTGTCTTTTTTATTGGATTGAAATTAAAATATATATATAAAGAATTTTCCCTGAGTCTTTTTAAAGTCATATGACAAACTAAGAAACTGCAAGTTGACATTCCACCCTCCTCTCCGAAGTATACTCTAATCACCAGTCACAGATTTAAAAATAAATGGCTGAGTTACTTAACTTAGCAAGATTACACACTCAAGAGCAGGTTTCATAAATATTTAACTTTGCATTTCCATATGTCATGGGTAGTAAACGTTCATAGAAGCAGTGATGTGCTTGTGGAAAGAGCAAAGGTTTTACATTTAAACAGTCCTGAATTTGAATCCCAGTTCAATGCCTCCCTCACCAGAAGACTATCAGCAAATAGTCTCATCTTTCCAAGCCTTGTGTTCCTGTAAAGCATGCAACAAATCCACAAAGCACAAGGTTATTTTGAAGGTTAAATAAAATATCAAGTAAACATCATTTATGACAGTGTCTGACTCATGAGGATTGCTGAGGAAATAAGTTATTTCTCCTTTATGGATATTCCAGATACTCTGGAGAACTTTCACATTCTGAATAGTGCTGAGATTCTAACAGCTGATGATTGCTGGTGTGGCCTGGGGCCCTCAGGTCTCCGGGGTATGTTTTTTCTTTTCAAATGTCTTTATGGGACCCAGCCTCCCTGCCTTGGTAGCTCCTCACCCACACTGGGCTCTCTTTCTCTCCTTGCTTTGCTGTATCCCAGCTCTGATCTCTGTGTAAATGGTCTTGCAGGACTGAACATTGGAAAGGAAGGGAACCAGAACACTTCAGCCATGAATGTATATAACTGGCTTTGCCTGACTGCTTGGAAGCTTCATTTCACAGGTGGAAGAGTGTTGCAAATTCACGGGGTTGCTGTGGGAACTAGCATTGTATCATTTAAGTTCTTAGTATTTGGCGCATGGTCAATTCTCAGTAAGAGAACCTCGATCTCCATACCTCTAAAACAGCCACCTGTTGCTGCTGTTGTTCAGTCACCGAGTTGTATCTGGCTCTTTGTAACTCCATGGACTGCACCATATCAGGCTCCTTTGTCCCCACTATCTCCCCAAGTTTGCTAAAATCCATGCCCATTGAGTTTGTGAAACTGTCTAACCATTCCATCCTCTGCTGTTCCCTTTTCCTTTTGCCTTCTATCTTTCCCAGCATCGGATTCTTTTCTAATGAGTCAGCTCTTCACATCAGGTGGCCAAAGTATTGGAGCTTAAGCATCAGTCCTTCCAATGAATATTCAGAGTTGATTTCCTTTCGGATAGACTGGTTTGATCTCCTTGATGTCCAAGGGACTCTCAAGAGTCTTCACCAGCACCTTTCAAAACATCAATTCTTCAGTGCCAGCCTTCTTTATTGTCCAACTCTCACATCCATACATGATTAATGGAAAAATCATAGCTTTCATTACATAGGCCTTTGTCAGCAAAGTGACGTTTCTCTGTTTTAATGCAGTGTCTGGGTTTGTCATAGCTTTCCTTCCAAGGAATAAGTGTCATGACTGCAGTCACCATCTGCAGTAATTTTGGAACCCAAGAAAATAAAATATGTCACTCTTTTTGCTTTTTCCCTTTCTATTAATATTTGCCATGAAGTGATGGGACTGGATGCAATGACCTTAGTTTTTTGAATGTTTAGTTTAAAGCAGCTATGTCAGTCTCCTCTTTCACTTTCATCAAGAGGCTCTTTAGTTCCTTTTCACTTTCTGCCATTGGAGTGGTATCATCTGCATATCTGAGTTTGTTGATATTTCTCCTGGCAGTCTTGATTCCAGCTTGTGATTCAGTTAACCAATAGCAAAGTGAATACATTCTTCCAATTCATGTGGCAAGTTGCTGAAGGGATGTGAACATTGTGACCTGCTCTCAGAGAGGGCTAGAAGCTTAGTTTCCACTGTGACAGAAGCCAATCCACTGCCTTTGTGGCCTTCAGAAAAAGCCCTGTAATCCATCAGTTGTGGTTTTGCAACTCCTGAGGGTCCTTCCTTGTGGGGATTATTTGTTAACTTGGTCTCTCAAAATCCAAGAAAAGCTGAATTCTTAGAGAAGAAAATACTAGTCCTTCAGGTGGAATTATTTTAAGGGAAAAGGGGGCAACTGGATTTAGCATACTAGTACTAAAAATATTCAGTGTTTATTTGTAATTCAGATTTAAATGGACATCCTGTATTTTACCTAACAACCTTACCTGCCCTTGGTCTCTGAAGTCACAGCATTCAGGCAGGCACACACAAAGTCACTGAATCACTCACTGGGCCCCAGTAAGATTTTCTCTGCGGACAAGACTCATATAGGGGTGTGTGTGTGTGTGTGTGTGTGTGTGTGTGTGTGTGTGTGTCTGTCTGTCTGTCTGTCTGTCTGTCTGTCTGTCTGTTCCTGTTAAAAGTGAGAAGTGAGAGACGTATCTCTATATGTTTGAGGCAGCATCAACATTTAGAATAGGAAAACTATCTAATTGCAATGACAAGCTACTGCTGTTCTTCAGGCCCAGATAATACACATTTACTATTGTGCATACTTGTGTGCTAGACTCCAGCAAACCTTGAGATTCTCAATAAGCGGAGACTTCCTTCAGGAAAGCTAGTCAGTTTCTTCTTAAGGCCACATCTAACCTAGTCTCCTGGCTGCCTGTTAATATTCTTCCGAATTTTTATACTGAGTGACATCAGAGCGAAATAGGCAAATGGTGATTTGGTGTATAGGGAGTAAAGAGCATACATATTGGAAACATGGGTGTGATAAAAAAGGCTAATCTTCCCAGGCACAGTCACCGAGTTGCACTGTAATATGAATAAAATTTCCAAGTCTCTCTGCCTCTCTCAACTTTAAAATATATTTTTCAGATGATCTTTAGGGGAAAAAATGTGTAGAAGCACAAGCTATTTTGAAAATCTTGTTATATACACATGTAGGAAAGAAAGACACCCTCGGTGCATTTCATGGCAGATGCATCTCTGGTTCTGAATAACTTGTATTGAAGTGTCTACAACTTTGAAATTAGGTGCCGAATGTCACCAGTTATATGAATATCCATGCTAGCACATATGCCTGTGCTTTGGCTAGTTGAGAATCTCTTGATATTTGCTTGGTTAGAAATGAACTTAACTTCTGGGAAATTCTGAAGTTGACAGAATGCAAACACAAATTTCTGCAATCGCTATCTTGTGATATTATAATTTTTAAAAAATGTGCAGATAGATACTAGATCCAAAAATGGGTCTAAACAGACCCATTTTCCCCTTTTTGAAAATGCAAATAGGGAAGTTTCTAGTTTCAGATTTAGTGTGTAAAGAGCTTGGAAGTTGTCACTTCTATCCTTATAGCAAGGAAAACACGGACATATTGCCACTCAGCGGTTCCTATTGGATTCACAAGCCAACTGAAAATGCAGGGCTGACTATTACATGAACAACTGGTTGTTGCTGTTCAGTCACCACTCATGTCCAGCCCTTTGTGACCCCATGGACTATAGCATGCCAGGCCTTCCTGTTCACAGGAGGGACAGGTAAATCCAGAGATTCATAGCTGAGGTGTGCTTACGTGGGACAGAATACACTAGAGCTATCACTGAAAGAATACGTCAGATGGTAAATTATGAACTAACATGAACATGGGAAACTTCTGGGGGCTGCAATCTTAGGGAGGCCCTCCACACTTTCTTGGGCTTTTTGCTTCCAGAAATGGCATCCGGTTCTTCCGGTGAAGATCCAAGAAAGAGCCCCTCATGGCTTCAGTGGAGGAAGGAATAATAATCATTGGGGAGTTATACTCAGAGCCTTCTCCATAACCAAGGCCCACTCTCAGAGGGAAATGCTTGACCTGAGTTTTGTCTCCACCCTGATCTAACTTTTCTGTCTTGGAAAAGGAGTGAGAGAGGAGGGAGGCATCTATTCAAGCAGAATGCTGTAATGGTCACAGGTCAGAGACACACACCCATTAAAAGGCTGAAGTTTAATCATTTGATCAGAGAACATGTCTGGTACTCTATACCTTTCTACAACACAAACAGGGCCTCAGTATAATACTAGCAGCTGAAAGGTACAGATTCTTTGTGAAAGCGTTTAATTGGGGAAACTCAAAGTGAAGAGGGGGGACAAAAAGGATGCTGATGAAATTTGAATCCTCTGGCACCTATAGATAAAACAGTAAACAAGACCCAGTTCCTAGCCTGATTAACACGGATCCTCACACTGGAGGCCTCTTTTTGTATTTTCTAATATATGATATAATTTTCCAAGCTTTCAAAATATTCTAAGACATAGCAAAAGGCCACAGAAACACAGTCTAAAAAGATAAAGCAAGCATAAGAACTAGACTCATATGTGATACAAGTGTTGAAATTATCTGAGGGAATTTAAAGTAACTATGATGAAAATGTTAAGGCCTCAGAATGAAAACAAGTAGAACAGCGTGCAGAAACAGATAGGGGATATAGGCAAGGAGATGGACTTGTAAGAAAGAATAAAAAAGAAATTCTAGAAAATAAAAAGAGAACTGACAAAATTAACAGGACTGAAAAGTGCCTTTGCTGGTCTTATCAGTATTAAAATGACCAAGAAAAGAATCTGACTGTCAAGAAAAGTCAATCAAAATTTCCCAAGCTGAAATGCAAAAGAAAAAAACTAAAAAAAAATAAAATAAAATAAAAAACCCAAAATATTCAAAATTATAAAATAATTTTTAAAAGTATAATAATCAATCCTAAAGGAAATCAATCCTGAATATTCAATGGAAGGACTGATGCTGAAGCTGAAGGTCCAATACTTCCGTCTCTGATATGAATAGCCAACTCTGGAAAAGACCCTGATGCTGGAAAAGATTAAAGGCAAAAAGAGAAGAGGGAAGCAGAGGACAAGAGGGTTAGATAACATCACCGGCTCAATGGACAAGAATTTGAGCAAACTCTGGGAGACAGTGGAAGACAAAGGAGCCTGGTGTGCTGCAGTCCATGGGCTCTCAAAGAGTCAGACGTGACTTAGTAACTGAACAACATACACATAATTGGAATACCAAAACTAATAAAGGTGAATGAAGTAGAAGAAATATTTGAAACAGTAATGGCTGAGAACTTTCCAAACTTAATGACAGATTAGTGTGTTAGTTGCTCAGTCGGTCTGACTCTTTGCGACCCCATTCACTGTAGCCCTCCCGGTTCCTCTGTCTATGGGATTTCCCGGGGAAGAATTCTGGAGTGTGTTGCCATTTCCTTATCCAGAGAATCTCCCTGACCCAGGGAATGAAACCAGGTATCCCGCATTGCAGGCAGACTCTTTACTGTCTGAGCCACGAGGGAAACCTCGCATACATCATTATATAGACAGGTGCCTATCATTATATACTTTGTAATTCCAATTATATGCCATTCTGGAAAAGGCAGAACTGTAAAGACAGTTTAAAAAGAGCAGTGACTGCCAGGGATTCTGAGGGGAGGAAGCGATGGATGAATAATTGGAACACAGGGGACTTTTAGGGCAGAGTAACTATTCTAAATGATACTCTAATGTTGAATATGTGACATTATGCACTCCTCAAAACCCACAGTGCTCCACAGCATAAAGAGTGGAGTTTAATGTAGGCAGACTGAAAAAAAAATAATTGTTTGGGAAGTTGGAGGATCCCCGGATCAAATGCAAAAGGTGAGAAAAGAAACTAAATGTGTTACACGTGTAGAACAAGTTCACTGAAGGGAATGAGGTGGTAAATAATTGAAAATGAGTAGCGTCAGTAAAAGTAAAGGCTAAAGGAATCAATATAAGTAACTGTACCCTAGTTAATAAAGTATTTTTCCCCAATAGAGGTGCAATTCTGAAATCCTGTACATGTGTAGTAAATTGACCATATAAGTAAATAGATGGTAGATTGTGGGAGCCAGATTTCCAGCTGTTGCAGTGAGAGGCTACAGATGAGTAAGGGAAGGAGGCTAGAATGGGTCATGTGGAATAAATTAAAGTTGGCAAAAACAGGAACTCATGTTTAGGTTAATACATATATAGATATATAAAATTGATGATTATCTATGGAAACATTTTTGTATTATTATAAATACATAAAATATTATGAATGTATGCATATGTATACGCATGCATACAGGCTTTCCAGGTGGCACAGTGGTAAAGAATCCAACTTTCCACGCAGGAGACGTAAGAGACCAGGGTTCAGTCCCTGGGTCAGGAAGTTTCCCTAGAGTAGGAAACGACAACCTACTCCAGTATTCTTGCCTGGGAATCTCATGGAAAGAGGAGCCTGGTGGGTTACAGTCCGTAGGGTCATAAAGAGTCAGACACAACTGAGCACACACGCATGAATGCATGCAGTGGTATCCTTATATATAAATCCTTACTCTGTCAGTTGAGAGGACCTAGCAGCAATAACATTGTAATAGCTATAAGCACACCCAGAACCCAGATCTTGGTTTCTAATACTATTCTCCAATTTTTATTGGAAACAGAAGTCCTTGGAGAAATGGCTGATTCTAGGACTAGGGCAGGAAATATACAAAATGGGTCTAGAACAACACCTTTTAGCATCACGAAGTAAAGAAGCACTTCGAAATTTTTTTAAATCCCCACAATATAGGTACATCAGAGTATTGCAGAAACCTTGTGAAAGAGTTCTCAACTGTCAAAGCTTGAGCAATTTGAGTTACAAAATAAATAAAATTGTATCAAACTATAATCCAGTACATAAAGTAAAAGCTTATGTGTATGCTCCGTATCACTTCCTAATGGACATCTGCATTCATGTGCTCCCTGAACACCTCAAACTCTGCCAGACTGAGCTCATCATCTTCCTTCTATCTTGTGCTAGCCCTGTTCTGGATGAATAAACCACCACCCATCTATTTGCTCAAGTTATAATCCTAAAAGTCACCTTTGACTCCTCCTGCTCTCTCGCATCCAGCTGTCAAATCCGGTTGATTCCACTGTTCTTAAATATCTGTCCAAGTTTCCATTTTACCACCTACCTCTTGCCTGGTGGCTTAGTGGTAAAGAACCCACCTGCCAATGCAGGAGATGTGGGTTTGATTCCTGGGTCAGAAAGATCACCTGGAGAAGGAAATGACAATCTACTCCCATATTCTTGCTTGGAAAATCCCGTGGACAGAGGAGCCTGGCAGGCTACAGTCCATGGGGTCACAGAAGAGTTAGATAGGACTCAGCTACTAAACAACAATCTCTTGTCTAGACAGAAAAGTTACTTATAGCTTCTGTAACATTTTTCTAACTTTGTCTCCAATCAGTTTCCTTGTAATTCATTTTCCATAGAACAAAATCATTGTATGATAAAAAAGTGATTTTTTTCCCCACTTCCTTCTAACCCCAGCCATGTTCCTTAAATGCCTGTTGTATAAGATGATTCTCCGTTGCATACTGCTGTATGCTCTCTTTCTCACTGTGAGCTTTGCAGACGCTGTTTCTATGTCTTGTACACTCTGTTTTACCCTTCCCCACTTAACTGCCCTTTCTGTCTGTCCGGAGATTGAACCTGTGTCTCTTGTGCCTCCTGCATCTCAGGCAGATTCCTAACCACTGTGCAGTCTAGGATGCCCCTTCCATCTGTCATCCTCTACCTTATCTCTACTTTCAGAGTCATCTGGGGATGACTACCTCTTATAAAAAGCTTTCCCTGCCTTCCAAATTCTGTCTCCAAAGTTTGGGTTATAACTTACTATAGGTCCTCCGTTGCACCAAATATATTGTCTCTACCTCCTACTAGCATGGAAAAATCTGCATGAGCAGAGATTATATTTATGCTATAGTTACCTCTAATGCCTAACCCAATGCCTGAGACATAGTACGCACTCAATAAATAATTTTTGAGTAAATGAACGAGAGAATGCTTTAGTGAATAAATGAGGAATTAATATGTAAATGTATATGTAAAAGAATGAGCTCTTGAAAAAAAGAAACTATTCCTAAATGTTGACTAAATAGTCAGAATCCAAAAAGCTTTTTTAATTTTTTCTTTTAAATATAAATGGATTTTAACAGGGTTTAAAAGGTAAAAATAGATTGAGGATTAGGATCTCTTGTTCTCCTTTTTCTCCCTTATGTTTCTGTGTTTGTGGGGTGCGTGCGCACGTATTTCAGTGTGTGTGTGTGTGTGCACGCACAGACACAAATGCACTCATTAAAAATAGAGGAAGATGGTGAGGAGAAATCATTAGGAAGAGCTTGATTTCTCTTGACTGGAAGGCAAAAAGCACTGAATAAATGTCAAAGCAGGAACCCTGTTACCATAATCAGAGAGGAATATTTGGATTTTGACACTGACACTCATGGTCTGGCCCCAAACCAGGGCTGGGCCATCGATATACAGAATCAATGTTTAATGAATCAGTAACTTTAGCGGTGCCCAAATGCTCCCTGTTCCCCTCCACGTTTAGTTGACATTGCCTGCCAAGCCTGGGTCAGAACTGTCTATCGGTCTGTGTGATGGTAGAGAGCATGGACTTGGGGGTTGGGATCCAATGGGTTTGGATCCAATCCATGAGGGAGGAAATCAGATAAATGTTTATGGTATTATCCATTTGCTTTACCAGTACCTGATTTTTGAAGTCCTCTATGCTCCAAATAGGAAAAGGAGTACGTCAAGGCTGTATATTGTCACCCTGCTTATTTAACTAATATGCAGAGTACATCATGAAAAACGCTGGGCTGGAAGAAGCACAAACTGGAATCAAGATGGCCGGGAGAAATATCAACAACCTCAGATATGCAGATGACACCACCTTTATGGCAGAAAGTGAAGATGAACTAAAAAGTCTCTTGGAGAAAGTGAAAGAGGAGAGTGAAAAACTTGGCTTAAAGCTCAACATTCAGAAAACTAAGATCATGGCATCTGGTCCCATCACTTCATGGGAAATAGATGGGGAGAGAGAGGAAACAGTGTCAGACTTTATTTTGGGGGGCTTCAAGATCACTGCAGATGGTGATTGCAGCCATGAAATTAAAAAACGCTTGCTCCTTGGAAGGAAAGTTATGACCAACCTAGATAGCATATTAAAAAGCAGAGACATTACTTTGCCAACAAAGGTCCATCTAGTTAAGGCTATGGTTTTTCCAGTGGTCATGTATGGATGTGAGAGTTGGACTGTGAAGAAAGCTGAGCCCTGAAAAATTGATGCTTTGAACTATGGTGTTGGAGAAGACTCTTGAGAGTCCCTTGGACTGCAAGGAGATCCAGTCAGTCCATCCTAAAGGAGATCAGTCCTGGGTGTTCATTGGAAGGACTGATGCTGAAGTTGAAACTCCAATATTTTGGCCACCTTATGCAAAGAGTTGACTCATTGGAAAAGCCCCTGATGCTGGGAGCGATTAGGAGCAGGAGGAGAAGGGGATGACAGAGAATGAGATAGCTGGATGGCATCACCGACTCGATGGGCATGAGTTTGAGTAAACTTCGGGAGTTGGTGATGGACAGGGAGGCCTGGCGTGCTGTGATTCATGGGGTCGCAAAGAGTTGGACACGACTGAGCAACTGAAATGACTGAGCTGACTGATGCACTGAAATAGATATCTCGGACTGAAAAAAAATTAAAAGCAATTAAAAATTCTAGGTTGTCACTGCACGGAATAGTCCTTCTTCTTTCTTCCAGACCACTAGCATTCAAAGCTGCTTGGTAGAATAAGTAATATTTTAAATATTTTAGACTTCTTCACTTTGACTCAAAGAAGCTTGGAAAATTGAACAATGTTTCATGAAACTGATCTTTATCTTGATGACTCCAAGCTATTCTCTGAGGTCACCAGCAGCTCAGGTTTTTCAAAGAGAATTCTTGACTGTTTAGTAGTTCAGACAATGAATGAGATTATTTGTTCTATGTTGTATAATAGCAAAGGTCTTCCATAAACAGTGTTAAAGAGACCTACTGCTTTAGAAAAGAAGAAGAAAAGCATACTTTTTGCAATGATTACTCATTATGTATCAGACATTATATTCTGGGGGTTTTGCATTCATTGTTTCATTATCTTTACAAAAACCCTCCATTGATGGTATTCAGTCAGTTCAGTTCAATTCAGTCATTCAGTCGTGTCTGACTCTGCGACCCCATGAATCACAGCACACCAGGCCTCCCTGTCCATCACCAACTCCCGAAGTTTACTCAAACTCATGTCCATTGAGTTGGTGATGCCATCCAGCCATCTCATCCTCTGTCGTCCTCTTCTCCTCCTGCCCCCAATCCCTCCCAGAATCAGGGTCTTTTCCAGTGAGTCAACTCTTTGCATGAGGTGGCCAAAGTATTGGAGTTTCAGCTTCAACATCAGTCATTCCAGTGAACACCCAGGATTGATTTCCTTTAGTATGGACAGGTTGGATCTCCTTGCAGTCCAAGGGACTCTCAAGAGTCTTCTCCAGCACCACAGTTCAAAAGCATCAATTTTTCGGTGCTCAGCTTTCTTCACAGTCCAACTCTCACATCCGTGCATGACCACTGGAAAAACCATAGCCTTAACTAGATGAACCTTTGTTGGCAAAGTAATTTCTCTGCTTTTTAATATGGTATCTAGATTGGTCATAACTTTCCTTCCAAGGAGTAAGCATCTTTTAATTTCATGACTGGTATTAGCATCCTTATTTTCCAGTTGAGGGCCTTGAGGCTAGGGGAAAACAAGGGATTTCCTTAAAATTATCCTTGCTTTATCCAAAGTAGAACTGATATTAATCCAAGACTCTCTGATTCCAGAGTATGATCTCTTTTACCCTACCTTATCACCTCTCCAACATTATTGGATTAAGGGCTGATTTTTCTAGTTACAGAAGTGGAGGGAGACAGGGAGGTGTCTCCATTTCAATCTCTGTGTCTTAAGCTCTTTTTATTAAAACAAGCAAACAGTCAAAACAAAAACCTGGGGACATTGATTAGTACTCTACTGAAACATAAGGAAAAAAAATAAAATTAAAGGGGTTTTGACCCGGAGACCTGACCTTTTTGAGTTGCAGATAAAGTTAAACTGTGGCTCTTCTTGTCAGAAAATGTCTCTTCTTATGACTTGTGGAAAATTCTAGGTGGATCCTCCTTTGGAGTAGACATACATTTAGCATGACTCCACCATCCTTTGTCTCTCTTTTGTCCGTTTTTTTTTTTTTTTTTGTCTTCTCTATTTTGTTCTGTTTCCTACCTGACCTCTCCTAGTTTTCTGCTTCCCTAGTAGCTCAGATGGTAAAGAATCTGCCTGCAATGCAGGAGACCCAGGTTCAATCCTTGGGTAAGGAAGATCTCCTGGAGAAGAGAATGGCTATCCACTCCAGTATTCTTGCCTGGGGAATTCCATGGACAGATGAGCCTAGTGGGCTACAGTTTGTGGGGTTGCAAAGAGTCAGACATGACTGAGCAACTAACAGTTTCACTTTTTTTTTTTTTTTTTTTTTAATCTGGTCTCTGGTTTAGTTTTCTGATGGACAGCCCAGATCATTAGCATCATCACTACCTCATAACTTCTTGCCTGAACCCCTCACAGGACCCTGCCATCTGCATCTGTTCAGGGGTTCATACCGAACCTCAAGGCAGTTGCCTTAAAACTGAAGCCCTAAGCTCTAATCATGGCCTCTGTTAGCCAGTGCTAAGGGAGGTGGTTCCCATAGGTGGACAGGCTCCATGTTAACCCTGTACAGTAAAGGAACTAAAAATATTCATTGACAATTTAAGGGGCTCTTTTAGATATTTTGTTTAATATTTGAGACATTATTTACATTTTTATTCTACCTCTCAAGACAGAATACTTTCTATTCATTTTTTATTCAATTTTTCATTTGTATGAAATTTGTATGAATTTATTTTGTATCTACTCCAGGGGTTAGCATAATGTTCCTGTCAGGGGCCAAATAGTGAATATTTGAGCTTTGTGTACTTTGCCACAGCTACTCAATTCTGCCTTGCAGTACAAAGGCAGCTATCACCAATACAGAGACAAATGGTGGTCGGACAAAACGTTGTTTATGAAAACAGACCATCCGTCTGCATTTGGCTGTAGACTGTTCTCTGTTGATCCCTGATCTTTCCCAGTGCAAGTGCACTCAAGCTGTGCTCATACCCTCACACACCCCACACTCATTTTGCACTTCTGTATTTCCTTGTTGGGTCTCCCAGGTGGTGCAGTGGTAAAGAATCTGCCTGCCAGTGCAGGAGACAGAGACTTGGGTTCAATCCCTGGGTTGGGAAGATCTCCTGGAGGAGGAAATGGAAACCCACTGCAATATTCTTGTCTGAACTATTCCATGACAGAGGAGCTTAGCAGGCTACAGTCTATGGGGTCACAAAGAGTCAGACAGGACCGAGCAATTGAGCAAAACACATGTGTTTCCTTGTTGCTGTATTACAGAGCTCACTGCTCCTGAGATGACTTATTTACGTAGTATTGCATGGGGATTCCTGTGTTGTGAAGCCACTCTGGGTCTCATAAGTGGAGACAAAACATGAATTGCCTTAAAAGAGAATGGATGCCTCAGAATCATCAGCAAATGCATTTGAGGGCAATTTCTAGCATTGTGAAATGGAATGTTTTTCCCCTAGAAATGATCAGAATGGCATTTCTGTCACACAAAACAGGCATATCTGCTTAAGCACAGACTTTTTTGAAAATCAAAATGATAATACTTCCTTCTGCCAACGCTATAAGAGGCTCCAGTGCTAATGGTGGGGATGGGAGAGTAGTAAGAAATATAAGTTCTACTTTTGACAGCTGTCTTTACTATGTTCTCTCCTGAAATGAAGTTGCTTTTTGTTGTTTGTTTGTTTGCTTCTTTTTTGAGCCACTCTATCCAAAACCTGGCAGTCATTTTTGTGTCCTGGGGGAATGCTACTACCATTTTACCTTTCAAAAAACAAATTTTCAAACAGTCCCCAGCTATGAGGTTTCTCTCCCAGATGGTAAGTCTGTGAACAGTGCCTATGGGCTGTTTACAGGATGAATTTTATTCCAACTGTGGGTTACTTATTCTGTCTTCCAACAATTTTTCTTTACAAGTGTCTTTCTTCCTTGGTTGTTATATGCTTTCAATCTGTCATCAGTGATCAATGTGGCATTCGACTCCAACAGAAAGGAACCTTTGCTGTATGTAAGACAACAGGAAGATTTTGGCATATTTCAGTTCTGTGGACCTCCTGCCTGAGCTGTCTCAGCCCATGGAGGCAACAGGACCACCAGAATTTCTGCACATATCCTCCTTGGAGACACGCACTTCCCTGTGGTTTTAGATTTTTCATAATTGCTAATTTCATCCAGGAATATCACTGTGTGAACTTTTTTCTGAAGGTGTATGGGTAGCAAGGGATATTTCAGGAAACAGAGAAGTGAGAGTGTCCTTATATTCCTTCAGCACTGATATTAGAACCTGCATGCCTGCTTTTTTTTTTCTTTCACAATTTCCCCTTTTAGAGCAATTTCCTTGCAGTATCTCAAGTAGTATTTGTTCCATAGAAATAGTTATGTCACGACACACCTACCACAATTGGCAATGTTAGTAAAGACTTAGAAGTGATGCTTAATCAACTGACAATTATAAACAGCATCATCCATCTATGAGTAAAATTCAGGAGTACTGAAAATTCCAAGGTAATCTCAATTTAAAGACACATAAGTATGTGTTTGGATCTGAACAAACCCAGTGACAGGGTGAATGATCTGCCTTTCCTGGGTCCTTTCCCTCAAGGAACCTGGTTTGTCTATGTTGTCTACAGGTTGAAGTATCCAGGGTCCTAGTTTCTCAGACATCCCAGAAGTCTAACACATACACTAGTTCAGGGTCCAAGCTGAGTACATTCCACACCTATTCCATCATCAGAGAAAGGAAAGTTAGTGATTTTCCTGTACATATTCATTAAACAAACTCATTTGTGAGATGCTTACCATTTAGTGGCTTCAAGGATGTAGTTAAATAAATGTTAATGAAGCAGATAATGAAGGAAGACATGCTTGAACTTTAGAGCCAGACACAATTGGGTTGGGTTCTTGATTCTACTTTTCACCTTCTAACTGTATAACCTTGAAAAGGTGTCTTGAGATCTCCAGACCTTCAAACATGGGCCAAAAAGAAGCTAATTAGGTGTTCCTCAGAGTGCCTGCCACAGGATCATTCAATATTAAAAAGTAGCCGTTCCTGTCTTCTCAGTTTACATCCCAGCTTCCATTTCTCTTTTGAAACTTGTTTTATTGGATTTTTAAATGTACATTGTCTCTTCAGTTTGATTTTGAGCTTCTTGCAAGCCTAGACTACCTTAGGTGTTTTTGTTTTCTTTTTTTCTTAAATAAAATATTTGGTTTCTGTTTTTGCTTGGTTTTAGTTTGCATGGCAGTCTTATTCAGTCAGCCCTTGGGTATAGGAAGAATACACAAGAGTAGGGAAGGGGGAGATGTGAAAAAAGCAAAGGATGTATGCCTATCTGAAATGGGAGGATGAGTTTGGGACCTAGGTCTATTACTCTTATGTTATTACATTAACTTCTTTGAACCTCAGTTTCCTCATCTTTAAAATGAAGATAAAGAGTCTCCCTTTTAATCCTGCCTATAGGATCATATGCAGGAGACCCGGGTTTGATTCCTAGGTTGGGAAGATCCCCTGGAGAAGGAAATGGCTACCCACTCCAATATTCTTGCCTGGAGAATCCCATGGACAGGGGAGCCTGGCGGGCTACAATCCACGGGATCGCAAAGAGTCGGACACAACTGGTGGAACTAACACTTCGACTTACTTCATTTACAGGATCATAGCTGAACATTTGCCTCTATCAGATTACAATCTTAGCTCCCCTCTGTCCATGAGCAGGACCACAAGGATGTCCCTCAACCCCCTGAAGGAGCATTTCAGGTTCCATCTACTTCTCTTCATTTCTTCACCTACTCCTTCCCCCATTATTGTCATTCTGTGGCCAGGACCTTGTTATTTCCTCTGTAGTGGCTGTTCAGAATTGATGATTTAGTAGGTCTGCTTCCTTGCTTTGTAATTCTGGCTTCACTTCTACATACCCTTCAATTCTACATACCTACATTTCATAATCCCCTTGTTTTCACTGGAGGATAGTCTTGAGGTCAGTCTTGCTATATTTCTACCCCCACCATTCTGGGCTTCCCCCATTATCTCTACTCTAGAGGGACCACCTTTTCTGGAAGGGAGTGCATATGTTATTAAATTCCGCTTAATGAAATAAGCAATTAAGTATGTTTACGTGAATATGAATCAGACCCTAAGTATAGGTATGATAGCCTCTTGAAAATTATTTCAGAAACTTTTTTGGGCAGTGACAATTACTTGAGTTGTTTTATATTTTCTGTATAATTTTAGCTTCTAAATGTCTCTAGCAACAACAACAATGGAAATTGGGCAACCTCTGTTTAGTTGGGTAAAATGATTATCTGTTTTTATTCTTTTTGTAAATATAAGCAAGGTATGTGAACAGTGGTCTTGATGCCATGATGTTCTGCTCTTGTTGTCATTGTTGTTCAGCAACCAGGTTGTGTCCGACTCTTTGAAACCCCATGGACTGTATCCTGCCAGGCTCCTCTGTCCATGGAATTTTCCAGGGAAGAATGCTGGAGTGAGTTGCCATTTCCTTCTGCAGCTGATATTCCCAAGCGAGGGACTGAACCTGTATCTCCTATATTGACAGGCAGATTTTATTTATTTATTTTTTTAATCACTGAGCCACCTGGGTTTGGGCTGTTCAATTGAATGCATTCTTGATTTGGATATTGGTATCTTTTTGAGTATGCGGACCTCGTAGCTGGGTTTGCCACCACCCTGAACTAGAGGAGTGTGTGTGTGTGTGTGTGATAAAGAACATGGTTGTCCTTTCCACCTCTGGCAATGCAGCCCTCTGTCTGTGGCCAGAATCAAACTGAATAGGATCAGAAGATGCAGAAAACACTGACTGTTTCTGTCCAGGGAGCTCAAGTTTGAGGGTTTGACACTACCTGAGACCCATGATCTCTAAACAAGCAAATCACATCCTCTAAATGGGAAAAGTATGACTCTGCTACTCACAGTTTCAGGGGAAAGAAGGTCACTGAGCTAGAGATATTGTGACACTTGGTGAAGAGGGTGATCCAGAAGGAAGAAAAATAGACAGTAAATGATTATTTCTTGAAAGCTGACCAAGGTGAGAACCTTCATGACACTGTTATCCGGGGAGTAAAGCACTTCTACCCAGTGCTGGGGTCTCACACGCTGTAGTCAAGCCCTATAGACAATTTGAATAAAGCTATGCCCACTTTTTGTATCTTTCCCTTTGGGAGAAAGTATCTACCATGTCACAAGCACACTAGTTTTCTTACATTGCTTCAAGAGATTGTCACAGTTAGAAAGAAGTGTGGTGTCCTTCCCTTGGGATCACTCAGGCAACTGTTCCTAATATCTTCTCTAGATTCTTTTTTTATTTTTTATTTTTATTTTTTTAATTTTTTATTTTTCAGTGGGTTTTGTCATACATTGATATGAATCAGCCATAGAGTTACACCCATCCCGTTCCCCCCTCCCACCTCCCTCTCCACCCGATTCCTCTGGGTCTTCCCAGCCCACCAGGCCCGAGCACTTGACTCATGCATCCCACCTGGGCTGGTGGTCTGTTTCACCACAGATAATATACATGCTGTTCTTTCGAAACATCCCACCCTCGCCTTCTCCCACAGAGTTCAAAAGTCTGTTCTGTACTTCTGCGTCTCTTCTTCTGCCCTGCATATAGGGCCATCGTTACCATCTTTCTAAATTCCGTATATAGATTCTTTATTGGCACTTTCTCAGTCTCATACACAGGCAGATTATTTTGTTGCATCAGGCTATGTGTCTATTTTCATGGCAATATTGTATGTTTTGATTACTATAGCTTTACAGTATAGTTTGAAATCAGAAAATGTGATGCCTCCAGCTCCATTCTTCTTTCTCAGGACTGCTTTGGCTATGCAAGGTCTCTGGTGTTTCCATAGAATTTTAGGATTGTTTTTCTATTTTCTGTAAAAAAAATAAATAGATAAAGTGCCATTGGAATCTTGATAGGGATTGCATTGAATCTGTAGCTTGCCTTTGGTAGTATGGACTACTCAACTTGCTGACATCACTCTGTTCATATCTCTGAAACATTTATCACAATGTTTCATATTTATTTTCATATGCCCATCTACTTAGCTAGATAGAGGATTTGTAGAAATATACCTTATTTATCTTTAAAAAACCATGGACTGCAGGACAAAACTTAATGGCTAAACAACAGCGACATAATGCCAAAAGAGAGTTTTCTCTCTAAACACAAATGGGCATGTGGGAAGACAGCAGACTCTGTAGCAGTCTGGACACAGCCAATGTTATAAGAACAACTGCTGTGATATGACCAGGACAGAGTAGACCTGAATTTTCCACATATTTTTCTTAAAAATTATATAATATATAAGCACCATAGTGACTTAAGAGTTTTCCAGAGACCTTAAAATCTATTCAGTTCAGTTATAGCTGGATGCTTGAATCACTTCCCTTATGAGTCACGTGTGGTTTATCTCACTTCTGGGTATATCTTCCAGAGATTCTTTGCAAGAATCCTCTATCACTTTAGTCTCTGTTGAACCTTTACTGTACTCACCTCTCTATACTAACCCTGTTTTCTCTTTGGATTCCATAGCTCACTCCCTGCTGAGATAAACTTGTCACCAAGCTCCTGTTGATATCACTGCCAGATGACATTTTCCTTCTTTTAACTTATCTGGGAAGAATAGAAATGGATAACTACAGTGGAAGATTATTGTTTATCAATAATGACTCTACTGCCCTTTGTTTAGGTAAAAGAGATGAGACTCAAAAGTCACATTTGGTAATAACAAAAGGATCACTTGACCCAGGTCTTTCTGACATCAGAACTTGTGAACTTTTTATTTTATTTTTTTTATTGAAGTATAGTTAATTTACAATGTTGTGCTATTTTTAGGTGAACAGAAAAGTGATTTGGTTATACATTTATATAAAGAATATATATATATATATACACACACATACATATACATTCTGTTTCAGACTCTTTTCCATTATAGGTTATTATAAGATATTGAGTATAGCTCCCTGTGCTATACAGTAGGTCATTGTTGTTTACCTATTTTATATATAGTGATCTGCATAAGCTCATCTCAAACACTTAATTTCTCTCCTTGCCCCTGTTATCCCTTTTGGTAACCATAAGTTTTTTTTCTATGTCTATGAGTCTGTTTCTGTTTTGTAAATAAGTTCATTTGTATCTTTTTTTTTTTTTAGCATCCACATGTAAGTGATAAATGGTATTTGTCTTTCTCTGTATTACTAACTTCACTTAATATGGTAACCTCTAGGTCCATCCATGTTGCTGCAAATGGTGTTATTTCATTTTTATGACTGACTAATATTTCTCTGTGTGTGTCTGTGTGTGTGTGTGTGTGTGTGTGTGTTTAATTTTTTGTTCAGTTGCTCAGTCATGTCTGACTGGTTGCCACCCCATGGACTGCAGCACTTCAGGCTTTCCTGTCCTTCACGACCTCCCAGAACTTGCTCAAACTCATGACCATTGAGTCAGTATTGTCATCCAGCTATCTTGTCCTCTGTCGTCTCTTTCTCCTCCTGTGTTTCATCTTTCCCAGCATCAAGATCTTTTCTAATGAGTCGGCTCTTCACTTCAGGTGGCCAAAGTATTGGAGCTTCAGCATCAGCATTGATCCTTCCAATGAATATTCAGGATTGATTTCCTTTAGAATTGACTGACTTGATCTAGCAATCCAAGGGACTCTCAAGAGCCTTCTCCAACATCATAGTTTAAAAGCATCAATTCTTTGGCGCTCAGCCTTCTTTATGGTCCAACACCCACACCCATTCATGATTACTAGAAAAACCATAGCTTTCACTATATACACATATATATATATATATATATATCTTCTTTGTTCATTCATCTGCTGATGGCCATTTTACTAACATTTTTATGGCTATTCCATGTTGAATGATACCGTCTTCATTATGATTGTAAGATGTAAATTAAAGGGATCTAACTCCTATTGCCTTAACTATTAGTAGTGACCTGCCATGATCTATAAGCTGTTTGTACAGCTGACTTTGCCGATGATGTTTTAGATCTTGCCAGGTCACCTCTAATACTTAAAGCAATAGGAGTTAGATTCCTTTAACATCTTGCCTAGCTGAGGGACATGGAGATCAATTAAACCAGACTGGGGAGTGTTGGGTGTTACTTTGGGCCTGAGTGTTCTGTGAAGCAAGGTTGAAGTGAATTTAGTGAATTAGATTTCTTACTCTATCAAAACAGGTCAAACAGTTAAAATTCCTATAAATCTCTAGACCAGATTCTTCCCATTTTCATGAAAATAGCATGTTATCATTCCAAGTTACATGTCACATGTCTTGCTCTTAGAATGTGACTTTGCCAATGAACAGTGAATCCTACAAGACAAAACTGGGGTTAAGGGTATGGATTGGGGAAGAGTTATTACAGGTTTAGGGAAAATGGAGTTCTTGGATCTTTTAACAGTGAAGTCAGAAGTAAGAGGCTGGTTTTATGTTAGCATTGAAAGCTCTTTGTTATTATTGTTTAGTTGCTAAGTCATGTCCTAGAAACCCCATGGACTGTAACCAGCCAGGCTCCTCTGTCCTGATGGCTCTATGATAAAGTATCCACCTGCCAATGCAGGAGCTATGGGTTCAATCCCTCAGGTCAGGAAGATCCCCTGGAGATGGAAATGGCAACCCAGTCTGGTACTGAAAACTTAACAATAGATTTATTTTGATTCAACTTGTTTTTCCTTAATTTTATTTGTGGGAGAGATAGCACTTGGAAAGCCAATGCATGTTAAACACACCAATGAGAAGACCCGGGGCTTTTCATTTTGTTTTTCTTGTGTGTTTTATAGTATTCACTTATCTATAGTCAGTCAGAGCTACACTGTTCAGGAAAGGAGGGAAAGAGATAAGGGATTGTTATAGGGAAGGTTTATATTTGGTGGGGAGTATGGGGGAAGGAAAGGAAATTACAGGTTGAGAGTAAATGTGTTTATAATTTTAAACTGTTATTTCTCCTTAAATATCAAATTTTATGTATAATGCACATCTCAAAGCACATTGTATGGAAATAAGATAAAATATAATTTTGAACATTAGCATTTTATTATGAAGTAATTATGTTTTCAAAGTATTTTAAATGATGCCTTTCCACAGTGGAATAACAAAGAGCAATAGAATAAATCCCTGAGGATCCTCCCAAGAAAATGCTGCCTCTTTTTATTACCCTACCAGGCAGAGGGCTTAACCATGCATTAGACATGCAAACCAGAAGCTGATGAGTTCAAAAAAAGCCTACTGAGCACCCTCCCTTGTACAGAACAAGCACAAGCCAGGTTGAGTCCAGTAATGAAGATGTCCTTGCCTTTGTGGACCTCTCAGACTGGGCCAGGAGCTTCCCTGGTAGCTCAATGATAAAGATTCTGCCTATAATGCAGAAGCCTCAGGAGACACAGTTTCAATCCCTGGGTCAGGAAGATCCCCTGGTCAGGAAGATCCCCACTCCAGTATTCTTGCCTGAAGAATCCCATGGACAGAGAGGCCTGGTGGGCTAAAGCCCATAGGGTCACAAAGAGTCGGACAGGACTGCAGCAACTTAGCATGCATGCATGCAGACTGGGCTGCAGAACAGATATGTGCATCTTTGGCACAAGGCAGGGCGGTTAGGAAAAGATACAAAATGGGTGCACATGGACACTTGAGGAGTTTTCAGATCTAACAGCATTTACACTGCATAGTATTTATTCCAATAGTATTCATGAATTAATGGCTATATTAGTTTGCTGGGATTGTCCATAAAAAAGTATCACAAATTGATGGTCAAGGAGAAATGTATTGTCTCGCAGCTCTGGAGGCCGAAAGTCCAAGATCAAGGTGTAGATGTGGTTTGTTCTTTCTTAAGGCTGTGAGGAAGTATCTTTCCTGCCTGTCTCCTGTCTTCTGGGTGTTTCCTGGCAATGGTTATCCTCAGCTTGTGGATGCATCATCTCCAACTCTGCTTCCATCTTCATGTGACATTCTCCTTGTGCATGTATGTCTGTGTCCAAATGTCTCTCTTTGATGAAGACGCAGCAATATTGGGTTAGGGTACATCCTAATGACCTCAACTTGATCATCTGCAAAAACCCTCTTTACAAAGAAGTTCATAGTTATAGGTATTGGGGTTAGAACTTCATGGATCTTTTGGGGGACATGAATCACCCATAATAGTAGGAGTTCTGCAAGTTGGGAGGAGAAAGGGGCTTCCAGGTAGAAATAGCACCATGCTAAATATATGGAACCTTTCAGTACTTCCTGGTCATCTCAGCATCTCTGTATTCAGATGCTTGAGCTAGATATCCCCCCCAAGCCACATTCTTGAAGATCGTTGCAGTGAGGCTGGGTCACTTGTTCTGTCTTGCCAATATTCTCATCACTTACTCTATCAGTGTTCCTCTCTGCCAGTGTGTTTAATCTCATTGATCTCAAGGTGAGCACCCATTTCATTTGCCTTCAGGACCTCTTTCACCTTAATGAAATTTTTTTTCTTTAACAGTGCAGTAATCAGACCATTTGACATTTGGTCATTTTTGTCTTCAAGTTGAAAAGGGAAAATCACAGTTTCTAACATTCTAAATATGCTCTTTCCTTTCATTCTCTTTCCCTATCATGGTCCATTTGCATTTCCTTGTAAGCGCCTAATATTTTAATATATCCCCAGCATTTGTTGTTATTTAAGAACAAAATTGGGAAGAGGCTCTCTTGTTCCAAGAATAATTAAAACTGCAGTAAATCTACTTAAGCTTAATCCAGTTTAAATGAGGACAAAATTTCAGAGGCTTACAATCAGGGAGAGACTGACCTAGCCTGATTATGAGGTTGACTTAATGAATAGAAATAAATGCTAGAATTAGGCAGGGAGAAAAACTAGAATGAAGATAATTTCATAAATGGTGAGATCATTAGTGAATTTTGTTGTCTTATACTAACTTTTGTTTCTCTGTGTAGGCATTTATCTTCAGGGCTTCTGATAATGAATACCTGAATAAGACAGAACCCTGGTGATATTGATAGGTTGACTTTTATAATGCACTATCAGAGCAATTATGCTTTCATTTGATGCCTACTGGTGGCATCAAAAAGGATCTTATTTGCATATAATGACTATGAGGTGGTGTAGAGAAAAGCTTTTGCTCCTACATATGACTTACAAGCTTACAGGGGTGTGTGTGTGTGTGTGTGTGTGTGTGTGTGTGTGTGTGTGTGTGTGTGTGTGTGTGTGTGTGTGTGTGTGTGTGTGTGTGTGTCCTGGTTTAAGCTTCACATTACTTGGATGCCAATTCATATCAGAAAATCATGCTTGAGTTTTGTCTCTTACAGACTTAAGTAAAACTGATGGCACAAAGGAAAGATCCCCAAGAGAGAGTGGGATCCCAAGGCTCCATACTTGGAAGGGATGTGGGGCTGCCTTGTAGAACATGTCCCATTCCTTCACAGATACAGGGGTGCTGTCACCCACTCTTCTATCCGTAATATCAAGCTATCCAGAAGGAAATGCTATATAAAAACTGAGGCTATGATTTTCTTAGGGCATCTTTTTTTTTTTTTTTTTTTTTTTTTAATGTAGTAGAGCTTAACAAGGATTCACAGAGAGATTTTTAGTATGCTAAAGACTGCTACAGCTTCCAAAAGCAACCTTGCCCTTTAGGACCTAAGCTGTGAGCTGTCTCATGGTTTAGCAACCAGTGCTGTACCCACAGTTTTTCCAAGGATCCTGGGTCTCTAGGGATCAGGAGCACTCTTTCCTTCTCAAAGAGTCAGTATGGGGGAGAACGCAAAAGATGTAGCCCTTCCCCAAGGAGGAGCGCTTGCATTTCATCTGCTAAAATATCAGGGTAGTTGTTGCTGTTCAGTTGCTCAGTCATGTCTGACTCTTTGCAACCCCATGGATTGCAGCATGCCAGGCTTGCCTGTCCTTCACCATCTCCCAGAGCTTGCTTAAACTCATGTCCATTGAATCAGTGATGCTGTCCAACCATCTCATCCTCTGTCATCCTGTTCTCCTCCTGCCTTCAAACTTTCCCAGCATCAGGGTCTTTTCTAATGTGTCAGCTCTTTGCATCAGGTGGCCAACATATTGGAGCTTCAGCTTAAGCATCAGTCCTTACAATGAATATTCAGGGTTGATTTCCTTTAGGATTGACTGGTTTGATCCCCTAGCAACCCAAACTACTGTCAAGAGTCTTCTCCAAGATCATAGTTTAAAAGCATCAGTTCTTTGGCACTCAGCCTTCTTTATGGTCAACTCTCACATCCATACATGACTACTGAAAAAACCATAGCTTAGACTCTATGGACCTTTGTCTGCAAAGTAATGTCTCTGCTTTTTAATATGCTGTCTAGGTTTATCATAGCTTTTCTTCCAAGGAACAAGCATTTTTTGATTTTGTGGCGGCAGTAACCATCTGCAGTGATTTCGGAGCCCAAGAAAATAAAGTCTGTCATTGTTTCCAGTGTTTTCCCATCTATTTGCCATGAAATGATGGGACCGTCTCTGGCTAGGAAATTCAAAATTACTAGTGAAAAAATTCAATTACAAGTAAAATTAAAAGGAACCATGAGTAAAGAAAATGACAAAAATAAATTCCTTCAGTATACATCTCAGAGCATAGGGAGAGAGAACCCAAGACAGCAAATCATTGACTGCCTGTGGGTAAGGTGAGTTTTGCATAAGACAGATAGAGTCTTTTGAAAGCAGTTGTTTCGTTTTGTTTGCTTCAGTGCTGACTTCATGATAAAGGGGGAAAGGAAGGAAACTGGCATTTTATGTGTCCATTACATGCCATTCAGACCCTTTGTGTTTTCCTGGCTTCCCAGGTGGCTCAGTGGTAAAGAATCTGTCTGCCAACACAGGAGACACAAGACAGATGAGTTCGATCCTGGGTCAGGAAGATCCCCTAGGGGAGGAAAGGCACCTCCAGTATTTCTTGCCTGGAAAGTCCCATGTACAGATGACCCTGGCAGGTTACTGGCCATGGGGTCACAAAGAATCGGACACGACTGGCATACACACACATAAAGTACATGTTGAACAAGTATGTGAAGTGTGTAGTATTTTCCCCATTGTTGATAAAGACAAAAGATGAAAGAAGATAAGAACAGGTGTAGTTGGTGTTTAAATGGAGGGGTTCACACCAGTCAGCCACACTGCTTTCTGAGTGAGGTGGGTTCAAGAGAAGAATGGGATCAGCCCACGGCAGCATGGTGTTTTTCAGAGTTTTGGGGTAGGCTGCCTGCCTAAAGGATTTTCTTCTGCTGGTCCAGTGTCAGTTTCTGAAAACTCACCATAACGTTACTACCCTCTCTGTTTCCATCTTGATAATATGAGATATGATCATACAAAAACAGAGAAGGGCGAGTCCTGTGTACAACAGAAGAGGAAAAGGTACAAAGTTGGGAGACAATGCAAACAACCTTTACTAATTCCTGTCGAATGAGAGATTGGTTTTTGCCCTCAAAAATGACTTCATAAACTGTTTGCATCAATGAAATGCAAAAATGTTGATGTTCCCTAAAATAGTTACCATATATTAGATGGAGCCAAATTAAATGATCAATGTCCAGCCATTTTTTGCCCCCCATGGCAATTTCATATGATTCTGCTTAATACTTAATGATTATTCCAAGTTAGGCACTGCAGTGCTCAGTATATTTTAATTCACCCAATCCTCACAACTTTTACAGTGAAGGTAATAGTAGCCTCATTATAAATAAGGCATTCTCTGCTTTCTAGAGTTGGGCTAGAATTTTAGACTGTCAATCCAGTCTAAGTGATAGAACATGGGGTAGGTTTGAAGAAAGAACATTTGCCTTACAGTATGTGGGAGAGCATGACAGAGACTCCAGGGAGTTGTGTGGGCTGCTCTCGTGATTCCATCGAATTGCTCATGCACATTCTCCAGTAACCTCTATGTCACTGAATTAAAGGACTGTATTTTATTTGACCTTTCAGAAACATTCAATAGCCTATTCTACAAAAACTCCATGTGTTTTCTCCTATGAAATTGTCATATCTTATTGTTGTGTGTTTTCTTTTTTTTTCCTTTCCTGGTTGGCTGATCTGTTTTTATATCTGCTCTGCAGCATCCTCATCTACTCTTCCATGAAATTTTTGAGTCTCTCAAAGCTCTATCTTAGACATTCTTCCCTTACCACTCTATATTTTCTCCTGGGGCTGTCTTGTCAACACAGTTGGTTTAAGTATATGCATAACCCCGAACATTTATATCTGGAACTCTGTCATTTTATCTTAATTCAAGTCTGTATATTTAAATGTCTACCTTACACCTCTACTTGGATATGTTATAGGTTTTTAAAACTCACCAAGTCCAACACTGGGCTTCCCCAGACGGTAAAGAATCTGCCTGCAATGCAGGACATCCGGATTTGATCCCTCGGTTGGGAAGATCCCCTGGAGAAGGACATGGCAACCCACTCCAGTATTCTTGTCTGGAAAATCCCATGGAGAGAGAAACCTGGTGGGCCATAGTCCATGGGGTTGAAAGGCATTAAACATGACTGATTGACTAACACATACATGCATAAGTCCAACACTGAATTTGATATCTTTCTTTATAAGTCTGATTCCTCTCTGATATACTCCATCTTAGTTAAGAGTAGCATTGTCTAGTCCATTAAGTCTTTTCAACTTAACTGCTTTTCACCTTTTTTTTTTTATTGCTCATCATGGTTGTTACTGGTATCATAGAAGTATCCATCATGTCTAAGCTGTTATAATAGCCTTCTAACAGGACCCTGCATTTACTTTACCCTTGCTAACCTTTTCTGTAAATTGCAGAAAAAAATAAATGTAAATATTATCACATCACTCTCCTCTTTTCGAATTTCTCAGTACCTTTCTGCTGTTGTAAAGACACTCTCATTGTGTACCACGTTCCTGTTGTCTCCGTGTTGCTCGCTAAGCTGGTGTGTCCAGCGTGTACAAGCGCACTCAGGTGTCTCTGAATCTGTGACCCCATGCACTGTAACCCACCGGCTCCTCTGTCCGTGGAATTCTCCATGCAAGAACACTGGAGTAGGCTGCCATTTCCTCCTCCGGGGATCTTCCCAACCCAGGGATCAAACCTGTGTCCCTTATGTTGCCTGCATTGGCAGGTGGATTCATTACCACTGGCACCAACTGGGAAGCTAAGCTGGTGGGGAATAGAAAGTAACTTTTGCAAAGGCCCAGTGGTAGAGTAAAAACCTTCCAGATTCCTGAACCTGCCATTTTATATCCTACCAAAGGGCCTTTGCACAAATTGTCTTCTCTTCCTGGACCACTGTGCCCATCCCCATTGCTCTTGCCTAATTGGATCCTGTTTTATATTTAAAATCTCTGATCTCTGGACTCTGCGAATAGGTCAGTCTTCCACGTGATATCTTTTGTCAGATTATATACCTCCTTGTTACAGCATTTATTACAGTCAGCATTTTATATCACTGCCTTTATTTAGATAGAAATTAAAATTTATAAAGGTAAAGTGATTTATCTTTTGTTACTCATATTACAGGTGGCTAAAATGAAAGTCAAGTGCAGAAATTACCAGACTCCCAATCCCTTGCTTCCTGCCCCTCCCCAGGCTGGTTCTTGTGTAGCACTCTGAACCGAAGGCATTCAGAGTGCAGCACTGTAACTCCATCTGGGTCTATAAATCCACTCACAGTCTTTGGAGTTTTAATTTCACTCTTGATTTAAACTCAGAATTGGTTTTGTGCATTTCCCCAAGCTATATTTGACTAGATTCAAAAAATGAACAAAAACACCCTGTTGATTTTATGCAGAAATCATTCTTGTAGTGAACACAGTCATACCTCTTTTGTTTTAATAGGTACTATTAGCCACCATTTTCATAGTTCTTTTTATTGGCAGAAACAAGGTGGAGTAGATTATTATCTGTAAGCCATACTTATTCCATTAGAGTCACCAACTCAGAGCAATTTAGTGAAATGGAATTCTTTATAAGTTGGTAGATCCACTTATTGTTCCCAAGTTCACTTGGAAGATTTAATGAGCTTACAAATGTGGGGGTGAAAAGGATGACATTCTTTAAGATGGTATATGTCCAAACAAGGTCTCAATGACATACTTTTTTTCTCTTTAATTTGAGTCTTTCCAAATTTAAATGTCAACCAAGTCTTGCCAGGGCCACATAATTGCCCCTTTTCATTTATTCAAAAATGTAGATATTGTAATATTCTCTTAAGTATCTTAGGTTTGCTTTCTTTTTGTTTTTTATACTCCTGTCTGAATAAAGACATTAAAAATGAAAATAAAGCCTAAGAAGGGAGAGAAGAGAGAATAGTTCTTGTAATACTTTGTTTCCTAATAGACTATTGAAGGAACAACAGCAAAAAAAAAAAAAAAAAAAAAAAAAAAAACTTTAAAATGTACAGTCATATCCAAAGAGAAGATACAGTGCATGATGAATGGATGGATGGAAGGGAAAAAAGAGAGAAGGGAGGAGGGAAGGGGGAGGGAGGAATACTGAAAGGAAGAAGAAAGGAAAGGAGGAAAGATGAAAGAGAGAGAGGGAGGGAGAAAGAAGGAAGGAAGGTAAATAGACCATAGTCTCTGTGCCATGTAAAGAGATTAATGAAGACAAGAGGAGGATAATTAACAGAAAGTTCTGAGACAAATGGATGAAAGGTCTTGATGATGGAAGTACTGTTTCAGTAGACATGTTTCAGAAACTGTGCTTAGGAGTATAAATGTTAATGTCCAAAAATTGAAATGATTTGTTTTTGAATTCTTATTTTTTTCATTAAGAAACTCTAAGATATAACCTTGGTAGTAGAGGTTGAGGTTATTTTGCCAGATTATTGGTACTAAGGAGGTTACAGGATGAAACTGAGTAAATATTCACATGTACATTGAAGTCCTTTTTCATTCATGATGTCAGTCATGGTAGTGGGTGGATGAATGGGAGACTGACAGTCAGGGACCAAATCAGAAAACACAGTGTCATCAGTATCACATAAATTGGAAGTCATCACTGGAACAGGAAGTTTCTGATAGCAGATTATTTGGGACCCCACCATCATGTTTAAATGTATGCTCCCAGTATGTCTTAAAGTCATGAAAATTCTTTTGATAAGATTCATAATTGTGATATTCATACATGAGTTCTATTTAGCCATGCAGATACAAAAAAAAAAACAGCTGTCCTGTAGACCATTGCAAAGACACTGGATTGTAGTAATGTCCTCATGTTTTCCTATTGATGATAGGAACAAAAAAACTTGGCTTTGAAAGGCTCCTACCAGCTCAGAAATACAAGGATGGAGATTGTGCCTGCTGAGCCATGCTAACTTCCGTTCTAATTCTCTTTTTGAATTCACAGAGAGTGAAGAAGTTTATCAAAGGCAGGTGCTGTCAATTTCATGTATCATCTTTGGAATTGTCATCGTGGGCATGTTCTGTGCAGCGTTCTACTTCAAAAGCAAGTAAGACCATTTCTCTCAAGTGTTAAAAGGTTACTTCTCAGAGGAAGCACTTTGTCTTTCTTTAAGTTTTCAGTCTGAGCTCTAGGCAGAAGGATCCTGTGCAAATGGGCCCATCAGACATCCTAAAATGACTCTGAATCTTTTGTAGCCTGTGGTGAGTGTGTACAGCGTGTGCATACATGTATGTGTGTGGTTCATCTTTGATGCACATAGTGTTCATTCTTCTCTGTGATCATGAACACTCTGTGTTCTTTGCATTTTTTGAATGCCTGCAAGAATTAAAGGCTCAACATCAGCCTGTCGCTAAGGGGTTAACTCTTCTGAAAAGAGAAATCACTGCTATACATCTAACCTTTTATGGAAAAATAAACAAAAACTCTATTCCTTTTATAGTGTCTTATTTGATACCCATAAAGGTTTTAGCCAAACGTGAAGTATGAAAGCTATAAAATCTACCTTGGTTCACCAGTTAGTATGGACATCTAGAATATGCCCTATGATTACCTTGCCAAGAAACCAAATCTTCTGCCAAAAGCATTGTTTTTTTTTTTTTTCTGACTAGTAGAATTAAAAATATACATATGTATGTATAAGTATGTATGTGTATATACATATATATGTTTACATATACATGTTACAAATAACATTGACAGAGGTATTTTATTTATGTAAATGACATAATCTGCCCTTAAGAAATGCAGATAAAAATATTATACTGCTTGGTTTCTTGTAAGGTAGACAGGCTTTGAGAAGTTGGCATAGATTCTGTTCCTACAGCTTGTCTGGAATCCAAGCCAACAAGTAATTGCTTTTCTTTGGACTCGTATTTTTCTACCCATTTGCCCTTCTAAAAATGGATCAGTTTCCAAATATAGTCTGTGATACCTGTCTGTATGTTGTGTATGTCAATCTTTAAAAAGAACAGCAATTTTAAGAAATGATGGGGAAAAAAAGAAATAATGGAGACTCAGATATGAATCCAAAATTAGTAACTATTATTTTTAATAAACTATTTCAAAATAGGTTTAGATTTTTGGAATTGCCATGAAAATAGTACAGATAGATCCAATATACCCCAGACATGATTTCCCCTATTTTTAATGTCTTTCATTAGTATGTTGCCTTTGCCACAGTCAGTGGAACAATAGTGGAATAGTATTACTAACTAAAGTTTGTATTTCTGTATTTCCTTAGTTTTTACCTCATGTGCTTTTTTGTTATTGTTCCCCACCCAGGACACCACATTGTATTTCACTGTCATGTCTCCTAAGCAACTCTTCGCTGTGATAGTTGTTACTGTTCAGTTTTGAACACTTTATCAGGGATACTGGGCCTTTCATTCATTATCTCCCAATCCTCACAACAACTGAAATTATGCATTATTGCTCAATATTTCAAATAACATCAGAATTTGATTTTAAAGTACTGATTTGTCAAAGTCCCACAGTAGGAAATTGACAACAGGCCTTTGCATTTCCACAATTCTACTTTAAATTGCATGCTCTTCACCACCCAGCATGTTGACTCATGTAGTCCTCCCCCTAGATGGTGAAACTGCTTGAGGTGAATCAGGAATGTTGTGCCTGTCTGCAGCCCATAGCTCTTTATGTTCTTAACAGGCTACGTGGTTTTGTGGTCAGGATTTTACATGCATCAGCCTAAGCAGTATTCACATCTTCAGTCTGCCACTTGCCTATTCAGTATTATTAGGGAAATTACATTCAGTCTTGATTTCCGTTTTGGTAAAATATAGCTAAAATATGACCAAAAATAATGTCTGCCTTAGAGAATTTAAGGTTAGTGGGATAATACTGTAAAGAGGGCAGCATAGGATTTAAAAAGTAAATACTCACTGAAGGCTTGCTGTTAACACCTAGGGTGTCTACACTCTGGAACTTACAGGCAGGGTATCTACAAGGTAAATAGAGTTCCCTGAGCATGCGAGGGTTAATCACACTCAGCAGGGCATTAGGAGGGTCACCTCACAAGTGCTGTGTGGGAGAAAGCTGTGTATTTAACAATATGCAAATTACTATGAAGAAGTAGTTAATCACTTATTTTTGGAGTATAATCTGTAGTTGTACCACACTTAATGAAAAGACGGATAATGACAGTCACAAGCACAGAGAACAGCTGGGTAACTAGAGAATTTCTATCTTCAGAGCTGTTAGCCTCTCCCGTGGGCTGCAAATGGGCTCAGTGATGAGCACGTCCTCCGGGGGCTCAGCAAGGTGTCAGGGGTGTTCAGGGAAACACTGCTCAACTTTCAATGCATAGTGGGAGACTCAGAGGACCAAAGCAGTGGGAGACGAGTAATCAGGAGGTTGTTATCTTTCTGCCTGCCCAGCCAGGACACATTTTTATTAACTATATACATATACATATATATATATATATATATATATAAGTCTAAAAATAACAAAGGAATAATGAAATTTGAAGACTCTTCCAACTGGAGCCGTAGTTCTCATCAGAGACTTAGAGAATACTACCTTCTTCTAGGACAATTTTCAAGCATAGTTTTCCTTTCTTTTTCTCTGTCTGAGGAAGGCCACATTGCATACCAAGCATCTAATTTATATAGCTGAAAGTGATGTAAATTTTTTTAACACCTTGGCACAAGTTTCTTTGTCCTGATTCCTGGGATTCTAATTCCTTCCAAAAACCTTGGGGATAACAGAATAAACAGGCTCTACTCTTTTTTTACTTTCAAACACTATAAGATTTTTTTTTAATGTGTATACTTTTTTTTTTTAACTCATCTTGGAAGTCCTAAGTCTTCTAGGATTCTGGGACATTATCTATCATTGGTTTCCTAATAAATTCACTTGAATCTCCATCCTATATACTGGAATTTACTGTGCCCAGGGAGAATCAGGACTTAACCAAAACATTCTCTTGGTTATTTGTTCTACTTCCCATAGTTATTCGGGTCCTGCCACTCTGGTCCTTTCTCCATTCTCTTGTCAGCTGTGATATGGCATGACCTCACCCGACAGACTATTACAGCACATTATTAGCCAATGAAAGTTTGAACATAGGTAACAAGAAGAGGTAGAAGTGAGGAACACCTTCTTGAATTCAGAGAATTTTCTGAGTTAATTGAACCCCAACCACTTTGAAGGTCACAGTGAAATAAATTCTTTTCTCATCAATTCCAAAAAGTTCAAGAGTTCCTATAAGTAGTTAATGGAACCATTAATTGAGCCTTTCAAATCTGGCTGATATGGCTCACATGGCACCTATAAATTCTTCTAGATTTCCCTTTTACTTTTAACTCATATGGGCTAAGAAGTGTAAGGCTGGCAGCAGGAATCCTTAGTAGACTTTGGAAATGCAAGACATAATTGAACTCTGAAGATGAACTGAAATAGGAAAAAAGATACATGGGGTGGGGCACAGAATAGATGGGGGAAAAGTGGAAACAGTTATTTTGGAGGTGATTTTGGGTTCCAGATGTTAACTGCAGCCATGAAATTAAAAGACACTTGCTCCTCGGAAGGAAAGCTATGACAAACCTAGACAGCATATTAAAAAGCAGAGATATCATTTTGCCCACAAAGGTCCATATAGTCAAAGCTATGGTTTTTCCAGAAGTAATGGTGGATCTGAGATTTGAACCAAAGAAGGCTGAGCACCGAAGAATTGATGCTTTCAAACTGTGGTACTGAAGAAGACTGTTAAGACTTCCTTGGATAGCAAAGAGATCAAACCATTCACTCCTAAAGGAAATCAGTCCTGAATATTCACTGGAAGGACTGATCCTGAAGCTGAAACTCCAGTAACTTTGGCCACCTGATGAGAAGAGCCAACTCATTGAAAAAGACCCTGATGCTGGGAAAGATGGAGGGCAGGAGGAGAAGGGGACGACAGAGGATGAGATGGTTGGATGGCATCATCGGCTCAATGGATATGAGTCTGAGCAAACTCCAAGCGACAGTGAAGGACAGGGAAGCCTGGTGTGCTGCTGTCCATGGTGTCACAGAGATCTGGATGTGACTTAGTGACTAAAGAGCAGCAGCAGGAATGATGTTCCAGGAGCAGGAACTGGGGCAAATAATTATCACAACTGAGAAAGCACAGGAGGAAAAAGGAGAACTGATGCTCTGAGTAGAAAACAGATGTGCTACAAATTGCCCTGACTATATGTTATCATCCTCTGAAGAGATTTTAGATCACAAAGCAAGGCACTTAAGGACAGGCAATGGGTGTTCTGATATGATGCTATGATTCTCTTCATCTGCGGTGGCCTTAGTCCCCACACAGTTATCTAGTACACAGTTATAAGAGTTCCTTGAGTTGAGATAGCCGGCATCCGATGACAGGTCAGTGTGAAGCTTTGAAGGCCTAGACCACTGCCCCACCTTGGGGTGAAGGCCATGCCAGCTTCACAGCCCACTGTGGGATTTGCTGAGGTTTTCACTGGAGACTGCATCATATTCCAACTCCTTCCACCCCATCCTGCTTCTTTCGCTTAGTTTCCACAGGTGTTGATCTTAGGAGACCTCACTAATAAAAATCCTGCACATGATCTCCATCTCAGTGTCTGCTTCCACAGGGAGCCAACCTGTAACATTACAAGCAACATCTCCTGATGGACTATCCCACCACTGTACATCTCATTTCTTCCTGATGAATTGAGCCAGAGAAACTTAAAACTCACTGAACTCTAGAGTCACACTGACATTGTCAGGCTAGTGGGTTCCAATGTGCAGTACTTGTATCTTGTCTTCCCCGGAGCCACTGCTCTCCTGAGAGAGCTGATGGCCTTGCAGACAGATGCTTCTCCCTTCTCTTTGTTCCCATCTGCTGAGGGGAGGACGAAAGAGCAAAAACGTGTGCCTTGAGAGAGCTGAGGGAAGATAGAAAAGGAGGCAGGTTCAGAAAAGGAAGCCCATATGTTCTGGAATATTAGTGAGTCAGGACAAAGGTAAGAGGGGACTAAAGGAAAGCAAATTATTAAAGGATTATTAAATTATTGAAGCAAATTATTAAAAGGATTTAGGAAATGCAATCAGACATTTTTATGAGGAAAATTCCTTTAGATGTTTACATTTCCCAAATGCTGAATTGGGGAATTACTGAAAAGATTGTTAGTATTTCTACAGCTAATTCTTGGGAAGATAATCATGTTCTTCCTCTGTGTCAAGCCCCCTTTACTACTTCCTGATGATTTATTCCAGTAGAATTTCCTCATCTCCCATCTGCTTCATCAGTGAGTCCCTGATAGGATTTTGTCTGTGCTTCTTAAAATGCTGACAGGATAGATTTGTTTCTAACAATAGGCTACAGATTAGCTGTTAGGAAGTAGATAGATTATTACAAGTGTATTAAAACAACTAAGAGTACTGGAGATAAAAGCCCCCCAAGTAATTGAAAGGATAAAAGAAATATTTAAACAGAATGATATCACATGAGTATTATAAATTCAGAGGAGATAATAATACACAGACTTCCAAATCCTGTAGCAATTATGTGACTTGCTTGTGAGAGAGGCAATTAACAAGATCTCCTTTTATTTCTGAGCCAGTGTCCTGATTCCTCAGCAGCATCTGCCCATATAACTAAGCTTACTAGGTGATGAGAAGTGTAACTGATTAATACTGAGGAGTGTAACTGATTAATACTCTCCACGTGTCCTCACGTTTAGTGTCCACAGTATTTATGCAAGAGAGCTTATCTAAACTCCATTGACAGAGGAGGAAACTGAGGCTCACAGAAGTCTGGGGAATCAGTCATTTTGATTTAAGGAATCAAGGCAAAGTTGTTGGGACACAGAGCTGGAATTCAAATGTCAGTCCCTCCGATACTCAAGCCCATGGTGCATAGAGGGATGTCCGCCTCAAAAAACTCACTGCAAGAGACAGAGAGATGGTGAACAGTCGCCACCAACGACTCTATCCTTGGCATGGACCCTGGGGGAAGAGGCAGAAGTCTAGGGGAGATGATTCTGTGAAGTTTGTTTGCTCGTTTATTTCATGGGTACTGGGTCTTATGCTAATAGTTAATTGCTATAAAGCTCTTAGGAGAGCAGCTAATAAGGCAGTAACTGGTACAGTTCAAACAACAGTCACTCCACATTTGCAGGCAGGAGTAATTTACTTGGAATCCAAAACCTGAGAATAGTCTCGGCCTTCCCACCAAGAAGCAGCGTGACCACGGGCAAGTGATTTGACAGTCATGAGTAGTGCCTCAAAATGAGGAGTATGCAGCCAGATTCATTAGGTTCTAATCCAGCTCTACCACTGGCTGGCTGTTTGACTTTGGACAAATTATTTAACTTCTCTGTGCCTCAGTTTTCTCATCTATTAAATAAGCGTAGGACTAATCCCTTGTCATACAGAATTATTGTGAAGAAAAAGTGAGCTAAGACAGATAAAACACTTCAAATGATGCTTGGCATCTTTCAAAAGTTAATTTTTATTACTTATAAATTAATCCTTCAAGAGTTAATTTTTTTTTATTATTTACAAAAGTTCTAATAAATTCTGCATTCAGGGCAGATGGTAAAAATAAATGAAGTGTTTTTAAACTATAAAAAAGAAAATAGATCCCCATTATGGCATGTGTGCAAGTTATCCAGTCAAGCTATACCTATCTGAAATGGACAGATATAAATGTAACTTTGCAAATATGTTATATGTGGCTGCTAAGTCCAAGCGTCAAAGTTGTCTACTTGTAACTTCGGAGCATTCTTAATTCTCTTTAGTTGAGCACCCAATGTTAAGGCCCTCTTACATTCAGTAGGGTGAGGACAATGTGTTACATTTCTGCCTTTAGAGTGCCATGGGGTATGAATCCTGGCTATTAATGGGTGATGCGAAGTATTTCTTGGTGGGCTTGAAAATGAAGGGAGGACTGTCTTTGTTAACTGAGTTTATCTTGCTATAGAAAATGACAAGTATAGATGTTAGGAGTGAATGAACCACAAAAAATTAGGCATAAATTTATGTGACTATTTATACATGGATTTATTTAAACTTGCAGGAAACAAGCTAAACAAATTCAAGAGCAGCTGAAAGAGCCACATAATGGTAAAAACTACAGTCTCAAAACATCTAGCACAATGGCAAAGTCCGAAAACTTGGTGAAGAATCATGTCCAGCTGCAAAATGTAAGTGACATGTCCATTCATCCCTTCCCACAGCCCCTCTCACTGCTCCCAGTCAAGAGAGGGATGCAGAACCTGTGATCAGACTTGCCTATTTTTTTCAGTACTCTGTAGATTTTTCCTTAAATCATGTTGCATTTTTGTGTGTGCACATAGTACTGGATAAAAGAAAGAAAAATTAATTCTCAGTTCTTGATTACAATCTGTAACATAATTAATCTCTGGAAGCAAAAAGAGCTTCAGTTGTTTGTTCCATAATCACTTATTGAATTCTTCCTGTGTCAGAGATCCTGCTAGGTACCAGGGGTACAGTGTTCCTTACTGTATGGAAAATGACATAGTGAAAAATACAGACACCCAGAGGAGGCTTGTGGGATGAGCGGGTTGCTACTGCAACAGAGGTGGGAGAAGAGACCAAAGGGAAGTGGTGGGGGCAGAAGTGGAGGCAGCAAAAAATGCAGGCTTGAACTGGATTTTGAAGAATAGGGAAGTTTCATCAGGGAGTCAGAAAGCCAACGAATAGAGACTAGAATAAGCAGAAAGAATAAACCTAGGAAATCCTAAGAATACATACTATATTCAGACAACTCTGAATTAAAGGGTATGAGAAAATTCAAAACTCATAAACCTGGGAAGGAAGAGTTATAGTCCCAGGGTTTGTGCTTCCTAACACACCTTAAATAGATACCAGAATTTGAAGTTAAATGCAAGCTCTTTGAATCCCGCCTTCTTTTTTTTTTTTTTTTGGCTGCTGTGGGCTTAATTGCAGTATACAGGATTTTCAGTTGAGACAACTCTTTAGTTGTGGTGCAGCTTAAAGGATCTTTAGTTGCACCATGTGGGATCTAGTTCCCTGAACAATGATCCAACTCAAGACATTTGCATTGGGAGCATGGAGTCTTAGCCACTGGACCACCAAAGAAGTCTCAAATTCTGTATTCTTTCTAAAGTAGTTTTGCATGATTTCTGAGATATATTGAAAAACACTAAAGATAAACAAATGTTACTGAAGTCAGGTTCTGCTGCTCACTGTTTAAAACCTATATGCAAAACAGAAAAAGAGACACAGATGTACAGAACAGACTTTTGAACTCTGTGGGAGTAGGTGAGGGTGGGATGTTTCGAAAGAACGGCATGTATATTATCTATGGTGAAACAGGTCACCAGCCCAGGTGGGATGCATGAGTCAAGTGCTCGGGCCTGGTGGGCTGGGAAGACCCAGAGGAATCGGGTGGAGAGGGAGGTGGGAGGGGGGAACGGGATGGGGAATACGTGAAACTCTATGGCTGATTCATATCAATGTATGACAAAACCCACTGAAAAATTAAAAAATAAATAAATTAAAAAAAAAAAAAAAAAAACCTAGTACTCCAGAGACAAGTGTAACTCACAAGATTCTGTTCTGTTAGAGTTTTAAAGGGTTAATCGAATTGTTTGGGGAGCAGATCAGCATTTGTAATCTTCCACTTTTCGCAGACTTTCTTCTGAATGTGCAGTGCTTAGTTGCTTCAGTCGTGTCCGACTCTTTGTGATTCCATGGACTGTAGCCCACCAGGCTCCTCTGTCCATGGAATTCTCCAGGCAAGAATACTGGAGTGGGTTACCATTCCCTTCTCCAGGGCATCTTCCCAACCCAGGGATCTAATCCAGGTCTCCCACATTGCAGGTGGATTCTTTACCATCTCAGCCACCAGGGAAGCCCATTCTTCCATTTGGTCTATGGTGAAATGACAGGTTGGTGCTTCAGAAAGCTAGTGCTCAGCCTGAATTTGCCGTCCTCTCTCTGGGTGGGGGCGTTAGTTCCTGCAGAACTCAAAGAAATTGTTACCTATATTTCATGAGAAGGAACCAGGACTTGGCCCCATGCTGCTCCATTGTTAACTGACTGTTCCGCCTTCATTTCTGTATCCCCTCTCTCCACTGATTGGTAACTATTTGAATCTGCTCTTTGCAACTAAAGGAAGGTCAAGGAGGCTGATTGAAACCTATTTCCTAAAATTAATAAATGAGGACACAGAAAGGATTTGTACCTAGGAGGACTTCACGGGTCCTGCTCCATTTCACAAAGGCCATCTAAGACAAACTAGAAGATTCCTGTCAGGGTAGCAATTCTTTGCCCCCATACAAGACTACACGTCCAGATTCTGAGACCCAAAAGGAAAGCACAAAGGTGGTGGTATAAACCTAGTATTTGAGTATAATACACAATCACCCAGGACACATTCACACCCTTCCAAATGTGTAACTCACTGGGAATTTAAACATCATTTGTGATTTTGGGAAATCACTACCCATTATGCTGTGTGTGATAGATATACTTAGATGCTTAATGCAGAATTCATAAATCAGAATCACTTCCCAGAAAAGTTTTGTTAAACTTTTAATCACGGCTGTGTGTAGGGATTGTTCTTTTCTGAAACAGAGCAAATGCTTTTGCTAATGATTTCTAATGAGTATTATCCCATTACTGTCAAACAAATGCCAGTGATGGAGGGCTTCTTAGCAACTGAACCTATCACAGATAAAGCCAGAGGCTAGTTGTGGTAATGAGAACAGATTTTTGATTAATGATATACAGTTGCATTATAGAAGAGAATCTTGTTTGAACACAACTTCTATTCTTACAGAGGTGACTGGGTGTTAAAAAAGGAGAATGAGGATGATCTTGGCTGGTTCAGCCTACAGCAACTTGAAGCAGGATTTTGGTTCCTGGCCAGAGACTGAGGTCGGTCTTGGGGTGAGAGCACCAAACCTTAGTCACTACACCAGTGGCCGATGACAAGGTCCTGGCCTTTTGGCTTTGCAGAAAAAGAATCCCCAAAAAGAAAGTAGTGAAACAAAGTGTTTATTAGGAGAAAAAAGAGTCTAGAATGTATGGATAGATACACAGGCAGACTCGAAGAGAGAGCCGTGCCCTCATGGTAGTTTAAATCACTTACATGGGGCTTTTCTTCTGGTTATCCTTTGGCCAATTGTTTAGATTTACCTGATTCTGAGTATTTGGTAGGATTCTACTATATATGCATCTGTGTCTCTTAGCCAAGATAGGTTCCTCTGAAGAGGACTGTGGGTAGGTAGACTTAGCATCACTCCTCTTTTGACCTCCAAGGAGCTTTTCTATGTATGTGTGGTCAGTGGGTGAGGTTTTCTGACTGCAAGAATGAGAAATATGTGCTTTCTTATCTTTTATCTGGGCAGGGCCAAGCCTCCTCTCTCTCCATTAGCCTGCTATTCTTATCTTGGAGTTTCAGTCCACAGGGAACTTTTCTTCAATTTCTTTATCCTAGGGCCGGGGGGGGGGGGGGGGGGGGGAGGGGGGAGGGGGGGAGGGGGAGGTGCGTAGGTACCTCCTGCCTCAAGGGAATAGGGAAGGGAAACAGTGGGGCTTGACAGAGTCAGGGAAGAGAAAAATGACCAAGAGTTGGTCATAGAAATGAGGTTAAGCCATCCGTGTCTATTAGCTGGCCATTATTACACTTAGGATCCTGTCCCAGGGACTCCTGAAGACCAGGGGCATGACTAACCTTTGAGTGTCCCCATTCATTGCATGAAATATAGGGCACAAGAGGAGAGTCATGCCTTAGGTAGTGGGTGAATCCCTGGGACTAGCTACCAAGTGAGGGTCCTTGGCTTTGCTCAGAAAAGAATTAAAGGCTAGCCACAATTGAGAAAGGAGGTTTATTTAGAGAGATATACAATCCATAGACAGAGTGTGGGTCATTTTGAAAGACAGTAAACTGCCCCAAATATGGGGTAGTTAGTTTTATTGGCTCAGCAATTTCACAGGCTAATGAGAGAGGAGTACACTCCTTTGGGAAGAGGTGTATACACTCCTTTGGGAAGGGGTGTATATTTTCAGGAATTGGGCCACTGCCCACTTTTTGAACTTTTATGGTTGGACTTGGAAGTGTCATGGCCCTTGTGCATACTGTCATTTAGAAGTTTTGTTGTCGCTGTTCAGACACTCAGCATGTTCAGCTGTTTCAATCCAATAGACTGTAGCACAACAGGCTTCCCTGTCCTTCACTATCTCCCAGAGTTTGCTCAGACTCATGTCCATTAAATCAATGATGTCACCAATCATCTCATTCTCTGTCATCCCCTTTTCCTCCTGCCTTCAATCTTTCCCAGCATCAGGGTCTTTTTCAATAAGTAACTTCTTCACATCAGGTAGCCCAAGTATTAGAGCTTCAGCATCAGTTCTTCCAATGAATATTCAGAGTTGATTTCCTTTAGGATTAACTAGTTTCATCTCTTTGCAGTCCAAAGGACTCTCAAGAGTCTTCTCCAGTACCACAGTTCAGAAGTATCAATTCTTCGGTGCTCAGCCTTCTTTATGGTCCAACTTTCACATCTACACATGACTACTGGAAAAACCATAGCTTTGACTATATGGACCTTTGTTGCCAATGTGACATTTCTGCTTTTTAATGCACTGTCTAGATTTGTCATAGCTTTTCTTCCAAGGAGTAAGCATCTTTTAATTTCATGGCTGCAGTCACCGTGTGCAGGCATTTTTGAATCCAAGAAAGTAAAGTCTGTCATTGTTTTCATTGTTTCCATATCTATTTGCCATGAAGTGATGGGACTGAATGTCATAATGTTAGTTTTTTAGATGTTGAGTTTTAATGCAATATTTTTCACTCTCCTCTTTCACCTTCTTTAAAAGGCTCTTTAGTTCCTCATCACTTTCTGCCACTAGGGTGGTGTCATCTGCATTTCTGAGGATACTGATATTTCTGTCAGCAATCTTGATTTCAGCTTGTACTTCATCCAGCCCAGCATTTCACATGATATATTCTGCATATGAATTAAATAAACAGGGTGACAATATACCACCTTGATATATTCCTTTCCCAATTTTGAACCAGTCTGTTGTACCATGTCCAGTTCTAACTGTTGCTTCCTGACCTGCATACAGATTTCTCAGGGGGCAAGTAAGGTGGTCTGGTATTCCCATCTCTTGAAGAACTTTCCACAGTTTGTTGTGATCCACACAGTCAAAAGCTTTGGTGTAGCCAATAAAGCACAGTAGATGTTTTCCTGGAATTCTCTTGCTTTTTCAATGATCTAACAGGTGTTGGCAATTTGATCTCTGGTTACTCTGCCTGTTCTGAATCCTGCTTGTACATCTGTAAGTTCTCAGTCCACATACTGTTGAAACCTAGCTTGAAGGATTTTGAGCATTACCTGGCTAGCAAGTGAAATGGGTGCAACTGTGTGGTAATTTGAACATTCTTTCACATTGCCCTTCTTTGGGATTGGAATGAAAACTGACCTATACAAACCCTGTAGTCACTGCTGCGTTTTCCACATTTGCTGGGTTATTGAGTACAGCACTTTAACAGCATAATCTTTTAGGATTTGAAGTAGCTCAACTGGAATTCCATCACCTCCACTAGCTTTGTTCATAGAGATACTTCTTAAGACCCACTTGACTTCACACTCCAGGATGTCTGGCATTAGTTGACTATTTACACTATCATGGTTATCTCGGTCATGAAGATCTTTTCTGTATAGTTCTTCTGTGTATTCTTGCCACCTCTTATTAACACTTTCTGCTTCTGTAGGGTCCATACCGTTTCTGTCCTTTATTGTGCCCATTTTTGCATGAAATGTTTCCTTGGTACTTCTGATTTTCTTGAAGACAATACTCTTTCCCATTCTAATGTTTTACTCTATTTCTTTTCTTCACTCACTTAATAATGCTTTTTTATCTCTCCTTGATATTCTTTGAAATTCTGCATTCATATGGGTATATTTCCCTTTCTCCTTTGCCTTTTGCTTCTCTTCTTTTCTCAGCTCTTTGTAAGGCCTCCTCAGACAACCATTATGCCTTGTTGCATTTCTTCTCCTTGGGGACGGTTTTGATCCCTGTCTCCTGTACAATGTCATGAAACTCCATCCATAGTTCTTCAGGCACTATGTCTATCAGATCTAATCCCTTGAATATATTTGTCACTTTCACTATATAATCGTAGGGGATTTAATTAAGGTCGCACTTGACATTGTACAGGATACAGGGATTAAGACCATCCCCATGGAAAATAAATGCAAAAAAGCAAAATGGCTGTCTGAGGAGGCCTTACAAATAGCTGTGAAAAGAAGAGAAGTGAAAAGCAAAGGAGAAAAGGAAAGATAATCCCATCTGAATACAGAGTTCCAAAGAATAGCAAGGAGAGATAAAAAAGCCTTCCTCAGCGATCAATGAAAAGAAATAGAGGAAAACAAGAGAATGGGAAAGACTAGAGATCTCTTCAAGAAAATTAGAGATACCAAGGGAACATTTAATGCAAAGATGGGCACAAGAAAGGACAGAAATGGTATGGACCTAACAGAAGCAGAAGATATTAAGAAGAGGTGGCAAGAATACACAGAAGAACTGTACAAAAAAAGATCTTCATGACCCAGATAATCATGATGGTGTGATCACTCACCTAGAGCCAGACATTCTAGAATGTGAAGTCAAGTGGGCCTTAGGAAGCATCACTACGAACAAAGCTAGTGGAGGTGATAGAATTCCCATTGAGCTATTTCAAATCCTAAAAGATAATGCTATGAAAGTGCTACACTCAATATGCCAGCAAATTTGGAAAACTCAACAGTGGCCACAAGACTGGAAAAGGTCAGTTTTCATTCCAATCCCAAAGAAAGGCAATGCCAAAGAATGCTAAAACTACTGCATAATTGTACTCATCTCACTCGCTAGTAAAGTAATGTTCAAAAATCTCCAAGCCAGGCTTCAACAGTATGTGAACTGTGAACTTCATGATGTTCAAGCTGGTTTTAGAAAAGGTAGAGGAACTAGAGATCAAGTGTCCAACATCTGTTGGGTCATTGAAAAAGCAAGAGAATCCCAGGAAAACATCTACTACTGCTTTATTCACTATGCCAAAACTTTTGACTATATGGATCAAACAAACTGGAAAATTCTTCAAGAGATGAGAAAACCAAACCATCTGACCTGCCTCTTGAGAAATCTGTATGCAGGTCAGGAAGCAACAGTTAGAACTGGACATGGAACAACAGACTGGTTCAAAATTAGGAAAGGAGTACATCAAGGCTGTATTTCATCACCCTATGAATTTAACTTATATGCAGGGTACATCATGAGAAACAGTGGGCTGAAGGAAGCACAAGCTGGAATCAAGATTCCCAGGAGAAATATCAATAACCTCAGATATCAGATGACACCACACTTAGGGCAGAAAGTGAAGAAGAACTAGAGTCTCTTGGTGAAAGTGAAAGAGGAAAGTGAAAAAGTTGGCTTTAAACTCAACATTCAGAAAACTGTCATCATGGCATCTGGTCCCATCACTTCATGGCAAATAGATGGGAAAACAATGGAAACAGTGACAGACTTTATTTTGGGGGGCTCCAAAATCACTGCAGATGGTAATTGCAGCCATGAAATTAAAAGACCCTTGCTCCTTGGAAGAAACGTTATGACCAACCAAGACAGCATATTAAAAAGCAGAGACATTACTTTGTCAACAAAGGTCCATCTAGTCAAAACTATGGTTTTTCCAGTAGTCATGTATGGATGTGAGAGTTGGACTGTAAAGAAAGCTAAGCGCCAAAGAATTGATGCTTTTGAACTGTGGTGTTGGAGAAGACTCTTGAGAGTCTCTTGAATTGCAAGGAGATCCAAATAGTCCATCCTAAAGGAAATCAGCCCTGAACTTTCATTGGAAGGAGTAATGCTGAAGCTGAAACTCCAATACTTTGGCCACCTGAGGCAAAGAACTGACTGATTGGAAAAGACCCTGAAGCTGGGAAAGATTGAAGGCAGGAGGAGAAGGGGACGACAAAGGATGAGAGGATTGCATGGCATCACCAACTCAGTGAACATGAGTTTGAGTAAGCTCTGGCAGTCAGTGATGGACAGGGAGGCCTGGCATTCTGTAGTCCATGGTGTGACAAAGAGTTAGACAGGACTGAGTTACTGAACTTAACTGAACTGAAGGTCTAGTGGAAGTCGAATGTCCCACTGTCTTGGGCCTAGTTGATTCTTACTGCTGCTGCTAAATCGCTTCAGTCGTGTCCGACTCTGTGCGACCCCATAGACGGCAGCCTACCAGGCCCCCCTGTCCCTGGGATTCTCCAGGCAAGAACATTGGAGTGGGTTGCCATTTCCTTCTCCAATGCCTGAAAGGAAAAGTGAAAAGGAAGTCACTCAGTCGTGTCCGACTCTTAGTGACCCCATGGACTACAGCCTACCAGGCTCCTCCATCCATGGGATTTTCCAGGCGAGAGTACTGGAGTGGGGTGCCATTGCCTTACTAGTTTATATCATATCCTGTTCTTAATAGTTGTGTCATTCTGTTAATGGGTGTGCCCTGCCCCCTTCCCGTGTCACTCTCTGGAAAGACAGGGACTGAAAAACTGAGGTCCTGACCTTCCTAATGATTACCTTTCAAGTACATGTCTTTAAGGTCCATGAAAAAGATTCTCCCCAGTTGTAAGAGATACATATTGCATCTCTTACAAAGGACAAAGGGACAAAGGATGGTTTTCAGAGCTACCCCCTTGGTAATCAATACTCTGAGAAAGAGAGGTTTGGGGCCTATCCTCAGTCAGCGGCTAAAACAAAGGGCCAATTATTTGGAGACCTTGAGGGTTTTGTTTGTTTGTTTTTGGTGGTTTTGGCAAGCATTTTAAGAGGGGCTAGGAATATAGCATTATTGTGAGCTGTTGGAATTATGGTAGAGTTTATTCTGTTAGTGTCTTAGTGTGGGGGTGATAGATGAAATCATTTGGGCAGAGAATCTGCAGTTTTTTGAGGCCAAAATAGTGAAAGTATTAATCACTCAGTCATGTCCCACTCTTTGCAACCCCGTGGTCTATAGTCCTCCAGGCTCCCCTGTCCATGGAATTCTCCAGGGAAGCATCCTAGAGTGGATTGCCATTCCCTTCTCCAGGGGATCTTCCCAATCCAGGGATTGAAACTGGGTCTCCTGCACTGCAGGCAGATTCTTTACTATTTCAGCCACCAGGGAAGCCTTTTAAAGGTTAAAGTTGAGGACTAATTGAAAAGGCCAGAGTTGAGGCCTAATTGAAAAAAAGACCTCAAAGGAGCCTGTCTAATGCTTGCTTTAGAAGAGAGTCTATCGGTCCCTATGCATTTTATAGGATTGAAGCCAAAACACATACACAGCTTTTATCCTTTTGTACTAAACATATGATCAATAGCATTTTACCTCTGCTTTATGATCTCCACACACTCATTTGGGAGAGAACATAAAAGTCCACAAAGTGGTCACCTCACAAGTTACTCCTCCATCCCCGCCTAATAGACGCTCATGTTATTTTCTGTTGTTCAATTATTAGAGTTAAGCGTTTGAAACTTAATTTAATTGGAATTATTAGGATTAGGAAAACAAAGAAATTATTAACTTAGGGGTTGCAACACTTGAAAGACTGTTGGGTCCTATAATTTTCTTTTTCTCTCCCTTTCCCTCTTCTTCAGCCCACCCCTCCCCAACACTCTGTATGCTGGCACAGGGCTGCAGAGGTTCAACTGGATCTTTCCTCCACAGCCCATAAAGAGTGGCTTTTTATATTCATCTCATTTCTGGATAAAGGGAGCACATGTAGGATATTTTGTCTTTTTGAATTGTGGTGTGATCAGCTAGTGAAATGGTGCAACTCAGCTTGAGAATTGAGCCTATGTGTCAAGACTCAAACCCAGCTAAAAGTCAGATTGGGGCTTGAACCCACAGTCATTTAACTGAGATCACACGCGTGGTCTGAGAACTTAATAAAGCTCAGGTTCTTGATGTCTCTTGGCAGAATGAATTCAGTGAAAGACCAAGTAATATGTAAGGAGTGGATTTATTTAGAAAGATGCACATTCTAAATGACAGAATGAGGTCCATCTCAAAAGGCAAGAACAACCTGTGGAGAAACACACTCCACAGACAGCATGGGCCACCTCAGAATGTGTGAGGCCCCCAAATATGGCGTGGTTAGTTTTTATGGGCTGGGTAATTTCACAGACTAATGACTAGGAGGATTTTTCCAACTATTTTAGGAAAGGAAGGAGTGGGAATTTCTGGGAATTGGACCACTGCCCACTTTCTGGTCTTTTTTTGGTTACCCTCTGAACTGTATTGGCACCAGTGGTGTCAGTTAGCATGCTAATCTATTACAATGAGCATAAAATGAGGCTCAAATTCTACTTGAAGTCAGATCTTCTGCCATCTTGGACCTAGTTGGTTCTAACCAGTTTTTGTCATGTCGTATGACTATTATTCTTTTAAGGGTTGAGTCCTGTTCCCTTCCCTCCTGTTTCATTAGGATAACACATTTGAAGGGATCCACAGTCTGAAAGGCTATACAGAAACTGGGAGAATAGGTGAGAGGAAGGCGATTAAGGACCTTGAAGAAAGAGTGCAAGGTGCACTGAGGAAACCTATGCATGCTAGCCATAGCATTCTACACATTGTCGGCTGGGCTCAAGGGATTTCTGAGTAGATCACTTTAACAAGACTAGACTAACATGAACAAGTTGCTTTCCCAAAGGCACATATCAATTTCCATCCTAGAAAAAAATATGGGTCACTACCAACTTTGTTATACCTTTGTCAAGATTTCTTTTGCTAATTTAATAGGAGAAAATTGTATTCTTTAATTAAATTCCACTGTTTGAGAGGGTAATGTAATCTCTGTGCATATATTTCTAGTCAGATTTCCACTTTGGTGAATTATATGCTGATACCCTCATTCGTAATTTTATTGTAAGAATCAAATAACAGTTTGACAGCAATTTTTCATGCTATATGTTATGGGAGAAAATAGTAATAGAGAATACATATCATAAATCCCTTAAAAAGAAATTGAAATGTGTAAGAACATTGCTTTCTTACAATGCTATGCTTAAGATATATAAGAAGCATGTAGGACATCTGAGCAGTTGGTCAAATAACAAGTAATCCTAGGGAAAGAAATAACTTGTCAGAGGGCTAAGAAAAGTCTGCATGCATATTAAAATGCAAATGTATCAAAGAAAATTTGGAAAAGCATTTTTCTTTAGTAGATCTATATTTTTTCCTTTGGACAAGAGCTACAAGGAAATAACAGTGTCAATGATAATAACAAAAATGATAAATAGAAAAGTAATAATAATAGCAAATAACATGTACTGGGTACAGACATAGAATCATGCTAAGTAATACAAATGCATAGCTTTATTTAGTCCTAACAGCAGCTCCTTAGAGTTTACACCCACAATGTGCAGAAGAGGAATCTAGGACTCAAAGCTTGAGTCAGGCAGCTAGCTAGTAGCTGAGAACCAAACCCAAATCTCAATAGCTCAGTGGCTCTCAACAGGGAGCACTGTTGCCCCCATGGAACATTTGGCAAAGTTGAGAAGCACTTCACATGTTACAACTTGGGAAGGAAGTGCACAGGCATCTATGACAAGACAGTGATGGCAAATATCCTATAATGCTTGGGGTAGTCTCCCATGACAGAAAATATTTCCTAAAGGTCAAGAGTGGTGAAGAAGTCCAGAGTCCAAGGTCAAACTGCAAGGTGTGACCACTAGGAAATTCAGAAAGCCTAGCCCTGAAGTTCTATCACAGGCTCCCCACTGCAGGCATTCATTTCTACTGCATGGAAGGAGACAGGTAACCCAGGCACACTGCAATCCTTAGGAGGGAGAATTTCTTACTTTCCTTACCATGTCAGGCAAATTTGTCTTTATTTTATCTTGGAGCCCAGGTTAACTACTTGATATTCTTTGCTAATTGTAATGTTTAACAAATGAATTGGCTGTGTCTGGCATTCCCTTGAGTTTATTAAACATTCATGGGGAAGGGTTTCACTTTACAGTCATTTAACAAGATGTGAAACACCAGTCCAGTGAAGCAGCATGATACCCTGGCAACACTAGACTCAGAATCTGCAGAACTAGACCTGCCAGTACCTTGGAAGCACTCAGCCCCATACCATCATTTACAAAGGAGGCACTTGTGACTCAGAGAAATGATCTGACTTCATTCCTGTGTCCCTGGTGTGAGAGAGAGAGAGAAAGAGACCTGGGACTGAAGTTAAAACATCCAGACCAGTCAAGGGAGTGAAACTTCTTAGCACCTAGTCCAGGGATCAGAAACAGAAGTCATCAAAAGAGAGAAGATCTATCCTTCTCTCTTAACATCAGGAAAAAACTATACATGAGTGAAAAGTAAAGGAACAAAGAATACCCCTCCCCATAGATTTTCAATTCCCATCTTAGGAAAGACAAGTTTGTGGGGATAACATTCAGTGAGAAAGAATTGGAAGACAATATTTGCATGCTAAAGGAGAAGAATAAAAATTTAATCCCTTGATAATTGATCTTGATAACTGGAAGAGAGAGGCATTTATTCTGTTTCGATAGAGTTTTGGTAGAGAGAGTCTACCAATATTTTTTGGATAATTTTTTGATGATTGGTAGAGAGAGGCATTTTGTAATACATTTTGAACACTTTTCTATACTGGACACAACACAGAGAGCTTAAAAAATTACAAACAGGAGAGATGGAGCATGATTTCCGGGAGCTCATGCCAAAGCCTTTGACTGTGTGGATCGCAATAGACTGTGGAAAATTTTTCAAGAGATGGGAATACCAGACCACCTGATCTGCCTCTTGAGAAACATGTATGCAGGTCAGGAAGCAACAGTTAGAACTGGACATGGACAACACTGGTTCCAAATAGGGAAAGGAGCACATCAAGGCTGTATATTGTCACCCTATTTATTTAACTTATATGCAGAGTACATCAGGAGAAACACTGGGCTAGATGAAGCACAAGCTGGCATCAAGATTGCTGGGAGAAATATCAATAACCTCAGATATGCAGAAGACACCACCCTTATGGCAGAAAGTGAAGAAGAACTAAAGAGCCTCTTGATGAAAGTGAAAGAGGAGAGTGAAAAAGTTGGCTTAAAGCTAAACATTCAGAAAACTAAGGTCACGGAATCTGGTCCCATCACCTCATGGCAAATAGATGGAGAAACAGTGGAAACAGTGTCTGACTTTATTTTTGGGGGCTTCAAAATCACTGCAGATGGTGATTGCAGCCATGAAATAAAAAGATGCTTACTCCTTGGAAGGAAAGTTATGACCAACCTAGACAGCATATTAAAAAGCAGAGATATTACTTTGTCAACAAAGGTCCATTTAGTCAATGCTATGGTTTTTCTAGTAGTCATGTATGCATGTGAGTGTTGGACTATAAAGAAAGCTGAGCACCAAAGAATTGATGCTTTTGAATTGTGGTGTTGGAGAAGACTCTTGAGAGTCGCTTGGACTGCAAGGAGATCCACCCAGTGCATCCTAAATGAGATCAACCCTGGACTGTTCATTGGAAGGACTGATGCTGAAGCTGAAACTCCAATACTCTGGCCACCTGATGAAAAGAGCTGACTCATCTGAAAAGACCCTGATGCTGGGAAAGATTGAGGGCAGGAGGATAAAGGGACAACAGAGCATGAGATGACTGGATGGCATCACCGACTCAATGAACATGAGTTTGGGTGAACTCTGGGAGTTGGTGATGGACAGGGAGGCCTGTGTGCTGCAGTTCATGGATTTGCAAAGAGTTGGACACGACTGAACAACTGAACTGACTGACATGGGCTAGTGGTAGAAACAAATATGTAAGCATTACCTTTTTAAATAATGTGTAACATTAAGTCAAATTACTATCAAGTAATGGAAAAGGGCATCTAAAATTGAACAGGGGAATCTGCAAAGCTTTGCCTGAAGTAGGTGACATTTACACTGAGTTGAGAGTGAGTTGAAGTTCATCAGATAGTTTGATAGGAGTCGGTCAAAAGAGGTGATTTCTTTGAACTGTGAACTGAAGCTAATTTTCAACAGTTCTAGAATAAAACCTGATCTCTTATTTTAAATATCAAATTCTACATTACAGATTCACTGTAGATTCTTAATAATTCACCTGTGGATTCAACTATGTATTAAACATTTCATAAGGACCAGGGATATAATGGTGACCAAAAATGACAGTGTTCGTACTTTCAAGGAGCTTCCTGATGACTGTAGGTGATAGATATTAATCAAAGAATGCCACAAACAAACGTGCCAAGGTCTACAGCCAATAGTGAACAGAGCTATGAAAACTTACAGAAGGCAGAAGTGGGAGATAAGCTGGCAGTAGGAAGATCTAAGAGCTCTCTGAGAAGAGGGAACTGTGCTCAGGTCCCCTGGTTGAAGCAGGTACCTGGATGAGGTGAGATGGTGGGGCGTGGGGGATGGGGGTCAGGAGGCGCACTCGCTGTGCTGGGTGTCTGGAAGAGATGTCTAGCTCTATTATTCCTCTTCAGTGGAATGTGTTAACGTTTGACAGCAGTTGTTGCAGTTCTTCCAGCTCTGGTACATGGTGCGAACATTCTTAAAATAACCACAACTGTCAAGTTGCTTTTAATTACTCATATTCAGAGATCCAGATGAAACCCCACTCTAAAACATGTCATAACCACTCAGTCTCACCATCTTCTGGGCTCACAAGTCAGATTTGCAATAAAGAACTTTTTGCTACAGACCTAGGTGAGCTGAGAGCAAGGTGGAGACAAGACCTTGAAAACTGTAGAAACCATTTAACAATATCCTCCCTCCTGTCTTTATTGCCTGGGATCCCAGACCAGGCGATTATCAATGCTGTCAACATTGCTTTCCAACACAGACACCGCTTTCATTTAACCTTCTGACTCTGGCTGCTTGAAGGGGGCAGACATGGAAACAGCATATCTTCCTCTACTTTTGATATGCTCCTACTTCATCTGACAGGTCTGTCGATTTCAGGGCACCACTAATAGCATGCTAGGAGCAAGACAGGTGATGGGGCAAACAACAGCAGGTATCCGCAGCACCCGACAGCATCTCTGCAAGGAGGGCTTTCAGAGAAGCCAGTCGGGATGGGTGCTTCCCGTGAAATACAGTACTGCTGGGGTCTAAGTAGGCTTCTTAAAGAACACCAGTTGAGTTCATGCTGAAAGGACCAGTGAATGGTCTGTGCCATCTTCTCTATCATGATTAAAGAGACATTTTGTACATTTGTGCAAATGGAGTTTTAACAAAGCATGTATATATACACAGGAAGTCAAGATCTAAATACAGGGTAAAAACAGAATCAATTGCTATATTTTGTAACATTGTATAGAAATGTTAAGATGGGAGAGCCAGACAGGCTGCTGGCCTGGGCACTTGAACTTCACTGGGGACACCAGCAGATGAACAAGATAAAATTGTGCCCATCTTAACTCCTTGCAGGGAGGAACTGTATACATTTTGGAAGGAACCATAGCAAATGCTTTAGGCACAAGTATAAAATGTCAAAGGCGATCATCCTAGTCAGTTAAGCTGCCCTTAAGGAGAGTTTGTACAGACTGTTTGCTGATTGAGTGGATTTTATACCTTGCCTACAACTGAGCTACTCAGGAAGCTAAAGGAAAAATGAATACTGCCTTTTGTCTCTAAATTACTACTATTATTGATGTGTATATTTTGCTTAAAAAAATTAAGTGGATTTTATTTTTTAGGACAGTTTTAGATGTACTGAAAAGTTACAAAGTTAGTAGAGAAATTTCCAATATGCACAGTACCCCGGTTCCCCTATTATTAACATTGTACATTGATGTAGGACATTTGTTCATTTAATGAACTCATACTATGTATGTTATTATCTCAATGTTAATATGTTAATATCCCATGGTTATTCAAAAGTCCTTAGTCTTTACTTAATTGCTGCTTCTGACCCAAGACCCGATGCAGGACATCACATTACATTTACTTGTCATATCTTTAGGTTCCTCTTGGCTGTGACAGTTTGTCAGAGTTCTCTTATTTTAATGAGGTTGATAGTTTTTAAGTCAAGTATTTTGTAGGATGCTCCTCTACTGGAATATTTTCAATGTTTTTCTCAAGATTAGATTGGAATTATGGGGTTTTGTGAGAAAGACAATACAGGTAAAGTGCCAGTTTCTTCACATCCTATCAAAAGTGCATACTATCAATATGATTTGTCACTTAAAAAAGATTTCCTTATTTGGCTGTGCGGGGTCTTAGTGATGACATGCAGGATCTTTCATTGTGGCATGTGGGCTCGGGCTCAGTATTACAGCTTGCAGGCTTAGTTGCCCCATGTTATGTGAAATCTTAGTTTCCTAACCAGGGATCAAACCTGCATCCCCTACATTGGAAGGTGGATTCCCAACCACTGGACCACCAGTGAAGTCCGAATTTGTCACTGTTGATGATTTCTTTTGTCATATGCCGTGGTAAATGTCAGACATTTCCACTGTGATGTTGATCCTTCTTGCCCCTCACTTTCTACAGATATCTCTTTGGAAGGCAGCAGTCATGTGTAGTCTACACTTAAGAAGTGGAGAGTTGTGCTGACCCTTGTGAAGACAGTGTATCCACATAAATTATTTAGAACTCTACTGCAAATGGTTTGCCTTTTCACCTTCAATCATTCCTTGAAGGAAATGATCTTTCTGTAGGTGAGATCAGGCTCTGGTCAAGTCTCTTTTCACTGAAAAGTAGAGAGTTTATAATGGAGAACACTGTGCACGCATTTCCGAATGGTTATTTTCTCCTTTTCTCATCAGCGATATGAGGTGTTTTTTTTGTTGTTGTTGTTGTTGTTTTTTTTGGTTCTTTGTTGTGGGAATCTGGTATAGTCCTGGAGGTTGAACTCATGAAAGTGTGAGAGCAGTCCCTAACTGCAGCCCTCAGATGATTTTCACTTGCCCTCTAGTCCACATGCAAGTTTCCAAAAGTTATTAAAATTGCCACTTGTGTTCCTACGCAGTTAATGTTTCTGGCAGATTCTCCCACAGGTAAGCTTATTACTAATCAGAGTTCTTGGCCTCCCTTGCTCACCCCCTGAGGGGGAGGGGGCAGGGGCGAACTGGTTCCTCACATGGGGTAAGTGTGGGGTGGCTCCAGGGGTCAGGCCAGAAGGGTGGCTTAGGTGGGCACTTGGTGGCGCTGTATGCAGGGATCATGCCTAGTATCCTGCTATTATCCTGGGCATCTCAGAAGCAGCAGTTGGGTTTTTGGTGTTTTTCTATGTGGTTGTTCCTAATTTGCTCCAGCTGTGCAGAGTTGTTGTTGTTAAGTAGCTCAGTCGTGTCTGACTCTCTGCAACCCCATGGCCTGCAGCATACCATGTCCTTCACTATCTCCCAGACTTTACCTAAACTTATGTCCATTGAGTCAATGATGCTCTCCAAATATTTCATCCTCTGTCTCCCTCTTACCCCCTGCCTTCAATCTTTCCAGCATCATGGTCTTTTCCAATGAGTCAGTTCTTCCCTTCAAGTAGCTAAAGTATTAGAACTTTAGCAACAGATCTTCCAATGAATATTCAGAGTTGATTTCCTTTAGGATCGACTGGTTTGATTGCTTTCCTGTCCAGAGTCTCTCAAGAGTCTTCTCCAGTACCACAGTTCAAAAGCATCAGTTCTTCAGTTCTCAGCCTTCTTTGTGGTCCATCTCTCACATTGGCACATGACTACTGGAAAAAGCATAGCTTTGATTATATGGACCTTTGTTGGCAAAGTGAAATCTCTGCTTTTTCATACACTGTCTAGTTTTGTCATAGATTTTCTTTCAAGAAGCAAGTGTCTTTTAATTTCTTGGCTGTTGTCACCATCCACAGTGATTTTGGAGCCCAAGAAAATAAAATCTGTCACTCTTTCCATTTTCCCCCCACATATTTGCCATGAAGTGATGGGACCAGATGCCGTGATCTTAGTTTTTTGAATGTTGAGTTTTAAGCCAGCCTTTTCACTCTCCTCTTTCACCTTCATCAAAAGGCTCTTTAGTTCTTCTTTGCTTTCTCCCATAAGGGTGGTGTCATCTGCATATCTGAGGTTATTGATATTTCTCTCCGCAATCTTGATTCCAACTTGTGATCATCCAGCCTGGCATTTCACATGATGTACTCTGCGCATATGTTAAATAAACAAGGTGACAATATACAGCCTTGACATACTTCTTTCCCAATTTGGAACCAGTCTGTTGTTCCATGTCCAGTTATAACTGTTGCTTCTTGACCCAAAAACAGGTTTCTCAGGAGGCAGGTCAGGTGGTCTGGTATTACTATCTCTTTAAGAATTTTCCACAGTTGTGATTCATACAGTCAAAGGCTTTAGCATCATCAGTGAAACAGAAATAGATGTGTTTCTGTAATCCATTTGCTTTTTCTATTGCCAATGGATTTTGGCAATTTGATCTCTGGTTCCTTTGCCTTTACTAAATCTATCTTGTACATCTGGAAGTTGTTGGTTCACGTATGGTTGAAGCCTAGCCTGAAGGATTTTGAGTGTGACCTTGTTAGCATATGAAATGAATGCAATTGTGAGGTAGTTTGAGCATTCTTTGGCATTGCCCTTCTTTGGGAATTGAATGAAAACTGACCTTTTCCAGTTCTGTGACCACTGCTGAGTTTTCCAAATTTGCTGGCATATTGAGTGTAGCACTTTCACAGCATCTTCTGTTAGGATTTGAAATAGCTCAACTGGAATTCCATCATCTCCACTAGCTTTGTTTGTAGTAGTGCTTTCTAAGACCCACTTGACTTCACACTTCAAGATGTGTGACTCTAGGTAAGTGACCACACCATTGTGGTTATCTGGGTCATTAAAACCTTTTTTGTACAGTCTGTGTATTCTTGCCACCTCTTCTTTACCTCTTCTGCTTCTGTTAAGTCGTTACTATTTCTGTCCTTTATTGTGCTCTTTTCACATCAAATGTTCCCTTGGTAGCTCTAAGTTTCTTGAAGAGATCTCTAGTTTTTCCCATTCTATTGTTTTCCTTAATTTCTTGGCAATGTTCACTTAAGACTTTCTTATGTTTCCTTGCTATTCTTTGGAACTTGGCATTCAGATGAGTATATCTTCCCCCCTGCCCCCCCCCCCTTTTTTTAACCTTTCACTTCTCTTCTTTCCTCAGCAATTTGTAAGGCCTCCTCAGGCAACCATTTTGCTTTGCTGCATTTCTTTTCCTTGGGGATGGTTTTGGTTACCGTCTCCTGTACAATGTTATGGACCTTTGTCCATAGTTCTTCAGGCACTCTAGATCTAATTCCTTCAATCTTTTTGTCATTTCTACTGTATAATCATAAGGATTTGATTGAATGGCCTAATGGTTTTCCTTACCTTCTTCAATTTGTCTGAATTTCACAATAAGGAGCTCATGATTTGAGCCACAGTTAGCTCCCAGTCTTGCTTTTACTGACAACATAGAGCTTCTCCATTTTCAACTGCAAGGAATATAATCAATCTGATTTTGGTATTGACCATCTGTGATGTCCTTGTGTAGAGTCATCTCCTGTGTCATTGCAAGAGGGTGTTTGCTATGATCTGTGAGTTTAGCCTTTGCCCTGCTTCATTTTATGCTCGAAGGCCAAACTTGCCTATTACTCCATGTATCTCTTGACTTCCTATTTTTTCATTCCAATCCCCTATGATGTAAAGGACATCTTTCTTGGTTTTAGTTCTAGAAGGTCTTGTGGGTCTTCATAGAGCTGTTCAACTTCAGCTTCTTCAGCATTAGTGGTTGGGGCATAGACTTGGATTACTGTGATGATGAACGGTTTGCCTTGGAAACGAATCAAGATCATTCTGTCGTTTTTGAGATTGCACCCAAATACTGCATTTCAGACTGTTTTGTTGTTTATGAGGGCTACCACATCTCTTCTACAGGATTCTTGTTCACAGTTGTAGATAAAATGGTAATCTGAATTAAATTCACCCATTCTGGTCCATTTTAATTCACTGATTTCTAAAATGTCAGTGTTCGCTCTTGCCATCTCCTATTTGACCACTTCCAATTTACCTTTATTCTTGGATCTAACAACCCAGGTTTCTAAGGAATATGGAACTTTATTTCCATATTGGACTGGACTTTATTTTCACCACCAGACACTTTCACAACTGGTCATCAGTTCTGCTGTGGTTCAGCCTCTTCATTCTTTTTGGAGCTATTTCTCTGCTCTTCTCCAGTAGCATATTGGACACCTACTAACGTGTGTCGGGGGGTGTATGTGTGGTGGGGAGGTTCATCTTTCAGTGTCATATCTTTTTGCCTTTTCATGCTGTTCATGGGGTTTCAAGGCATGAATGCTGAAGTGGTGTGCATGTATGTAGTTATTTTTAGTCCCTTTTAGATTCTTTGTGTTTTGTTGCTGGAGGAGATGTTTGTCCAGATTCAAACACTTCAGGACCCAGCCAGTCTTATTTCCTGCCTTGAGTGATCCCACAGCTCTTTTTCTTAAGGATTAAGAGGCTGAAGGTCTCTTCTGAAACTTCTTCCTGTTGGAAAGGGGCCACAGACCCTCGTCTACCCGAGAGACATATAATTCCTTTGCTGACTGTTCCAAAGACCTCTGGGGACCTGGGATACCCTCCACTGGAATGGGTTGAATTCTCTGAGACATCATGAGCCTTACTTGAAACTGTTGGAACCTAGAAGATAGAATATTAATGAAAAAGTTAAACAAACAAGGGCCAAGAAGGAGAATAACAACAGCCACTAAACAGCCTAGATGATATCGGCTCCACTGTTGACCAGACAGTGGAGGCAATGTCATCCTTGCCAGAGTTGTGAAGCCATTCTGCTTGGGTGTATACTTCCTTTGTTTGGATGCATACAACATAGCTTGTGGGATTCTAGTTCCCTGATCAGGGACTGAACCCCAGGCATGGCTGTGGAGGCATGGAGTTCTTACCACTGGACCACCAAGAGATTCCCTTTATTTCCTTCATGTTAACTTCTACCTGTCCTATAGCATTGGTCCAGATGCAGGAAGTGTTAGTTATTGCACAAGCTCTACCATGTTCTGCCAGAAGGTAATCTAGGGCTAGATGACTGTCAAGAACCACCATAGACAAAAGAAGCAAGAGTGGTCTTAAGTCCTGTCAAGGCCTGCTCTGTCTATTTCTTCGTATCACCAAGCTGTATGGTGAGATTTTTCAGTGTCATTTCATGACGGGCAAAGCCTTCCCTTGGAGCTGCCAGGATATCACCAGCCCTGCCCTGCTAAGATCCTACCTAGTGCTCTCTGGGTTTGGTGGTGAGCCAGAGTGATCCTGTTATAGGTAAAAATTCCTCTAGCCCTGTAGTGCACTCTATGAAGTGGGCATTATCAATCCACTTATAGGCCACGCTGATAAATGAGTTTTCTTGCCATTCTTCCCTAGTTAGCAGGACTAGTAATATGGACAGTCGATAGGAGGAGCTTTTCTGTGGTGGAGAGTTTCCCTTAAACCAAGCACAAAGAGCTGCTTCCCTGGCAAAAGGGGCTGAGCAAGTCAGAGTACAGTAGCAAGAATGGCACACACAAGTCAAACAAGCATTGTTCTTTGCTGTAGGTGATGCCTGTCTTTTGGGTGGGTTTATCTCAGATTTTTCACTGGCTCACAGATGGGTTGTTCTGCTTTTGTGACCTGCCTGGTCTTTGGAGGTAAAACCTTTAGGTTGGACAAATGTACCCAACTGTCAATAGATATCCCTTGCAGTTTGATGCAGCTGGATTTGCAATTCCTTTAAGGGGCTCTTCCATTTTGGCAATAATTGGTCTTCAGGGAACCCCTCTTTCTTGGGTTTTAAGAAGAACTTGGCCCTCATGGTTAATTTGTGAAGAAACTGCCCCCTTCCATTGCATTTTTTCCCCCTTTATTTTTATCAGTTGGAAGCTAATTACTTTACAATATTGTAGTGGTTTTTGCCATACATTGACATGAATCAGCCATGGATTTACATGTATTCCCCATCCCCATCCCCCCTCCCACCTCCCTCTCCACCCGATCCCTCTGGGTCTTCCCAGTGCACCAGCCCTGAGCACTTGTCTCATGCATCCAACCTAGGCTGGTGATCTGTTTCACCCTCGATAATATACATGTTTCGATGCTGTTCTCTCTAAACATCCCACCCTCGCCTTCTCCCACAGTCATTGCATTTCTAGTGGGAGCTGGCTGTGCCTTGTGGGCACAGTCCTGGATCGCTTCTAAACTTGTCCTCAATTAATAATGTATCTCAGGTCTGTCTCACCTCATCATCTAGAAGAATGTCAGTAGTAGGAAAAGGCCTGTCATAGGTAACTGCAAATGGGCTAAGCCTCAGACCACTCCTGAGGACTACCTGGACCCAGAGGAGTGCCATAGAAACCTAGTTGTTCCAGAGCTCATGATTCTCTTGACAGAGCTTTGCTAAGGTTTTCTTTAAGGTATGGTTCATTTTCTCTACCTTCCCTGAAGACTAGGGATGCAAGAAGTGTATAGCTTGTTGGCTATCCCTAGGGCCACAGTAAGGTTATGTGTAATTTTGGCCATAAAAGAGAGTCCATTATCCCTCTGGAGGAACTTTGGAAATCCACACTAAGGGATTCTTTCTTTCAAAAGGAACTTACAGATTTCAACAGCCTTTTCAGAACAGGTGGGGAAAGCTTCAACCCATCCTGTGAAAGTAATAGCAAATGCCAGAAGCTACTTATATCCTGATTGTGGGGGCATTTGGATGAAATCTAACTGCCCAGTCTTTACCCAGGTATGTCCCTTGGTATTGAATTGGCCTGAGTAATGAAGAGGGGATTAGATGGGTCTGTGAGATATAACAGGCACATAAATCAAAGAAAGCATTACTTGTATTATTGTTCTTTTAAGCCCCTTTCCTAAAACAGTCTTTGACATCAAGCCCTGTAGTGCATCCCTCCTATAGTGGGTGGCGTCGTGTAAGCTCTTAGTGAGTTTTCATTGTTGGGCCTCAGGGGTCAGAATGTTGTCCTTCTTTCTATAACAGTCTGTGTTTCCCTTCTCATAGCCCCATTTCTCAGCAATTTTCTATTCCTGTGGAAAATACTGGGGAAGGCTAGGGAGGTCAGGGGGCCAATCACTAGAGCCATACCTTGTTCAGGTTCCTGAAGTTGAGCTGCCTTTGTGCAGTCTGTGATCAGCTTTGCTGTTCTCTTGGTTCACATTAGGTCCATCCATAATTGCCCCTACAGTTGATGACTGCTACCTGGGTCAGGAGTTGCACTGCTTCTAAAAGAGCCACAATAAAATCTGTATGTTTTATGAGAATTTCTATCAGTCAAGCTTTCTCTTTCCTTCCAAATGGTGACATGAACATATAGTACATGGAATTCATATTAGAGTCAGCAAAAATATTTAATTTTGTATCCTTCCCTAATTGAAAGCTCTCATTGATGCAGCTAGCTTGGCCTTTTAGGCTGATGTCTCACCAGGGTTCTTGGCCTCTTTAATCAATAGGAATTGATAAGAGGCCAGAGGAGATTCTGACAATGTTTTATGAAGATTTGTGCTACTGCAGGAGGGAGTGAAAACAAGTAACAGGTTCTCTTGTTCGCTCCCTGAGGTGGGATGAACTGGTTCCTTATATGGGGTAAGGAGAGAGAGTGGGTCCAGGGGTGAGCTTAGGTGCTCTGCCCAGCCCCTTGGTGGTGCTTGTGCAGGGATCATGCATGGTATCCTGCTTTTATTCTGGGCATCTCACAAGTGGAAGTTGGGTTTTTGGTGTCTTATATCTTATTTGTAATTTGCCCCAACTGCCCAAGCATGCAGTTATTTTTAGTCCCTTAGATTGTTTACGTTCTTGCATCACCTCAAGCAGTGAAGGATCCCATGTCCCAGGCTGTCTTAAGCTGATCTTGACCGATTCTCTGTATTCACTTCTCTCTCCAGATTTTGGAGTGCTGTTTTGCCCTGCACTCTGATGGATATAAGAATAGGCATTGATTTTTGTGTGTTCAGCTTTTTTTTCTCTTATTTTAAGGACAGGAATGATGATTTTTAAGCTCTTTATTTGTCAGAACTGAAAAACGGAATCTGTCTATAAATTCATTTGAACCAATATGTATGGAATATTAGTTTGAATGATTGACAAGTTATTAGGTTTTTTGTGTTCCCTCTTGTCTCAACCAACCTTGGATAGGGATACCAGCAATTTAAACCTGCATCTTAGGTTAAATGAAGCCACTGAAATGAAAATGATTCTCAGAAAGGCTACAAGAGAAAGAGCCACAGTAATAAATTTTGGAGCCAAATTTGTGTTAATGAACTACAATAGTATCATTGGAAGCAACTGTATAGTATAACAATAATCTAAGCATTTGAAAGAAAAGATTTAAAACTTAATATCTATTATGAATGTTATGAATAAAGAGAGCATGTAAGAGGTTGATTCTATTCAAGCCTTTTTTTGACAGATTTTGAATAAGGCTCTCTAGCTCTGATGATCAAAAGTCTCAATCAGGGTAGAGGCTCTGAACTAACAGCCCCAAACTTGAATTAGGCTTGACATAAATTGTGTTTTTTAAAAAGGAATGGGCTGCTGACTTTTAATGATTTGGCAATTTCTCTAGAAACCCTTGACCTTGCTAGAAACACTGGCCAGTGTCACCTACTGACAGCCCTCTACAGAGACAGCACAGAAGTTACCCCTTCCAGTTTGCCACAGATGTCTCCAGATACTTTCATTTTTGTCTATAGCTGAGCCTTCTCGGCACCTGAGTTTGTCTTATAAAGCAACTTTTTAGAAGTTGGGAGTAAAAAAATCCTATTAGATCTTTTATAGAATTTGAAAATCAGGTAGAAATTCAGGATGTTGTTTACCTTTCAATAGCATATTGATTCAGTTCAATTTTCCATGGACGGTTTATGATAAACAACTTTAATTAGTCAGCAAAGAAGTACATGTGAAAGTATTTCCATCATATTTTGTATCTTTGTAATTTTGGGGTTGCTGAAAACAACCACCTTTTCCACCTTATCTTCATATCTTCTTTTTGTTCTATGTCAGTTCAACCATTTTGCAAGAACTCTTAATAGCTTCTCTTAAGTCCATTTTGTAGAATTCATATTTTGATTCAAGATGTGGTCATTATTAACATGATGTGGTTTATTTTGGAAGTAATTAAAAATAGAGATTTTGAACATCAAGTTATATAACCTTGACAATTTTCCTAGTTTTCATAGCCCATACCCACCAATATACTTTTTCCCAAGGATAACACCTTAATAGTTTTTTTTTTCTTCTTTCTTTTCCCCATCTGCATCCTATGTGATTGTGTGCACACACAGAAACACATGTATCAGTCAGTTCTGTGCAGCTGCTCAGTTTTGTCTGACTCTTTATGACCCCATGGACTGCCACACACAGGGCCTCCCTGTCCATCACCAACTCCCATAGGTTACTCAAACTCATGTCCATTGAGTTGGTGATGCCATCCAATCATCTCATCCTCTGTTGTCCCCTTGTCCTCCTGCCTACAATCTTTCCCAGCATCAGGATCTTTTCCAATGAGTCAACTCTTTGCATCAGATGGCCAAAGTATCGGAGTTGCAGCTTCAGCATCAGTCTTTCCAATGAATATTCAGAACTGATCTCCTTTAGGATGGACTGGTTGGATCTCCTTGCAGTCCAAGGGACGCTCAAGAGTCTTCTCCAACACCACAGTCATCAATTCTTTGGTGCTCAGCTTTCTTTATAGTCCAACTCTCACATCCATACATGACTACTGGAAAAACCGTAGCTTTGATTAGACAGATCTTTGTTGGCAAAGTAATGTCTCTGCTTTTTAATGTGCTGTCTAGGTTGGTCATAACTTTCCTTCCAAGGAGCAAGCATCTTTTTATTTCATGGCTGCAGTCACCATCTGCAGTGATTTTGTAGTCCAAAAATATAAAATCTCTCACCGTTTCCACTGTTTCCCCATCTATTTGCCATGAAGTGATGGGACTGGATGCCATGATCTTAGTTTTCTGAATGTTGAGTTTTAAGCCAACTTTTTCACTCTCCTCTTTCACTTTCATCAAGAGGCTCTTTAGTTCTTCTTCACTTTCTGCCATAAGGGTGGTGTCTTCTGCATATCTGAGGTTATTGATATTTCTCTCAGAAATCTTGATTCCAGCTTGTGCTTCCTCCAGCCCAGCATTTCTCATGATGTACTCTGCATATAAGTTAAATAAGCAGAGTGACAATATACAGCCTTGATGTACTCCTTTTCCTATTTGGAACCAGTCTGTTGTTCAATGTCCAGTTCTAACTGTTGCTTCCTGACCTGCATACAGATGTCTCAAGAGTCAGGTCAGATGGTCTGGTATTCCCACTTCTTTAAGAATTTTCCAGAGTTTGTGGTCCACACAGTCAAAGGCTTTGGCATGTACATACAAAATCTATACATATGTATATACACAGACACAAAGCTAAATATGTTCACATATAAAAACATACATACACTTAGATATATATCTATATCTGTTTACTATATGTCTGTCATTTACAGAAGTGAATTCATATTATACATAGTTCTTGTACCCTGATTTTATTCTCTTCAATGACTGTATAGTATTCATTTGCAGCCATTTCTATTATTTCCAATTGCTTCTCTTTAGTGTCTGTTTTCTGATTGCTTATTAAAAATTGTACCAGTGACATGCTCTGGTGATTATATCATTTTGAACTTTTACAGTTAATGATGGGAATCCCTAAAAGTAGTAGTCTACATCTAAGAGTAGGGTGATTAAAATTTTGGAACATTTTGCCAATCTGTACCCCAGCAAGTTAGCAACAAATCTTATTTTTCTTGAATCTTTGCCTTTAGGATGTACTCCTGAAATTTAACATGCCCTATTCTGATTTTTTTCTCTTTACATGAGTTCAGTTATGTACTTTTTTCATATATGTATTCTGCAGATATATGTTTTTATGTGAAATTCTACATTTACATGTGAATATCTGGATTTCAAAATCTCTTCTTTGGTTATTAGCAGTCAAAAAATGTCATTTCTCAACATAGTTTTCATTGGAGCTTCCAGAAAAGAAACCTGCTATTCCTTGTTGCTTGTTCAAGTGCAAGTGCCCAGGGAATGTTAAACTTGACAACTGCTGCCTGGTTGAGATGCTAAGCAATATTTCCCCAGGGGCAAAGTTTTTCTTAATGTGCCATCACTATATGGTTTCCTCTAGGCTACTCTGCCTTGTGATATTTCATAGTCAAAGGTGAAACCAAGGGTTAATAACTATAAAGAATAAACTGTTCACACACTTCTCTTATTAGACATGGTAATTTCCTGGTTACAGGATGAAAGGGAAACACACTAGAGAGTGGTGGGCAGATACTCTAAATCATCTTTCATAATTCTCAGAATTATGAAGAACTTCTGTTGTGAACTTCACTCATTTAGTCAGCATTTATTGAATCCCTATTGTTAGTAATAGAACAACAAGTTAATTTGTTGATAAAATGTACATTGAATTAAAAAATTCTTTTATTAACTTAAGTAATATTCTATATCACCTATAATAAAAAAAATACTGGTGGTTTTGGCTTAAAGGCATAGTGTGCCATGGGTAAAAATTGAAATGAAAAGATAGGATTCTAATGTGGAAAACCCTGTTGAATGGACCTCATCTAATCACAAAGAGTTTTGGGAGCAAAAGGTTGAGAGCATTGTGAGAAATGGGATGAAAATGATGTCTTTGTCATTCTCCTGATCAAGTGCCCAGTAGAAAAGTTACTGATAAGTTCCAGTAATTTTTTGATACCCAGCTATAGTGTCAGAGGCCCTCCTCTCATAACTTCTCCTCCAGCTCAACTCTTTGCATGTGATTTCTCACAGTATTCAAAGGCGGAAAGGCATCCTGTGACTGCATTGGAGAAAATGATGGAGTCAAGTTTTGCCGGCCCCCAATCATTCCCAGAGGTCCCTTCTCCTGACAGAGGAAGCCAATCTGTCAAACACCACAGGTACAGGTAGCTGAATCGTGGTGGGAATGGGCATGTTGACACGGTGTGTAATGCTGAACAACACATACCAAGGAACAGCAACAGTATTCAGGAGAGGTGATCATTCTTGCTTCTCTTCTAGTTGCCCATGGAGTGGATGCTCAGGCAGCTCACAGCAGGCAAAGAGACCAGTAGGCGACAGTGCACCTAGAAGAAGCCTAAAGGGACTTATTAACAATACCCATCAAGGCTGCAGGCACAGACCAGTGAATGAAACAATTGCTATCTGAAAAATCATTAAAAACATGGTTTTTCCTAGCCTGCCTTATCACTGCAGATTTAATGACTCATTCTTCCCTAGGCAGCTGATAGCACATGTTCCAGATCTTCACACATAGTTCTCATGGGGGAAGAATCCTGCTAAATTTTTTCTTGGTTTAATATTAGATCTTCCATTATCAGTGGAGTGGGACTTCTTTTTTTTTTTTTTTACAAGCTGACCATAAAATTGGCTATTTGGGGAAGAAAGCCAAAAATAAAGTTATCTTATAAAAGTTTTCAATTTTACAGCATTCTGAGGCTGAGCACATTCTCAGCATCTTCTAGTCACATGCTATGTTTATACATAAGGAATCTGGAACTCCAAAAATTGAAAGCTTTGTTCTAAGGTGCCAACAGTTGAGACCTGCTAGTACAGACATTATGTACATCCAAAAATATATTGTCAATCTTTGTGGAAGTTGTCCAAAGATTTAAGTTTTCTTTTCTTAGTAGGAGGTACAGTGTTAAAAAAATTATCAAAGTATGAAGAGAATAAATATTTTTTTTAAATGGAAAAGGTAAAGAAAAAGAAGTTTTTTCCAGCAATGAAAGAGAAATGTTGTTGACCCTTGGTTTTCACATATCTAGGCCACATTTTGGAAACCACTGTGAGAGAAATATGCATTGTTCAAGGAAGCTAACTTTTCTCTCACCTCTGAAGGAGTCTCCCCAAAAGATTTTACTGATGCTGGCCACATTTACTATGGGATTTTCATGTCACTCTGAATACTAATCATTGGTACTCAATGGTAATTTTTATTCTTAATCTACATGAGTAGAGACTGAGATATTAAGAGTTTGCTAAGATTAAAAAGGGTTAAATATTTTCAACACAGGATGAAATATGTTGGCCACTGGATAACTGCTTTAGCTACTGAAAACAACTTTTGGTTTATATCAGTAGGGGAATTTACAAATATTTCCCTATGAAAAGAGCATTTTAAGTTCACTGAACTTAATGGATCTTCTTCAATTAGGAAATTAGATTCAAAATTATCAGCCTTTTAGAAGATATTTTTTTCCAAAAGCATATTTCCCTCTGCAAATTGTAATCCATGTTAAAGCGGTATTTCATCCAGTCAAGTAAAATAAAGTATAATATTAAGTATTATATTATGTCATATATGTTTTAAAGTTGATAGGATAAAGAATGACAGCTTCTAATGTATTTGGCCTGCAGATTACCCCATCCCTATTTTTGTCTGTTGATACACCCGCTCCTAAACTTGGCTTCTACTATGGCTTCTAGGAATCACTCACAGGTCAAATAAGGAACTCTCTAAGAAACCTTCTTTTTTGTTTGGTTCAATGACGCTGCAGTATTTGTTGGCATGCATTGTGTCCTGATAGATGAGCAAGGGTTGATTTATAAAGTGCTTTTAGAACTTTGTAAATTATAGTTCAATATATCATAGCTTTTGTTTTGTAAAACATGCAGTAGACTTAAACGTTTTTGTGATTGATAACCTAGTCACTGATTTATACATCCTGCAAACTGCTCCATAACTTCCTGAATGCCACTGGGTTAGAAAGCTTGAAGAGTGGATTGATCAATAGGTATAGAACAGTTTTTTAAGATGGGTTACTAGTTCATACCTGTAGACTTTGTTGTTGTGCCATTTTGGCTAGCTATGACTAATTCATTTCTTTTTGTGTACTGCAAATCTGACTCATTTGGATAACTCATTTATGAAACAAAAGCTATTAATTCAAAGCCATTATTTCCCATATTTAGTCCAACACCCCGCCCCTTTATTTTAAAGAAGCAATCTATTAAATCATGTCATACTTAGTGCATTAATTTTGGCAATATAACTCAGGACAAATATTACCATTATATATAGCAATTATAGCCAGGACATATATAGGTTTTTTTTTTTTTTTTTTTTTTTTTTTTTTTTTCATATATAGGTTTTTTAAGGTAAAATAATTCCAGGGTTTTCAGTGATTAGTATGAGCCTTTGAGTTGTCAGTTTGGCAGAGGAATTGGGGAACTTATTGTTTTGAGCACCTACCAAGTGCCAGATTTCCTGCTAAACACTACATGTTTGAGCTCTTTAATCCCTACAGCAATAATATGAAAATACCTAAACACATGCACCATGTGTAGGCTTTCACCTTTTTCTGCCCTGCCTTGTACACTAAGAGAGGCAGCATCTTCTCTTGCCTTTGGATTTTTGTTTCACTGCGATGCACCAGCAAGGAGGGAAGGGAGGGCCAGTGAGTCCTAGCACTCCTGCCCCTCCCTCTCTGCCTGGTGGCCTTAGTTACGGCCCTCTTCTTGGGGGCCACAGCACCTGCCGGGTGGCCTCTTCTTACAACCCTTTTCTCTCTTTAGTCAGGTAACTGCTCCTTCCCCCTTGTCCTTTCAGGAACAAGGATGGTAACAGCTTCTCATTGTCACCAGCCCTTAAGTAGAGTAGTAGGTTGTGTGTTTCTGTTTTTCTCCCCTCAAACAGTGAACATATATTTGTAAACAGCAAAATTTTCCCAAATGATCCAATTTCTGGTGTCATTTATTTCCCTCCAGGACTCTGACTGGCACAAGTACTATCCCCAGTATCATGCTGCTAGTAAAATACAGACCCAATGCAGCTAATTCTAGCATCCAAGCCCAAGTGCTCTGTGAACTTCACAATTGCCACCAGACAGTGTATGTAGAAACTGGAAGGCAAGAAACGAATCGGTTATCACAGAGCTCCTTAAACGTGCTGGCTTAGTGACCTAGCTAGATGTCCCTTGTTAAGCATTTTCAGATTCAACACACTAGAAATATTACGCTGAAGAATGAAATTGTAATAACCATGCTAGGTATAATCTGGTATCTGCACAAACGCAGGAAGTTAGTCATAGGCTTGACAAATATGAAGTTCTAAAGTGTGGTCACTTTCCCTAACCAAATCCAGGATGGTGGCTACTGGCACTTCATATGTCAGGTTTTCAAATCCTGACCCTAAATATTAATAACATAGGAGAGGTTTTGTATTTATTAAGTGGAAATAACAGTAATGTTGGTGGGGGAAAAAGTTATGGAACTCCATATAATGTAGTAATATGGATAAAATTCCTTTGGGGGAATGGTTCCTTTAGAACTTGATGGCATATTGAAATTTTGAAAATGTTTTTGCTCTGTGTATGGTTTTATTGCTATTTTCAAAGTTAAATGAGAATGTAATACAAACATTCTAAATTATCTTACAGGCATTTCAGGGAATGTTTACACAGGAACAGAGTTCTTACAATTCACATGGTAATAGGGTAAATTCAGTGCCATGGAAAGAGGAATAGATATGGATGGAATTAGTAATGTGGCAAATTAGTAAGTGATTCCTGTAAAGAGTCTAGTTCTTTAATATATCTATGTAGGGATCTTACCTGAGGTATATCCCATGTATGCTATTTGCCCCTTGATGGCACCTGATAACATATGGTTATTTGGCTATTTGGATGTATGAATCAAATGAAATATATAATCAGACATTTATTAAAAGCAAACTCAAAGGGTTGATATGGGATTATATAAAATCATGTGTGAATCTTTTGAAAATTGTAAAACACTATAGAATTTAAAGAATCTTTCATTCAATAAAAATGTTAGGAAAAGGAAACCTCAAAAGGAAAATAATTTAGGTTCTCAGGATTTATGAAAATTTGAGATTGTGAACTGGAAAAGTAAATAACATATATTTTAAGGAAACAATGGCAATTAAAATAAGGATTGTTTGTTCTACCACTGACACGATTGACATTTTCCCCTAAGACTTGTTGGGTTTAGTTCTTGTCACTGTTTAATAACAAGACCATTTTTATTTCTATTAGAGGCCCTGCTGGAGCATGGAGGATGAGGAAAGATGGGAATCAGGAGCTGGAGCATCCTTTAAGCTCACCTCTCAGGCTGGGAAGCTGCCATTATTTTAGTCCATTGTGCTCCAGACAGGAATGCCAGAAACAGAGGAACTGAACATTTCTTCTTAGTCTGTCCAAAGATAAAATAGATTCAGCAACTTTCAATCTCTCCTAGCCGATATCCTGCAGGCATGGGTGGAATCTGGCCTAGAACTCTGAGGATCTGGGGTGCAAATACAGTGCTTGAAGAATCTGAGCAACCACCTGTGAGGAAATGGTTATGATCAATTTGTTGGTTTTCTTTCCACCAGCAGGACCCTCTCCTCTTGCTGCAGTCCAGGGCAAAGGAGTGGTATGCTCCATAGGAATGCCTTCAGAAGGACACCCCCATCACCCCGAAGTAGGTTGGGTGGACTCGTGGGACCAGCATATCAGCAACTGGAGGAATCAAGGATCCCAGACCAGGATACGATACCTTGCCAAGGGTAGGTCTTAAAAGCAATGGAATTTAGGGAGGGTGAATACTGGAGTTTTAAATGGAGTTTTTAATGTTCCTTGGGTTTTATTCACTGATTTCCATCACTAATTGGCTATTTATGCTTGCTTCCATATTTGTTTCACAAAAGAATAACTATAAAGAATAGATACAATGGAAGTAGATATTAGATGGAAAAGAAATGTAACATTAAGAAGTATATAGATATCTAGACTATGTTTAAATGCAGTTTCTAAAATAACTGGGAATGTCTTTAACTTTAAAAACTAGGGATTTCTTAGGAGGACAAAAGTAGGTTTCCCTTAGTTTTTTGGGGGAAAAAAGGACTTAATTCTCTAATGACTATTGTAGAAAATACTATAATAAGCAGTAGGTAATACAGATGTAGCATCTGCTCCATAGAGCATTCTTGAACGTGTCTCAGTCAATGCTGACAGCATATTGTCAAGGCACAACTAGCTGAACTCAGATCTCTAGTTTCACTCACAGTGCAGGGGTGGAAAAATGGGCTTTGGACTCAGTGGCAGTTGCCCATCCTTGCAGGGCAAAAAGTGCCCCTTCCTATGAATGGACTTGAACCTGCATGGGGCTCATAGAATGGTGAGTGGAGCATAGAGTGAATTTTAGACACCAATTACCTCACTGACATAAGCTATCTAACCAAACATGGCAGCCCTTATCAACCCTGACAAGCTGGATTACTACTTGTATGAATTTGAGAAAGTTTTATCATTTAAGCTTATGTTTTCTAGTCTATAAATTGAACAAAATAGTATCAGCCTTCCTGAGGATTGTCAGGCAGGTTTAAAAGAAATTACCTGTATCTAGAGCTTGTACCTGACACATAGTAGGCAGAGAAGGAGTACTTGTATTTATTGCCATGGGAGCTATTATAGTATTAATACTAATTTCAAGAGCAATGCAATCAGGGTTTACTTCAGAAAGTCCAAGAATCAATTCCCTCACTCAAGCCAGGTTCCTGTTGCATCCAGTTTTCTTCTCTCTCTTTGAATAAGCCAGGCTACATTTCTTTAGTCTGGGTGATTTTTCTACCCAGTTTGTAGCAAGTTGAAAGTCAAAGCAGGTTTGAGGTCCCAGATTCTTAACTTTGTCTTTTCCTCTGGGCAAGATATACATGCAACAGTGCCATGTCTGACAAATCCCAGCAACAGATTTCTGTAGGAAGACTAGAAGATAAGAAATAAATAGCCTGTATCTCAATTTTGTAATTGTGAAGCAATTCCAATTGGACTGTAAAATATATTGGTACAGGTCTGGGGTGAGGTTTACACATTCAACATAATAGCTAAGTTGTTCAAAATATATGATACAAGTTTCAGGAAGCAGTTTGCATCTCTGCCTTATGGCTGGAAAAGGGGCTTGCATTAGCCTATAGTTAATTATATTTCATAATTATTTTTCTTCTTAAACCACTAATGATGTCTGTTACTTAGGTATTCCCCCTCAACCTTCTCCCTGCCGCCCCGGGATGAATGTTAGAGTAATAGGTAGGCTGAGATCAAGCTCAGAGATGTTGTGAATGGATAGAGAACCCAGTCCAGGCTTTCTTTCCTCTGCTGGGCACTATCATAGCTATCATTCCAAATGTACCAGTAAGAGGGTGCTCTGTGACAGACAGTCTTGAACCAAACATACACACATCTCCAAGAGCTCAGAGATTTCCAGGCATGTTCAGGCACTGTTTTGCTTTTTAACTCCTTGGGGTCTTAACAGTTATCCTGCCTGGTGGCGGTTTTGTTTTGGTTCAATCATCATTGGGTTTGGAATGTTCTCTTCAACTGGCTGGCCACATGCATTTTCCAATGTGACACGCATCCAGTGTTGATAAATGATGACTCTAAGCCACTGTGTGCTCAGCTCAATGAATCTCAGGGAGCAACCTCATTCTCAGTTCTTGAGAACAGCTATTTCCCACTCCTGGGGGACTGACCATCTCATCGGACTGGAAATGGAATTGGTAATAGAATTTCACAGCTAAAAGCCTTCTTCAAATCTGGCCCTTGCCTGGAGGGGGAGCGAGGGAATTTTTAAGAGCCATCAGCCATCTGTGGCTTGTTTATCAAGTATGTGGGCGCTGTCTGCTAGTTAGACTCCCATTGTATATGATGTCTCTCCTTGGCACTAACTTCAGCCCAACTTGAAGCCAGGGTCTGACTTGGTGAAGCCTGAGCAGGGAGTCAGGTGGAAAGGAACTTCTTCAAGAGCCTTTCCCCTGATCAGTAGCTTGGTGTCAACTATGACTAGTGGCTCACAGAGCTCTGAAATGCATTGTGTCAGGCAAATCAAACTCCTGGATTCATATACTAAACAGAAAGAGCTAGAATCACAAAAGACTGCTACCTTCAAAGTAGAAGGGATCTGAAACATACTCATCATCCATCTCACTTAAATAGCAACTTCACAAACTTACATTCAGTTATTCTTCAGGAAGCTTAGACATGAATCCATGAAAGATAAAAGAATTTCAATGGTGAACCCAAAGGTGAGATATCCCATGTAAAAGAACCATTGAATACCAGCCTTTCTGACTCAATAAACCACTAAACCAGGAAAGGAATGTGAAGAAAAATCTCAGTCATGAATGGCAATGTATAAATGTGGAATCTCTAATCATATGGCTCCAGAGGGAAAATTAGATTCCTTAAATTTAGTCTGTTCATTCTAATGCCATATGCACCAAGAACTGGGTCCTAGAGTCCTCTGGGGAAACACATATTTCTTAGCCTGACCCTTGAATTCCTGGGACTCAAACTAAATGGCTAATTGTTGAAATCTTCGTTCTTTAAAAGGAGGATTTGTTCACATAGCTACAAAGGAAATGGCACATGTGATTACTTTGCTGAGGGATCATTGGAAGAAGGGCAGTCCAAACTGGTACTTTACAGTCAATGAATGATGAGCTTATGGAGAGAATGTGACAGTCATTGACTATGAAAGAATGTAGAATTCTGAGTATCTTCTAATCAAGAATCACATCTAGAAATTTAACTTAAACTTCTGGCGAGTAGTGTCACCTCCTACTAAAAAGCCAGTGCTAAAACACTCGCAGCAACTCTAGGAAGAAAGGGAAGACCACCAGTATGCCCCTACTGATTCACGCAGAGGCATCACTTCAGCAAGTCCTCAGAGCAGCCCCCCAGGTCAGCATTACAACCTGATAGTTTTAATTAATGAGAGAATTAAAGTGAGGCTTCCATGTTTGTCTAAGACTCCTGAGCATGTAATGGTGGTGGAACTTGAAATCTTTTCTGATCCAAAACAAAGTCACATTTTTTTTTTGTTTTGTTTTTTTTATTTTTCAGTGGGTTTTGTCATACATTGATATGAATCAGCCATAGAGTTACACGTATTCCCCATCCCGGTCCCCCATCCCACCTCCCTCTATATGCAGGGCAGAAGAAGAGACGCAGAAGTACAGAACAGACTTTTGAACTCTGTGGGAGAAGGTGAGGGTGGGATGTTTCGAGGGAACAGCATGTATATTATCTGTGGTGAGCAGACCACCAGCCCAGGTGGGAGGCATGAGTCAAATGCTCGGGCCTGGTGGGCTGGGAAGACCCAAAGTCACATTTTTGGAGAGTTCTAACAGTTTAAAGTACAGCTTCATGTTGGGGCAGCATTTTAGATTTCAGTGGTTGCCAGCATGTGACGCATACATGGTTTGTGAGATGACGTGTAATTCAACTGCAGTTCTTCTTTCTCATCTATCAGCTGCTCTTTAGTCACTAAGTCATGTCCAACTCTTTGTGACCCCATGGACTGTAGCCTGCCAGGCTCCTCTGTCCATGGGATTTTCCATGCAAGAATACTGGAATGGTTTGCCATTTCCTTCTCCAGGGTCTCTTCCTGACCCAGGGAAGAAACCCAGGTCTCCTGCATTGGCAGGAGGATCCTTTACCACTGAGCCACCCAGGGCAGCCCACAGGCATATTGGAAGACAGCTCTAAGTCTGGCTTGGATTGCCTTTGATTACTTCTTAGTCATGTCACACTGTGGACTTGTTAAAGTGTCAGTTGACTAAATTCTATAAGATATTTACATCTTTAGCCATCATTTTTACAAATATGTTTAGATCCAGGTATTAAGGATTGGCATCTGTCACCAGTACTTTTCAACCTGTTAGATTCTACTCATGGATATACTCTGATGATATCCATGTGAAAGATGATTTTATCCTAATAAAATTTCTTGGTCCTGTGCCATTGGTGAATCTGACAGCAAACCTTCTCTACCTTCATACACATTAATGGTGCTAAGAAAAGAACACAGAAGTCTTAAAGTTGGCACCTTCCTTCTTGTTGAAATTGATTCATTGATCAAAAACTTTATGTTCAGATTTTCAGTCATATAACACTAAGGAGAAAGGAGTACGATCCCCTAGGGAATTTCCTTCTATGTGCCTATATAGTTTGTGCAGGTAAAGATTTTACATCCCAAAAAAGGTTGGGATGCACCTTGAGATGCCCACTCGTTTAAGGCCTTGATAGTAACAAACTAAGACAACATAGGTTTAACTGCTTCCTCTGCTGCTTACCAAGAGTGTAATTTGGGGCAAGTCATTTGGGTATTTCTTAGTACAGTTTTTTCATCCATCATATGGCAATAATAATAAACCACACAGTGTTATAAATCAATAAAGTAATTAGAGGTGAAAGTGCCTTTTGAAAGCTCTGTGATTGTTAGCTCTTTTTGTGTTAACTAGGATATTAAGAGAGTGTTTACCTTGAAGTTCTGTTCATGTAGTCCTGTGTCCATTCCATCAAAATTTATTGATTGCCAAGTCCATGTTAGGCACAGTGAGAGAGGATGGAACTGCAACCTAAAGCTGTTCCTCATCTTTTTGTGCTGTCTGGCAGAAAGACAGATCTCTAAATTGCTCCTATCTTGTCTTTACAATAAAGGCTTCTGTTTAGTATGCAACACACTTCATTGTAATTATTCTTTCTGTGTATAAACATGATTTTTATTTACATTATAATGTAAGACAAGGGGAATGAGATTTGTTATACTGAGGGTGAATATGTTTAGATTATGCTTAAATTTTAAGGTTAAAATTAAGTAAAAATAATTGAGAAATAGGATAAATACTACTGTTCATTTCTGCGAATCTACCATATCTCGGCTCCAATCTTTGGCTTTAGAGAGTTCAGAAGCAATGGAAAATTCACCAGCTCTGAACAACCAAGAAGGGGGCCAGCTAGATTCTGGCATATTAAATGACTTGGAATGTCATGATGGCATTCTGGACAAGTCATTGTCATGAACCCATGAACTACCTTACTTGGCTCCAGAAACCATGTGAGGAACATTACTAGCTTGATTGAGGCCCCATGGAACTTCCTGCATGTTCTTCTTGGGCAGACAGAGGAATTGTGTGCCTCTCATCCCATCTTTAGGCTTTATAGACTGACAGTGAGGGAGTTCCTATAGAACAGAGTGCCAATGGAAATTGGACTTGGTCTCCCTAAAGTCAGTGTGAAGCAGAGACACTTAGGGCTGTAGTATTTTGATGCTGAAGAGTGGACTTCCTGATTGCCCCCACCTAGGGTGGCCACAAGGAGTCCACTGGACTTAACCAGGGCTGAGAGGGTGGTCAGGTTGATGGAGTGGAGTAATGCCATTATGGGTTTCCTGTTTGTCACTATGGAAGGGCCACACTCTCACCTGCTCAATCCCCATTTACTTTGTATTCTAGGATAGAGGTCAGGAAGACTATATCCCACCTGCCTCTACAGCTGTGGTGTGTTGAAAGATCCCTGGACTTAAAGTAAGAAGATCTGGGTTTGAGTCTCAGTCTGTCACTTATTTTCTGTGTGACCTTGGGCAAGTCACTTCACCTATCTGAGCTTCAGTTTACTTCTCTGTTTAACTGGGAACATAGTATCCGTCTCATGGGGTTGCTGTGAGAAGTCAGTGAGATGGTGCATGTGGAAAGTGCTTTGTTGACTGAATATTGTGGGGCAGGTAGCAGAATATGTTACACTTTGTTTCTTTTTCAGGTACTCAGCCAATGGTTTAACAACCCAACAAAATGCATCAATAAATATGCAACTGCCTTCAAGAGAGACAAACTCCTATTTTAATAGCTTGGAGCAAAAGGACCTGATGGGATATTCATCCCCAAGGGCCAGTTCCGTGCCCATCATCCCTTCAGTGGGTCTAGAGGAAACCTGCATGCAAATGCCAGGGATTTCTGAAGTCAAAAGCATCAAATGGTGCAAAAACTCCTACTCTGCTGATATTGTCAATGTGAGTATTCCAGTCAGCGATTGTCTTATAGCAGAACAACAAGAAGTGAAAATATTGCTAGAAACTGTCCAGGAGCAGATTCGAATTCTGACTGATGCCAGGCGGTCAGAAGACTACGAACTGGCCAGCGTAGAGACCGAGGACAGTGCAAGTGAAAACACAGCCTTTCTTCCCCTGAGTCCCACAGCCAAATCAGAACGAGAGGCACAATTTGTCTTAAGAAATGAAATACAAAGAGACCCTGCATTGACCAAGTGACTCGAGATGTAGAAATCTGTGCATTCTATGCTTTGCTCAACAGGAAAGAGAGGAGATTAAATACAAATTATTTATATGCATTAATTTAAGAGCATCTACTTAGAAGAAACCAAATAGTCTTATCGCCCTCATATCATAGTGTTTTTTAACAAAATATTTTTTTAAAGGGAAAGAAACGTTTCAGGAGGGATAAAGCTTACAACTAAAGCTTTTGGGTAGAATTCTGAATACAATTTCAGTTAGTCCCAACACTGTCCTCTTTGGCTCTTAGTAGATGTGAGCAATTCAGACCCTCAGCCCCACAGCGCCAGTGGCCTCTTAAAAAGTGCTGGCAGTTACCCAGTTTCAGAGAGAAGAGATGTATGCTGAGGGCGGACGTGCCAGTGAGCAGGTGGCCCTTGCCATGTGGCTTGCCAATCCCAAACCCTAAATCTCTATTCACTCGACAGCCTCATCACAGGTTATGTCATGTCAACCAATGTAATGTTTTCTACTTACTTTTTGGAGAATGGCACAAAGACTCTGGAAGGAGAGGAACAGAAGATAGAGGGCATCACAGGGCAATCTTAGCCACTCTTATGTGCCAGCTTCCTCCAAAATTTGAAGGCACAGAATCTCAGAGGGAGGTAGGAAATTACTATGGAAAAAGAGACAAAAACATCACAAATGTCGTGTCACTAAAATCATGCTAATAGAAATGTTTTTCTTTGAGATTGTTTAGGGGCTCCAAAGGAGCATTTCTCAGTGTGTGTGCCTCTGTGTGTGTGTGTGTGTGTGTGTGTGTGTGTGTGTGTATGTGGGGGCCTGCTCACTCGAGCGCCAGTATGCTGTATGCACATATGTTCATTGTATGTATGTGTGTGCATGTGTGTGTGTATTCAGCTTGCTAAAAATTTGTTGAAACATCAGGGAATCTAATATTCAGAAGAAAAAAAATTTCCCTCGTAGATCTGTTCACTTTAAATTTTTTCCATTAAGTAGAAAGTTCAGTTAGTAAATCAAGGTCACTTGCATGGTGGGGTCCTACAAAACTTGACAATGTCTAGACCATTTTCTGATGTGAATCTTTTTGAGAGAAACAACTATTGGCTCATTAATGATATCAGTATCACAAGGCAAGTTGGGGATGTGTACCTATTCTGAGTCATGCATACTTAAATTATTTATACAAGCCAATGATCAAATTGATGGTTACCCTTTGCTTTCTCATCATCCTCATTACTATTTATTTTATAGCGAGTCTGCCATGTGTGGACCAAGACATTGGCTTCTGTGGTTAATATGGAAAGAATAAATTGTTGAAGTCACAAAGCCCAGCCTATTCAGTTCACAGGAAGTCCCCCAAAGAACAGTAAATTGTGCTGTATGTTCATTTGGAATAAAGCAATATTTTTACCACTGCTAAGGTGAACTGAAACTTCTCCTGAAGATTTGTCTGTTTTATTTACCCTTCTTTTCATGGGGCAACCAAGGAAATTAGTGTTCACATAACCAGTCTTTTTCCAATTATCGATGGTGTTGAGTTGTTATGTTTACACTGTTTTAAATAAAAAGGCACAGTATTTGAAAGTATATAAAAGATTTCCTTTACTGAAGTTTGGGAAAACTTTGAGTAAAATTTCTTTGTGGAAGATGCCCATTCCCTTGAAAAGGAATGTAACTCTTTCTGAATCAAATATTGAATATATACAATTCTTATTTAAGATTAAGCTGTTTCTGCTTAAAATACATTGCAAATTGCTCTTTGAGAATATTCTTTGATAATAGACATAATGTCATACAGGGAAAATAAAGAACATTGTGTTCTTAACACTGTTTAGTGGAAACTCAAGTCTCAAATGTTGAAAACATTCTGGTAGAAACACATTTTATATTTAACAAAATGCTTTGTGGTATTCTTTAATTGTTTATTTTGAAATATAGAGGTAATACTGTTAGACTCAAAAGATTATTATACATTTTTAATATCTCAATTATCTAAATTCTCATTTAGAAATAATATCTTTGGGAAAATTTTGAGAAATATGGTCTTAATTAACAGGTATATTAAAACCCCATGATTTGCATACCCAATATGTTACTATATTTAAATTTTTCACAATTATCAAATATTGATTGGAAGTCCTCTCAAGTCTGTTGAAGTCAAGCTTGTCTTGGGTTTTTCACTAAAATGTTACCTGTTGAATATCTAAATGAATTCATACAGATTCTACCTAATTAGGAGGTTGTATGTTCTGTATGAAGTTAATATATAATTTACACTAAGAAGATCAAAGGTTGTCAATCAAACTTAAGTCCTGATCCAACCCTTATTTAGTTAAAGTAGAACCATATATTCTGTGATTATAAAGAGTCTCATGCGTTCTAAAGGATATGAACATTAGGCAGGTCCACCAGCAGCACAATGTAAAGTTTAGAGATAGTTATGTCAAAATTGATAGTGGAGACAGAAATCCTCCATAAAAAGCAATTACTAAATGACCACTGAAAGTGACCATTATCTCCTTTTGGAATATGAAACTCTCCTATGAAAAGCGTTCAGACTCAAAAAGCACGTCTTTGGGCACCAGCAGACAAGTGCTGATAAGCATCAAGATTCTCAAAGCTGATCTAATGTGGCCAACACCTGAAGACACTGGTACCTTGTCTTTCAAGCTCACATGCCTACACGGAAGTGTTTATTTCTACAAGACGCTTTTGATTTTGCTTCAGTTTCCCTGTGTTTGTTATGAGGGTAGATATTTGGAGATTTGGTAATTGAATAAGTTGCAATTCATTATTTATTGGAGAATGAATGTCACTCATTGCTTTTTCACTCTGAATCACTTCATAATGTCTTATTTTATATAAAGTGTATGTTATTCTGATTTGCCAGTGACTTCTATAGAATGCCGTTGTTTAAAATATATGAACAATTTTATGCTAATGAGAAATAGTGGAAATTATGTTGGAGAAGTGGCATCTAAATTTTCTCTGATTTTCTTGCGTACATTAAGTGTTCTATGGTTTACACTCTTGTCCAATATCTACCTTGCTATGGGTGAAGGACTAAATATTTAGATTTATAAAATTCCCAATGATTTACATTATCTCCAAGTAGCAATAGCCAGGCCCTCTAGAGCAGAAATGGTGCAGCTTTTCAGGACTCCACAATGAGCTTGGTTTGATCATAACATAGCAGACCTACCAAACAGAAGGGCCAGGCAGATTTCCAGAGAATGACCGCTGGCTTCTGGACTGACTGACAGGTACGACTTGAGTGGGACTTCTAAGGCTTTCAGTAACCACCTGTCCACCAGGATATGCTTGATGCACGCAGCAGTCACTCACACTCACCTTGCGGTATGGTGCTACAGGAAACCATGACTCCCCGAGTAAGGGCGGGGGAAATGGTGATTCCTCTAATTCCAACCCTGTAAACCAGAAAATATTTCCCTTAGACAAGTGCTATGAAACATTTCCCAACTGAGTACATAGTATACCTAGGAACACAGCAGGAGGGGTGGGGTTTTTATTTGAGCTTTTGGTATCCAGGAAACATTTTATATATAAAGAATACTTTTTAAATTATTATTCAATTGTATAGATTCAGTACAGTGTTATTAAATGATGGCATGTCTCTACTGTGTTTGTATTTTAGTCTACACAAATTCAATCTTCATCCAAGAAAGACCAGCACAATGTTTCTGAGCTGTTCTCAATTTTAAATGCATCCCAATTTCATGGGAAATGAGGCCTTTAAATAAGCTTTATCTCTTCCTCTTTTATTCTTTCTTTCCCTTTTAAAGAAATAGTGAGGGTAAAAGAAGAAATTCGATACTTAAGATCAGCATTGTTCTCTTACAATAATCTGTTTCCTACTGTGACACACATACATATATAAGCATATATGTATGTATAAAATATACATGTATTACATTTAGGTGTTTGGTTATTTTAGTAGCTTTATTTTGTTTCATTTGACAAACATTAAAGTGATTGCCTCATGGAAGGCCAATGAGATAAAAACCTTTGGAAATCAGCCGACTTGGCAATGTTTAGGTAATACAGGCATTTTCTGGTTCTTCCTCTTAAAGCAGAAATTTCCTTGAGTTGGAAAAAATTCAAAAGACCCTGGAGTAAAATGTCTGCTAGATTATCTCTTAGAAATGAAGAATAAACTATGGGTATATATGATTGCTCTCCCTATAATGCGTAAGCTCAAATATATTTTTTACAATTTTAACTATTTAGTTCTCTCAAAGGTGCCTAAACAGGCGTCTTTGATATCTAGTACCCACTGTACTCCAGTGAAGAGTTGTGGTGAGGGCAGAATGGTGGTGGGGAAGCTACGTGTTAATGCTGATTACCCAGTGAAGACGCTAGTAGAGATGACCAGACCGAGACATACTTGGCTTCTAGTACTTTAATAACTTTGTGTCCTAAAAACCTGTATTGACTGCATGTGTATTGTTGCCTATGAAAGAATTAATGGTGTGATAGCAAATAATTCTTATCGTTGAAAATGAATTAGAAAATCTGTATGTTGGAAGATGACATTGTGAAAGCTTCTACTTTAAGTATACATAATGATAGCTCCATGATCCCATCTTCAAATGAGAAGGACGATCTAGTTCATCTTTAATTGCCAACTGGATGGAATGTTATGCAGCCATTCCAACTCAGGCATTATTTGTCATCTAGTAACACAACCATTACCATTTGAGCTATCCGGATTGGGAAGATCCCCTGGAAAACTGAACAGTTACCCACTCCCGTATTCTGGCCTGGAGAATTCTGTGGATTTACAGTCCATAATGTCACAAGGAGTTGGACACGACTGAGCGACTTTCACAATACCACCCTTTGAAGAGATCATGGCTGTGAGACTCCAAAATTATTGGAATCTGTATATCAACTTGTAAATAAGACATTTACAATGTTCTATTTAATTTCCATGGAGAAATAGGATCTCTTGTGATTGTTTTTAAAGTAAATTTGTGTAAGCCAAGTAATAAAGAAGAAGGGATGGCCAAGTGAAAGTTGTTCAGTCGTGACTTTCAAAGCCTGAACATCAAAATTTGCCTCAGATTTTTAAGTCCGAATTTGCTGCAGATTTTTTTTAAAGAAACTATAGCTGTGAACCTTTATTGAAGCCAGAGCAAAGGGTTCTACAGAGAAGGCCTGAGACCTTGAAGCTGTTCTCCTCTCACAGAAGCTGTGACACACACTCTTTGGATACACAAGGTATTTGCTGATATTTTTAATTATTTGCATCTCAAACTTCTTAACATAAATTCTCTAATTAATAGTGAATAAATTCTCTGGAGAATTTCAGAGAGTTTATGTTCACATTATAGTTAGAAATAATCCTGTCTTTGGAGGACATAATAGAACATAAAAATGCAGAGTTTACATACACAATGTTGGTTGTAGCCACTGTTTGTGACAAATCAGTCTCTATTTCCTCTTCCAACAGCAACCTGAGTAGCAACAATTTTTCATTGAGATCTCAACATCTGAATTCCTAAGTATTTTATAAAACAATATAGACTTTTGAAAACTTGAAACAAAAAAATATCTCTCTTTAAACTGTGTTGGTTTTTAAAGTTATATGGATTCCATGTAGTTGTTTACAAAATTGAAGAAGAAGGGGGAAAGTCCACCATTTTGTAACTTGTTTCTTAATTTGTTTAAAGGCCTGTTAAACCCCTCACATAGCCTTGGTACATTTTACATTGATAATTTTCTTTCTGAAATAAATGTAAGGGCTTAAATAATCACACATACACAGCACAGTACACATAGTGTGTTAAAACTCAATTTTACACCCCTTTTTCTTAGATTTGTTTCCTTCATAAGTCACCCAAGTATGTGAAACTACAAACTCCTGTGACAGGGAAGACCTTGAGCTCAGATGTCTTTTCAAAGAAATGCTTACAGCAAGAAAATAGTGATTATCTTTTAAGGTTTGTTCTATACAACCTGGTTTTTAATTTTGTCGTTACCAATAAGTCTAGAGAATAGACACATTTGTTCAAGTTGAAAGAAACAGAGCATGGAAAACTTACCTTATAATCACTATACATTTTCCAGTAGCCAATGTATATATTTTAAAGGTAATTAAAAGGAAACTACTTGGCTCTTTCTTACTTTTTCAAGGATATGATTGTATACATTAAATCTAAATAAAAAATGAATTCCCTTCTTCTTAATATTTGACCAATCATATTTTAAAGAATGAAAGTCACACAGAGAATACATGCAAAATGTTTAGCAGAATATTTTTTACTTATTTAAAACAAATTTACCAAAACTGATCTTTATTTGTGCCTGTGATAATAATTTTGTTTCAAGGAGCACATATGTATGCGTCTCCTTTGACTTTTTCCAAGAAAACATTTCAGAATGATGTCTACCGCTGTGTGGGATATGAAGGCTATGGGAAATAATGTGGGCTGTATGTCCCTTGACATCCTAGTAAAGTTCCATTTTACCTGCACTTTGTTTCCAGGGAGATAAATTATACTGCTTATTAAAAATGAAGACATGAATTTAATAGTCAATTTAATAATAATCTTTGACTTCTCATAAGTTTTCATCTGTGGAGGAAAGACTACCATTTCCCTGTTGTCCCTTTTCAATAGCCTTTGATGGCACTGGACACTTAGATTCCCTTAGGTTAGATTCTTACTGCATGTTCTTCTTATCTCACTTTTCTTTTATTAAACAGGGAATTTTTCAGCTAAAATGAGAGACTGATGTGATTTTGTAGAAAAAATACAGCTTTGTTCTTTTGAGTTGTATTATTAGGGGGAGTAAACTAGGAACATTTCAAATGTGATAATAAGGTTCATGACTTTAACCAATATCTTTTCATATACAGACATACCCAGGGCCCTTAAATTTTCCTAATATTGTTAACAAAATTTTCAACCTACTTGTTTTTTTACAATAGTATTTTCCATTTTTTTAAGGGAGAAAGACAAAATCATCCATTCCATAAAAGAACAGAACAATAAGTGAAACAAAACAATCATGCTTTAAACAACTGACCAAGATAGAAACCAATAACAACATTTGTAAAGGTTTCAAATAAACTACTGAGTAAAAATCAAATCTAAGGTTAAAATAATGCAGAGAAATATTGGTCAAATAGTTTGCCTCAAAAGGTTTTTTCATAATTCTCCATAAATGGACTCTTGCATAATAACATTTAATGTTTTACAACTTTTCTTGGGCATTAATTATACCCATTTAGTATATTCCCTTGTAGCTCAGACAGTAAAGAATCTGCCTGCAATGTGGGAGACTGGGTTTCTATCCCTGGGTTGGGAAGATCCCCTGGAGAAGGCAATGACAACCCACTCCAGTACTCTTGCCTGGAATCCCATGGACAGAGGAGCCTGCTGGGCTACAGTCAATGGGGAGCTACAATCTATGGGAGTCGCAAAGAGTTGGACACAACTGAGCAACTAACTCTTTCACTTTTAGCATATTTAAATGTTTGCACATATATTTAAAAGTGAACATTTAAATATACTGATCTGTCCACTTTGCTATTTCTTCTAACACAAAGCTTATGAAAAGCTCACAAATCAGATGGAAAATAAATGGGCAGAATTATAAAAAGGAGTTATTATCTATTAACCTCTCCTTATTTTCCATGAATACCCATTGACACCTTTCACTGAATGCACCCACATTTTAAGCTAAACATAGAGGAAGCTACTGAATCAGATACAGAGGCAGATGCAGACATTTTAAAAATTAAAATGTCTGATGCAGATATAAAGAGTTGTGGTCTTCCTTGGATCCAAATAAACCGGAAAAGTATTGTATAGCACAGAGTGTGAGAACTGGCAAATTATTTTTATTTTTTTAAAAAGTAATTTGTCCTGCAGTGTCCATGCATTCCGGCTAAAAAAACTGAATAAGCATCACTGGGTGTCTTTTCACCAGTGAAAAAGAAGAACCAGGCACATGACGCCACAAACATTTATACAACAGAAAGATTTAACTAATAAATTTTTCTTTGCTTTGCTTTTCTATCTTTAAAAATAATGTTACTGCATTTGTGAAAAATAAGGAAATAATATGGCATGGATTCAACTATGCTAAGACCAAAATTAGTAGTGACTTTACATATTTTTTCTCATTTTCTATATGTAAATGTATATTTCACAGATTTATTTTTCCTACTATGGAAACTTAACTTAAAAATAGTATATCATACTAAACCATGGTAATTCATTGTAAACATTTAAAGCCTATAGGAATTCTAATTTGTCCTATTAGGACTTATTTAGACATTCTGTTACTATTTGATATTTAAATTGCTCCGTTCATTCATTACCACAAGTAATTCTACCATTAATATTAAAATATATATTATACTTCCTTTCTTTTGAAAGTAAACTGTAGGTCCATAACAAGTGCCATAGGTCTGTATATACTCAAAATTGTAAGTAATGCTTGTCCATAGGTTAGTATGTGCATTTTTTCATAGGAGAAGGAGATCTATAACTAAAAACTTTGTAAGACTAGTAAGGATATTTGTGAACTTGACTGGTTAGAATAATTTTTTTGGTTACGCATTATAAGAAATTGTATGGCTAGGTCAATGAGTATGACTTTTTTTTGCTGTTTTTTTACTTTTTTTTTTTTTTTCAGAGCAACTTTAGGTTCACAGCAAAACTGAGACAAAGGTACAGAGATTTCCCATATATCTCCTACCCCCGCAATTTCATAGCTTTTCCCCTCATCAACACCCCCACCAGAGCAGTACATTGCTTACAACAGGAGAACCTACATGCACACATCCCAGTCACCCTGTCTTCATAGTTTACATTATGGTTCACTCTTGGTATTGTACATTCTATGGGTTTCAACAAATATATAAGGACATGTATTCACTATCTGGCTCAGTGGGTAAAGAATCTGCCTGCAATGCAGGAGACACAGGAGATGAGGGTTTGATCTCTGGGTCAGGAAGATCACTTAGAGAAGAAAATGACAACCTACTCCAGTATTCTTGCCTGAAAAATCCATGGACTGAAGGGCCTGGTAGGCTACAGTCCAAAGGATGGCAAAAAGTCAAACACACACATTCACCATCATCATATTTATTATACACATTTCACTGAAAATCCTCTGTTCTATACCAATTCATTCCTCACTCCTCTCCCACTCCTAAGCAACCACTGATGTTTCTACTATCACCATGGTTCTACCTTTTAGTATGGCCACTTTGAAAATTTATTTTAGATGTTACTCAGTTGATTCCTGGAAGTGGTTATTATTGGGTTGGTGAAAATGTAAGATGGAACAAACAGAAAACCCCAATGAACTTTTTGGCCAACCCAATATATACAGTTTTGCCATCACTTGAATTTTTATTTTCTTATTTGATCTATCAATATAATTGTAATTGGTTTAGATCTGATAAGAAATTAATCATTTTAATGAAGTTTAATTTTAACATTTTATTAGAAAAATTGTTACATGCTCACACATAAAATAGATAAGAAGAAAGAAATACCACAGGAGGTAGCCACTATTAATATTTGATTATATTTCCTTCCAGTATTTTTAATTGAATATATACATTCCATATGTCATTTTAAAAGTTGGAGGCATCTAATATTTAAAATATTTTGTCCTGATTTATTGATTTCACATATGGTCTCTAATAACTTCCTCAGTTTGTAAAGTATCTTTACATATGATATTTTTAATGGTTATACAAGCCATTATATGGATGAAACATGTTCATATGTTGGAAAAGATTTTAAAATATTTATCATGTATATATTATTTAATTGAGTTTCAAATGTTTACCTACCTTTGACTTGTGTCAGTTTTTCAATATTATACATGCTCATATAGGCATTAACAACTTTTTGGCATTAGCATATATCTATGTATAGATAGAGATACTGAGTTCTCTCACAGAATTAGTTCTATTTTTTGTAGCAGCCTCCTTGGTGGATTTTAACTGTCAAAATCATAATATTTTGCTAACATAAACAGCTGGATAAAAAGGCATAAGCCCTAGAGAAAACTCTATATAGGTGACTATATTCATATCTCCCAATCCTCCACACTCAAAAAAGTAAGTGTTAATGGAAATGATTTAAAAACTGTCATCAGCTTTGGAACCTGGGAAGAGTGACATAAAACAAAAGCAGACCATTATAAAGAATTGAGAATATGCTTGGCACTAGGTTTCTTACATATATTGACTTATTTAGTCTTCATAATAGCCCTGTGAAGTAGATATGAGTACGATCCCCATTTTAAAGATGAGGAAACAAAGGCACAGAGATGTTAAGAAACTTACCCAAGGGTTCCCAGATAACAAATTATACGGGGCTGGATTTCGAACCAGGATTCTTAAAGAGTTACCTTTTATTTCCTAAACCTCTATCATCATATTCCTTGAAGAGTTTCTGATAATCATAGTCCAAGTGTCCAAGATAGGGTAGACTCTCCAAGCCTAAATGAGGATGATCTTGACTCTAATTCACCAACCCAGATGGACTATAACTAGTGCTAGAAATGAGGACAAAACATAGAACTAATGAATGGAAGCTTCACCCAATTTTGTGCACTGTTTGAAATTCTCATATATGAAGTACAGTGATCAGATATTTAGTAAAATTGCTATTTCTCATCCTAAGTATAGCTCATCCCAAATATTCCTGTTAGTGCCAGGAAAGAGACCAGAAGGACCATACACATTGCCACGGCCACACCCACTCTATTCATCAAGTGAAGAATGTGTACAAAATGGTGATTCTCAGGTCATTTGCTTCAATAAAGCAAGAGTTAGTGTGTGGCAGCACTGCCCTGTCCATCTACTTCAAGGCACCACACCATGGAAATATCATTATAAATGTGTTTATGTTTGCCTACCAGATACTTTATGCAATTCAGGATACAATGTGACACCAAGATAAGGGAAGTCCCAATTTGGGTGTCTCCTTCCGCTAAATCCAGATCCAGTGGCTGCTGAAGCCAAGGGGCTTAAGTTAGAGTGTATGTGGTTAACAGAAAAAACAGAAGCATTCATTCAGTCTCCCTCACACACCAACCATTTATTGGGCAGACACACGCCTGAGAGGAACCTCTGTATGGCCAAGGCAGAGAAATCACAAATATCTCAACAGGAGCATTGTGAAGCAGTTTGTGGGGAAAAACAAAGGCCAAACATATAGCTTTTAATAGGCTGAGGTCATGACTGTCTTCAAAATGAGATTTGGTATACTGTTACACCTTAGAAAGTATCCAAATGACAAGAAAATTTACAGTTAGAAATGAGGTAAAAGACTAAGGGTAATGGCTGAGAGTCAGTAAAAGAGAAAACACATTATAAAGAAAGTCAAGAAAAAAAAGTTGTTTAAAGAAATAGTACAGAACTGAAAAATGTAAGAATTATTAAACAGGAAAATATCAACATAAAAACACTACTGGAATAAAAAAAAAACACAAAAAGCCACTTTCCTGCTCTTCCTAAGATAATTTTTTTAAAGCTTTAGAACAAATAAACAGTTGGAAAGTAACACTTTTAAATGTTAACAAAAAGTGAACAAAAATAATTCTACTCTTCTAAATGACAAGCGCCAAAGAGGAAATAAAAGTTTCAGTGAAAGAAAATTTAGAATATAGAAAGAAAGACATAAAAAGTATTTAAAACCAGCCAAAGCTGGACTCAGTGGTATCTGCAGAACTTTAGATGAGTTCAACATTAAACAAGAAAGATGTATTTTAAATTAAGAATTCAACTGAGAAAATTAGAAAACAAAAAATGTACATTTTAAAATAAAAAATTTTCCATAAATGTTTGGATCACAAAATGTTTTCCTCTCCCTAAGTACATTTAACCTCTCATTAATGTTTGGCAGAACTGTCTTTGGGAAACTGCTATTTTCAATGTCACTTATAAATACATATGCAAAAAAAATCCAAATAAAATGCTTGCAAATGGATTATATTCATATAATAAAAATTACCATAATGACATAAGGTTTATTTCAGCAATTTAAATTTATTTTAATATCATATTTAGTAATTATGATAAAAAATCATAGAAAAGAAATCATATATGACTCAATTTATATTCCTGAAAAAAAATTTTTTTTAATTAAGGGGAAAAACTTCCTTAATAATGAAAAAAATCAATGGCCAGTATTAGACACACCAATTAAACATTAGATTCATCTTCCTTGAAAAACAAGGTCACTCTTTCACTATTATTACTATTAACTGAACTGACATAGATAAACATTATCTAGCAATAAGAAAATAAAATAGATATAAATATGGCAAAGGAACATCACAAGAATCAGAAAAAATTTCAAGAATCAACAGAATGATACTATAAGCAAGTTCAGTTACAAGCCTATAAACAGAATATATGGCTAGGAAAAATAAGCTAAAGACCAATGTGCAATATTAATGTAAATATACATTACCTTGAAATAAATCTAGGGAAACTACCAAATAAAATAGTGTTAATGAATATATAAATAAAATGGGAATATAATTTTTCTCTTCATGGAAAAACTCCATTGTTTAAACTTCTCAAGAATAACTAGTTTCACTTATAAATATAATGCAGTCAAATAAAAAACATAGCAGGAATATTTTGAAGAATACAAGAATGACAATAGCCCAAAGCAGTTTGGAAGAATAAACTATATGGAAAGAATAGGGCCAGTTTATTATAAAAGCAAAGATGTTATAATGGTACAATTATTAACCCTATTGCATTTATGTAGATATAGAGAGAAGAGAAACATAATCAACAGCCCAGAAACAAACTCATAAATTTAAAAAAATGAATAGAAATGAAGGACATTTTACATTATAAGTTCACTTTGTACAAGAAATGTTTCTAGAAAATTGGCTAATTTAAAAAAGGGAAATATAGATTCTTACCTCATACAACATACTATAATAAAATACTGATGAAATAAAGAGTTACATGTAATAGATAAAGCCATGAAAGACCTACAAGAAATGTAGTTGGCCAAGAGTTTTCCAGGAATGAAAGCAAAGAGGAAACCCCAAATCGGATTATATATACAGAATAAAATTTTAAATGGATATTTATAAAAATATAAAGTATATGGTGAAATTAGAATAGTACTTATGGTATATGTTATGAAAGTTTAAATAAAGAGCTCTTAAAAGAAGAAAACACCCAAATATTAACTGATTATTTCAACAAACCTTAACTGCATGTCTACCTTTTACTAGATAGTGTTCTAGAAGGTAGCAGTGAATAAAATGACAAAATGTGATCCTTCAATGAGGACAAAATAAAATGGAAATAAGAGCTAATGGACAGAACATGAATATCTTCATAACCGTCCACCCACCCACACACACACACAAACAGAAAGAATGGCAGTGTGTATGTGGTAGCTTTATGGCTGAAATATTTCATAATAGAAATTATATACAGATAATTATTTGAGGGTTTATATATAAAAATGTTTACTACAGCCTTTATTTAAAATAGGAAATAATAAAGTCAAATGGTCAAACAAATCATGATATATATAATGATGAAATTCTATTAAATCCTATAAAGTTGAAATACTCTCATATTTTTCCCAGTATTACAGTGAATTAGGTTATTGGATGAAACTGAATTATACTTTTATAAGAAATAATAAATTTATATACCCAGTGTTTCTTCCTATATATTTCCTACATATATGCATACATAATGACTATAACAAAAATAAAAGCAATTGAAAGATAGTCCAAAATGCAGCTATGGAGAATGCTTAATTAATTATAATAGTAAATGGACAATATTGAATTGTTAAATACTGTGCTTTCAGAGAATATTGATTGCTTTATAAAATGTCCTCAATATAAGTTATTGGAAGGAAATATTAAAATATTAAGAATGGTTATATCTGTGTGATAAGATGTTGAGAATTTTATGTAATTTTCAATGTTCTATTTTTTATAATGGATAATGTTTTACTTTTATATTCAGAAGATGTTAAAAATAAACTTTCAACAGTCTAATTTATGAAACCCAATTTAGTATTTTGTAAAAAGTAACGACTTTGCCTCCTATCCTTACAATCCTAATTAGTACATTGTTTTATGGTGTTTTCTTTGACTGGATTTGCCTTTTAGTTTTTGGCATGCCGCTTTGGTTTGATTAACTGAGGCTTCTGTTCTGCTTCTCTGCATCACAATTGAGTGTTTGTTGTGGAGGAGGCAAAAATAAGCAGGACAATATTATTATATTCTCCCCCGAGGCTTCCTATTTTCCAGAGATTAGACATATTTGCTCAACAGCACCAACTCACTGTAACAATTTCTCTCTCATTTCCTTTAAACCTGGGGGCAAATGGCAACTTCCTTGTCTCTCACTTTCCATCTCAGGAAGCGGATGCATATTTTTCCGTTATTTAAAACTTGACAGATAGCTCCCAGCATCAAATCATCCATGAAAACTGTTGGCCTCTGGCAGAGAAAGAGCAGTGTAAGCTTTCAATATTCTGTAACAGTTGCTCAGAATGGATTTAGGTTGGTTCAAAGATTTCTTTAAAATCATAGATAATACTGAGCTAGTTTGCAGAATTTTGTTTGTCATTAATAAAATGACATTAATAATTACTGCTCCTCGGAGCAAAGGTAAACTGTGTATTTATGTCCTTTGATAACATGATGTCTGATTACAGAGAAAGCAAAGAGGGAGTCAATCCTTAAGCAACAGAGTCCATGTAACATGAGAGATAAAACCTGTCCTGCCAACTCCAGTGTTTTCTGCGTGGTGAGGAAGAACATTGCCTCATCCTGTGAGCCCACTCACTTTCCCCTTGAAAACAGTGGTGACCGAGTCTTTCCTTTGTAGAGACTGGGTGGACGGAGCGGGTGAGATAATTCTCCACACAGACGTCCCCCACATGCCCACACGTTCATGTGTTTTCAACCTCCTTTCCAGCTCTCCGTTCTTAGACATTAGGTGCTTGCTGGGCTTCCCAGGTGGCCCTACTGGTAAAGAACCCGCCTGCTAATGCAGGAGATGGAAAGGGGCGAGTTTGATCTCTGGGTTAGACGATCCCCTGGAGGCGGGCATGGCAACCCGCTTCAGTATTCTTGCCTGGAGAATCCCCATGGACAGAGGAGCCTGGCGGCCCATACGGTCACAAAGAGTCAGACACGACTGAAGCGACTCGGCATGCCCAAATGCTTACTCTGTGTGAGCGCAGTTATAAAAGCAGGACACACAGGGGCAAACCAAATAGACGAGGCCCTTACGTTTCTTGAGCTAGAATTCTGTGAAGACAGACAACAAATAAGGAATTAAATAATCTAAAATCAGCTTGTGGTTTAAAAACCTAAGGGAATAAGGAGTGGATGACTGGGAAAGGAAGGGAGGGAGATATTTTAGATTGGGTAACTGGAAAAACACCTTTGAGACGATTCTGCATGCATCCAAATAGGGATGAGTGCTGAAAAGGAGTCACCCAAAGACCTGGACAAGGATGAGGCAAGTAGAAGAAACCACAAATGTGAGACTCTGGGTGGGAGACAGGTTAGCATATTGGAGCAGGAGCAGAGAGGTCAGAGTGTCTGCAACAGTTAGGCAGGATAAGGGCAAGGCGATGATCACAGAGGACAGGCTGCCTAAGCCAGGACATATTGGGTCTAAGATGGGGTATGGAGTTTTGATTTTAACTTAAGTGCAATGATGCACTTAAGAGAGTCATGAAGAGGGGGAGTCTGTTCAGATTTTCTTTGACTTGGGCTCAGATGTAGACTTGGGCTTCAGATGACTTGGGCTCTGGTGTAGAAAACTGTTTCAAGGTGGTAAGAATAGAGTTCATGATAAAAGGACAATGGGAAATTACACTGGGGAGAGACAACAATTGGCTGGATTGGGGTGTGTGATAACAATTACACAAAGACTGGGAAAAAATGATTGGTTTAGTATTTTACATGTATAGTGAGATTTCTCATGCTTTATCTCTAATCATCTTTAAAGTCCTTTCCAACTCTAAAAATCTAAAGGTTAATGATTTATGATCTTAGGAGAATTCAACAATAACTTTTCATGCCCTAAAATCCTTATTATATATTTGATAGTGGAACTGTACTCTGTATATCTATCTCAGAATATATCCATTTTAAAATGTTTTCAAATTTTTAATTTCAGAGAATTACTCCATGAATATTAGGCATCTTTGCTGTTTCAGATACTAGAGATCAATTTTAGATTGGAGTTAGTTGGTTTTAATTTATAACTCAAATTGTGCTTTCAATCCCATACTCCCTGGAGCTAGAATGCATGGCTGTCTTCTGAGCCAGGATAAGTCTGAAGTGATGATAATCTGTGTAAGAGAGCTGACTGTTGTGATATGGGTAATAAATATTGAGGAGCAAAATTTCAGATTCCTTCCTTATTGTTCTAAACAACTGATGCTTTGCAAAATTATATGATGATCTTTTAAATTGTGACCAACATTTATTCCTTCAACAATTTGGTAACATTGGTTAATAAAATAGAAATCATCCCAAATCTTCACTGCTTATAGTAATTTTCTGAGACAAAAAAATAATAATAAACAAATATGTGTGTAAATGTGTGTGGGTGTTGACAAGTGTCATGAAGGATATGAATGGATCATGATGGCACAGAGCAGGGGTGATTTGACACCCACTTAGAAGATGGTTATGAAAGTCCTCTCGCAGGAGGACATATGTAAGTCCATACATGCTTTAGCCATGTGAGGTAGAATGGTGCAACCTTCCAGACAGGGGGGAATTATGTCTACAAAATTTCTTAGCTAGCAAAAGGCTTTAGCAGTTCACAGACGAGAAAGAAGGCCAAGGAAGCTACAGCCGAATAGGTAAGTGAAACTTTGGAGAGAAGTCAGGAGTTAGATCAGAGCAGAGATGGGATTGGTATTGAAACTTTCTAAACCCTGTGCTAGTCCCTACTATTCCTTTCATAGTTCCCAACTCAGACAGCATCTGAACTACCTGGGAATTAACAGTGTGTTAAGAAGTCAATAATCTCCTTTGAGTATTTACACTAAGATGGGTTCCAAAACAGGAAAACTGTTTCAACTCTGTGTTAGAATGGTGGTAAATTTGAATGGAAATGATAAGTCTTTTAAATAAAGGATCACCTTAAGTAACTGCATTAATTACTGCCATCAGAACCATTAAGGTAACTAAAAAAAAAACTTGTTTATACAAATGAATGTACAGGGAGCATTTTTTTCTTTCCTGCGTATCTGCTCATTAGTCAGTTTTCAGAGTAAGCAGAAATGGTTCCAGATATTCTTTGTAAACAAAAGTTGGGAAGAAATAGCTACTGATATTTTATTAAATACCTACTTTATAACAGTACTAAAAGAAGGGGGCAAATTATTCATAGGTTAATTAATTTGTGTCACCTTGGGGGGAGCCGCTATAAACTCATTAGCAAAATATGTGTTTATAGCAAGTGAAAGTCACCTGTGAAAGTGAAAGGGAACATCAGGCATTGTGTTTTTGAGATCCAGACTTCCCTTTTCCCTTGAGTAGAATTTTCAGAATCCTGTCCTCTGAAGGGACTGGGATGACTTTCCAGGGGATGACGGGCAGATGTTGAAAGCTTTGATGGTGAAGGGAGAGGATGCAATCTGAGAAAATGTTCTCAAACTAGAAGGCAGGCAGGATTTTGTGGGTGCATGGAGCCAGCAGAGTACCCCACAGGAGTCAAGATTAGTCAAATGAAAGTTGCTGGATGTCTATGAATGTTCAGCTGTTAGCCCGGGTGTCCAGTACATCATCTGAGGTCAACAGAGAGCACCTTTGTGATGGTCAGTGCTATGCAAACTCCCAGATGCAATGTAACATTCTACATGAAATCAAGTAATAAAAAGAAATGGGAGTTTCAGAGGACCAAAGCCTGGGCCTTTCTCATGCTTTCATATATCTGACCCACACCATTATTTCATGTATAATTCAAACCAGGCAAGGAAAGCACTGAAGAATTACTGTGCATGAACTTCTCCTTAACTCTGGGGAGTAATGATATGGGATGGTTTTGGTTATAGTTTTTTAACAAAGATTTTAACAATTAAAATGTATATTATAAAAATGTCATACTTTATGTATTATATAATTAATAGCTAATATATATCAATATTAAATGTTTGCTATAATCCTATAAAGAAGATATTATTATACCCACTATACAGATAAAGAAAGCAAGGTTCAAAAATAATTCATTAAAAAAAAAATAGTTCATGACTTGCCAGACTATGTAAGTGTCAAAGTGAGGACTGAAACTAACCATTCTCTCTACTTCTCCCTTGCCTTCTAAATATATTGACATACTCATACAGAAATATTTATAAACACATATTGAATATAAACATATACAAATATCTGTAGCCTTTACATGTATGAGCCTTTCTTTCTCTCCTTGTAATTCTCTTCTTTGCTTTCTATCTTCCTCAGTGGATGCCTTTGTTTATATACCTCTATTTAGATGCAACTGAAATTACTCAATCATTCTTATTTGCCCACATATTCTTTTTGAATGTAACAAGTCAAGTTTCAGGGGAGGGATAGATTTTTCTGAATAATAAACCAAATTTTTAGTTTTGAAAGGATATCTTGGAATGAAGGAGAACAGTTTTGTAAGGAGGGGAAGAAAATATAAGAATTAAGAGACAGAGAGAGTGGGGCAACAGGAAGGTGACTCTGTGTGAAGGGAATAAGACTCTGAGAACAGTCTTGGTCACTTGAGAACATTCTTATGTCACGAATAGCTACTACATTTTTAGAATCAGGATATCTGAGATTAAATGCAAACTTGCATCCTACTCTATGTTGTAACAACTCACTGTAGCCCTCAAACTCTAAGTCTGCCCATGACAATCCCAGCTTTATAAACAAAACCCCACATCCCAAGAAATCACTCTGTCTCAGGCAAATTGGTCACCTTTGTAGTATTCTTTCCAGAGACAACTGGTCCCAGTCTGATTATGGGAAAATATCAAAGACATATATTTAGAGATAGTTTGTATATTGTATATACTTTGGCCAATGCCCTTCAATAATTTCAAGGAAAAAATATTAAGAAACTGTTGCACATTAGATGAGATTAAGGAGATAAAATAATGAAATAAAATATAGCATTTGAGGTTAAATTATGTCCCCACAAAATTCATATGTTGATTTCCTAACCCTCAGAATGTGACTAGTTTTTGTGACGGAGTCTTTCATGTCCTAATTAAGATTAAATGGGGCCATTGAGGTGAGCCCAAGTTCAATAAAATTGGAACCCTTTGGAGAAGAGTTTATGACACAGACAAACACAGAGGAAAGATCACGTGGTGGCAGAGGGAGAAGATGGCCGTCCACAAGTCAAGAAGAGACGCCGCAGGAGCGATCAGCTGTCGACACCTCCATCTTGGACTTCTAGCCTCCAGAACTCTGAGGAAGCAAATTTCTGCTGTTCACACCACTCAGTTTACAATACTTGGTTATGATAGTCATAGGAAATTAATACACCAGGTGTCCTGGATTGGATTTTGGAACTAAAAACACACTAGTTTAAAAAAAAAAAAAAAAAAGGAGAAACCTGAATAAACTGTGTAATTTAATAGTATTGTGTGCATGTTAATTTCTTAGTTTTGATAAATGTACAAGATGTTAAGATGGAACATGTTAACATTCAGAGAAAGTAAGTGAAGAGAACATAGATCTATGACATGACAAGGATATGTCTTGTCTTTCACGGCAAGAGCAATAAAAACAAAAATAAACAAATGGGACCTGATCAAACGTACAAGTTTTGTACAGCAAAGGAAACTATAAACAAAATGAAAAGACAACCTACCAAGTGGGAGAAAATCATTTGCAAATGATGCAACTCACAAGGGCTTAATTTCCAAAGTATGCAAACAGCTCATAACCATAACGACAAAAAAAATTAACAACCCAATTGAAAAATGGCAGAAGACCTAAATAGACATTTATCCAAAGAAGGAATACAGATGGCTAATAAGCACATGAAGATATACTCAACGTTGCTAATTATTAGACAAATGTAAATCAAAGTTACAATGTGGTACCACCTTCACAGTGGTTATAATGGCCATCATTAAAAAGTCTACAAATAAAAATGCTGGAGAAGGTGTGGAGAAAACAGAACCCTTAATATTGTTGATGAGGATGTAAGTTGGTACAGCCACTATGAAAATCAATAGGGAGAGTCCTCAGAAAAGTAAAAGCAGAATTACCATATGATCTGGATCCCATTCCTGGGCATATATCAAGACAAAACTATAATTTGAAAAGATAGATGTGCCCCTATGTTCATAGCAGCACTACCTACTACAGCAAAGGCATGGAAGCAGCCTAAACATCTATGAACAGACAAACGGGTAAAGAAGATGAGGTACATACATACAGTGGAATATTACTCAGCCATACAAAATCAATAATGCCATTTGCAGCAACATGGATGCAACTAGAGACTATACCAAGTGAAGGAAGTCAGAAAGAAAAAGACAAATACCGAATGCTATCACTAAATGTAGGATCTAAAATATGACACAAATTAACCTATCTGTGAAACAGAAATAGACTCACAGACATGCAGAACAGACTGGTAGTTGCCAAAGGGGAGGAGGTTGGGAGAGAAATGGAGTGGGAGATGAGGTTAGCAGATGTAAGCTTTTACATACAGAATGGATAAAAAACAAGGTCCTACAGCACAGAGAACTACTTTCAATATCCTATGATAAACCACAATGGAAAAGAATGTTAGAAATACATACATATGTGTGTATATGTGTGTGTATATATCTGTGTGTGTGTGTGTAACTGAATTACTTCACTCTTCAGCAGAAATGAACACATTGTAAATCAACTATATACTTCAATAAAAATTGATAGTTATTAGAAAGATAAAAATAAAGAGTAAAAAGTGAAAAAACAAGATAAAAAATAAATTCTACCATCATCTAGTGAAAGACAGCATTTTAAGTGCCATAAGAGGACTGTGGAGAGAGCCTAACCATGGAGGTCTAACCATGGAGGTAGGCAAGGAATGCATAAGTTCTGACTTTACATCTGAGTTTAGTTGGCAACAACTCAGCACTAAGCATGAACTCTAAGAGGTGAGGTAGATAAAATATCTAATGTACTTACTGAGACCACACTTGTAACATTTTTTTTCCACTGACACATGAACAGAGAATTAGATGGTGCATTGCTTGAGAAATATATATATATATATATATATATATATATATATAAAGAGATCTAAAGAGCTCTAAAAATAGCACTCCTGAGGCCCAATAGGGTTCCTAAACTCATGTTATAGGATTAAAAAGTAAGCATTGTTTCATATCTTCATCCATAAATAGTGTGAGTTGTCATTAATTGCCATTATTCAAATGTCCAATCTGACAGATATGTCCTAGGAAAATCAAGTATGTCTGAAATGCATCTGAAACCTGATTTCTCATGGGTTGATAACAACTCATCTCCATGAATAAAGCCACACTTCAAAATGTCTCAGTTCTGGACACTGGTAGTCTCAGTGACTATTTATATAACAATCTCTTTTGTAAAACTCCTTCCACAAGAATGTCATAAGAACATATTATATAGATAGAGAACTCATCGGCATTGAGTTCTTTTAAGAAGTGGACTCTGAGGAACGAATTTGGAACCTGTAATATGCAGTCTGAGGAGACCCAGAGCTGGAAGCATTGTGTATAGCAAGGAGTCAGGCCTGTCTTATCAGGTGGTCCAGACTGTCAATCAAAGCTCTAAAGTATATACACTATAAGGAAGCACTGTCAGTTTCCCCATGTATAAAATTATCATAATTCCTATACAATATATATATTATTGGTTTAAAGAGGAATAATCTTAAAAGCGTTTGGAAAATTAGATCTTTAAATATTAACAACAGTCTTCTTTCTCCCTGCCCCTAGAATTTAATTTTATCCATTGTCTGTCTACTGTGGACAACTAGGATGTTCCGCTACTAACAGGTCAGAGAAGAATAACAGGGCAAAACAGGAAAAAGCTACAAATAAAGGTTTGACTTTCTGTCTTGAAAATATTCCCTTGGAGGGGATTTCAGGCATGGGAGAATCGATGATAGTAAGAGGAGAATTTACTGATAGAAAAGGTCCTTATGGGAACCAAGGGGAAAGGCTGGGGGAAGAATGGAGAACTAATTATGTGCAAAGGGTTTTTTAAAGGAATCCTGTCCACTTCTTCTGGCCAAACCCCAGGCTTGGCCCTCAGAGGAGGGATTACAGATCCTGAGTGAGGTGAGGAGAGCCCTCCCCGCCTCCCCTTCGGACAATCAAAGAGGCAGCTCAGAGCTGGAGGTTGGAATCTCAGAGGGGAAGAAGGACAACTCTTAAGTGGGGCAGTGGTGGGAGCAACCCAGACAGAAAGTCAGAGCAGAAGGGAGATAAAGGGACACCTGAGAGAAGACAGGGAGCTTCTAAACGGAGACTCATTATATACAAGGGGAGTGATTAAACAAGTATTTTAGAATAGAGGAGCCAGCTATCTCGCTTTTTGTGATGGGAGGTACAATTAAGAAAAGAGAAAACAAGAATGGATTCTATTGGGTTGCACTGGAAACTGAAATATTTCTGTGAACTCACAGTTTTCAATCTAAATAGAAATAGAAATAAATTGAGGGGTGTGTGTGTGTATACATTACTTCCCCAGCTCTCCCCATTGAGAGGGCCTGGGACTAGACATGCTCCACTATCTATGAGCAAACATACTGCTCAGGTCTTGGTTTCCAAATAGTGGGTTGACCAAAAATGCCATTCAGGATTTTCCATAACATCTTATGGAACTTTTCAGCCAACCCAATATGTTCCTCTAAAAGAACATGGATTCCTTGGAGAAAGGACTGAATATAAGGCCCAGAAAGACATATTCCTGAGTGAGCACATACAAACCTATCTTCCTGATTCTGTGTAGTTGTGCATGGTATACCATTATAAGAATGAACTGTAATACATTTAAACAATTTCCTGTTGATTAAAAAATTAGGTTTCATTCAGATTTTTGTTACTCTAAATAATACTGCAGTGAAAATTCATATTTAAATAACTCAGCATACTTTTAATTAAATATATCTGGGGCATTTCTCATAAATATCATACTGTACATTAATTGTTCAAGAAAAATCCAAATATAAAAGGGTAACATTTCACAAGGGGAAGATTACTATTTTTACTTTCTTTTACTGCTTGCTCGTAAAATACTACAATTATCAGCCAAAATCAAATGCAACTTCAGAATAAGGGTAATATAAACCAGATTCAAATGTCATAAATATTTTATTGGGCATTTAATTTCCCATTTATGTTTTTATAACATTTACTTCAGGGATATGGGCATCAAGGACTTGCCTTCAAATGGAAATACTTTTCTTCTGCACCTAAGTGCAGATTAATCATGAAACTGTAATAAAAATTGAACCTTTGCATTTCACAGATGAGAATTTTAAATATTGACAAAGGCGAGGATAAAATATTATAGTTGTAGCATTTTAGATATAAAAGAAATTGAATACTACAAATGTGTCTACTCTTCAAACCACAGTAGGTTTTATTAATATTCATAGAATATAAGAAACAAGATTAAGAAACAAAGGAGGGAAATTTCTGAATTTCCTGGAAGCTAAAGCCAAAATAGAAACACAAACAGTAATAGAGTCAGTCACACATGCTTGCACATATGCACAGATGTATTTTCTATTTAACAACCAGGAATGTGCTCTACTTGCTTCTATCCTCTTGTGTGTGTGTGTTTCAGAGATTGGTATGAAAGTCTGAAAAACACATTTCCCAAAATTTATTCCCAGGAGATTCTAGTTTACATTCCATCAGTGAGAGCTTTAATGCCACAAGTTTTAGAAGCAGGGAGAGTGGTAGACTCCTTAGTACCCCTGGAACACTGGGTTTGGGCAGTCTACATACTGGATGGTTGCAGCAGCTCCCCCAAACCTCCCAGACAATACTTGCTTTAGGACTATAGGATCTGGTGGTATCTTTGCACATTCATACAACTGCTTGCTTCCCTGAGTTCACTGTGTGTTTTTTTTTTTATTTCTAATTTTCACAATACCATCCCTTAGAAATATTTTGTGAGTACATAATTTATTGTATTAAATCCCTGAAATATTTTCAGGAGCAAACCTTGATTGATGAAACAGGTGGGGCTATAAAAGATTCAATAAATAGTCACTAAAAACTCAGAACCTCAGACTGATTATATGGCAGATATATTTAATGTTCAACTACTATCCAGGTGCTCCTACATGCTTTCTATCTTTCTTACAATTAAGTGGAACCTGAGGTCTAATCTGTCCTAATGGGCTCTTGAGAGGAAGTTACTGACAACTGAGCTTCTGGCATAAAATCCAAGGATTAAACAGCTATTAAATCATTGTGTTGTCCAGTTCCTATATTTCTATGGGCAAAGCACGGTTTTGTCCTCAGGGATCACTTATTTACCTACTTCAGTACTTTGAACAATGCCGCACTGATACTCTGAAGTTAGAGCCCAATGCACATGAAGGGTGATTCTTTTACCCTTTTTATTTTACTTATACTTTGAAGGCAAGATAAATGCATTTCATACTATAAGGAATTACTCTTCATTGCTACATATGCATAGTTACACATGTATGAAAGCCAAATGTGCCCAGTTTATAAGGGCATAAAATTGCATTCATCTGATGCTATTGGACTAGTTTCTATGGATAATAAATAAGTCCTTGAGATGTGAAGTTAAGACATCTATGAGTACTGAAAACTCTACAATTATTCCTTTACTTGACAAATATCTTTTTAACCCCCTTGTTGTACCAGACATTGTTTTAGAGATATTAATGTGCTTTCACGTGTATTAGTTGGCTTCAGCTACAATAACAAAATACCACAGACCAGGTGGCTTAAATGACAGAAATTTCTTTCCTCAGAGTTCTGGGGGCTGTAAGTCCAAGAGAAAGGTTCCAGAAGGGTTTGTTTCTCATAAGACCTTTCTTTTGGACTTGTCGATGGCAACTATGTGCCATGTTCTTTCATGGCCTTTACTCCGTGTTTACAAAAAGAATAAACTCTAGTGTTTCCTCCTCTTCTTACAAGGGCAGCAGACCCATAGCATGAGGGCCTCACCCTTATGACCTCGCTGAACTTGTATTACCTCCCTAACGGCCCTACCCCTAAATACAGTCACAATGAGGATTAAGTCTTCAACATATGAATTTGGGGGAGGAATATAATTCAGTCCATAACCCCACACAAGCAATATTATCAGAGTTTTATTTTCTCAAAAGATGTCTACACTAAGGAAATTGTAAAATGTTTGCTTTCCAGAATAAAGTAATATTTCAGAAAAGCACAGTTTCTAACATTTTAAATACCACTGCTGCAAAAAGAATTCCAAATGCAGGTCTTCTAATTTTTAACATTAAAATTAATTTACATAAATTCTATAAAAGTAGCTTTGTGAACTTAATGATGCAAGTGTTTGCCTTCTAACACAATTTCATTGCTGTATTTGCCTCTTGATTTTCAAATTTTAAATATATTTTCAAAATGTCTGTCTTTAAAATCTAAAAAGTATTCAACATATAAAAAAGTAAAAACTAAGCACTTAAAAGTGACTTGAGAGGTCATGCACTTGTAATCTTTGATATTAAACAAGTACTGAAACAAAGTGAATCTGACATTTTGTTGGACAGGCATGTATTAAATAGTATCTACTCTTTTGACTTTATGTATTGTATCAACTGGATTCATTAATTATGCCTGCAGTTTGGGAAGTTTCCAATCCACTGTTATTCTGGCACATGTCAAAGAATATATACATTTTTAACTACAATGTCAAATAAAAATCTGCAGAAGAAAAATTGCAGGTCCCAAGAGAACAGTGATATTTTAAAACAGAAAGATTCATTATAAAATGAAGTGCCCCTTACTCTATGCAGAGTTAAAAAAATTGATTGCTCTATATATTATCTAATTATTTTGTGGCCATTTTGTGACTAATTTACTTGTGACCAATAAAACAAGGAGAAAATATTTCTTCATAGGCCCCCTTCTTAATTCTCTTCTATAATTATCTTTAATTCTAGGGAATATGGACTACAATAATAGAATACCATGGACTGGGTGACTTAAGCAACAAAAATGTAAAACTCATAGTTCTAGAGGCTGGAAATCCAAGATCAGAGTGAAGCAAGGTCAGGTTATTTGTGAAGGCCCTCTTTCTGGTTTAAAGATGGCTATCTTTTTGTTTTATCCTCACAAGTTGGAGGAAGGGCTCTCTTCCATGTCTTATAAAGGTATGAACAGCGTCTTGGGGCCCCAACTCTCATAATCTAATTACCTTCTAAAGGCCAACCTCCCAATACCATCACATTAAGTCTTCACCACATACATTTTTGGGGACACAAACATTTAGTCCATGACAACTCCTAACATAAAGTTTTAGGTGTGCTTATAGTTTCAATGTTATATTTAATGAGCATATATTATTTTCTTTTCTTATTATTATGAGAATAATAAAATTAAGACTTTTTAAATAGTCTATTGCTTTTTAAAGTCAAATGTCATCTTTTACCTCTTTTAGTCTTTATTGGTGATTCACAAACACTAGAGTACATAAGAATTCTTTGTAGGGTTTATGAAAATACACATAGCTATACTCCTTCCCCAGAGTTTCTCAATCATAGATCTGGAGTAAGAAGTTTATTTTCACCTTTCTACATTTTCCATCTTCTTTCTTTGTCTCATTCTAGGTAATTTCTTCATATTTAATTCATTTATACTTAGTTATATCATCAATACATTAAAAAAATACCTGCAGTCTATTTTGTTTTCTCTAAATAGACAATCACATCTGCCAACAACAGGGCTTTTGCTTCAGCCCCAAACCCCAGTTCCTTACAACTTTTTGTTCTCACATGTGGGCTAGAATTGACATTGTTGTTGCTGTTGAGTCGCGAAGTTGTGTCCAACTCTTTGTGATCCCATGGACCATGACCCGCTAGGATCCTCTGTCCATCAACTTTCCCAGGCAAGAATACTGGAGTGGGTTGCCAATCCTTCTCCAAGTAAATATTTCTAAATGAGCAAAGGTTTGGCTCATTTTGAGAACTGCTTTACTGTCAGTCCATACTCATATATTGTGCTCTTGTGCAGAAAACTCAAACCCTACATTTTTCTTGGGTCATTTCTTTTTATACCTTTAGCACTCCTGTCTTTCTAGGAAAGAAATTCCATCCAACACCATCTTCCTGTCATGCTGTCTTGGAACTCAGTTTCCTTTATACCAACTACTTCACTAGTTGTATCAGATCTCTATTGTCAGGTAACAAGATACTACAAGCTTAGATTCAATCAATTCACATTTACTGGCTCACGGTTTTTGTTAGTCTGTAGTTTGAGCATGAAGGAGCTAGATGGTCTGCTCAAGATTTTACAAGGTTGCCATCAAGCTGTAAACCGGGTTATAATCTCACCTGGAAGCTTGACTGGACATAATACTTGCTCCCAAGCTCATAAAGGTTGTAGGCAGAATTGATTTCTTAAGTCTGAGGACATAGCACTAAGTCCTCAGATGTTAGAAGCTACCTGCATTTCCCTGTCTGATGGTCCTCTCCACAGGCAGTTTAGAGCCCAGCAGATGGATTCTTCAAGGCAAGAAGAAAAGCCTCTTGATCCAGTTATACAAGACTCTGTATAATATATACAGAATATATATTATAGTATATACAATCATAGATGTGACATCCTCTCACAAATGCTACATAATGTAACCTAGGCAAGGTGGTGGAATCTTACTACCCACACACTATTCTATTGGTTGGAATCAGTAACAGGTTCTGCCCAGACTCAAGAATGAGGGGATGGGGGGTAGGTTATTCAGGGTTTCATATCAGAGGGTGACAGTCATGGTGGCCATCTGAGAACTTTACCTGCTACAAAAGACTTCCTCCAATAGCATCTTCTATGTATTTGGCTCTGCATGATAAAATCATGTTCCTTGCAGCAGTAATGACTGCCCTCCTGGTTCCTGCCCCACCTCAGGGTATAGGCCTAGTTCTTGGTCTCAGTCCCCTCCAAAATGTGCCTGTCTAACATTAGACCAAGCAGTACGTCCCAACCCCCCTCTGCATGGTAAATCTGAAGTAGTAGACAAGAACACAGAATTCAAATCAGACAAAACTGCTTTCTCATTCTGGCTTGAGATTTGAGATATATGAAAGTTTAGAAGTGATTTGCTCTCTCAATCTCAGTATAATAATCTACTCTCAGTGAGGAAAATATCCAAATCAGAAGGACAAGTTAATGTAGTAAGAGCATGTAGCACCTGACATGTAGCCCATCACTGATAATTTTCTTCTCTTCCATTAATTTTCCACCTTCTGTGTATAATAACGGATTCACTTGGATCTAAAGCAAACTAGACAAAAGAATCACATGAACATCTAGAGTAGTATTACATCAGTGACTTGATAACATGTTCTTTGACCTTTGTAAGTTAAAATCGAATATGAGTCCCCATTATATGCAAAACATTTTGCCCAATGATATTTATCCATTGTTTCATTCTCTATTTTAACCACACACAAATTCACATCTTTACTAATAGACTAATTACTTAGTAGATTGATTAGTATATTTGTTGAGAAGCTCATCAAGGTAAGAACAGATGTGTATTTGGATGTTAAACCTTAATGCTAAAAAAGAAAACTGCACAGGAATTATGATCATCAAGGTGTTACTTTTATAGTAGAGAAATGCAAATCAAAACTACACTGGGGTACCACTTCACAACACTGGTCAGAATGGTCACCCTTAAGAGGTCTACAAATAATAAATGCCAGAGAGGGTGTGAAGAAAAGGGAATGCTCCTACACTGTTGGCGGGAATGTAAGTTGGTATAGCCACTATGAGAATTCAGTATGGAAGTTCCTCAAAATACTAAAAATAGAACTATCATAAGATCCAGCAATACCACTCCTGGGTATGTATCCAGACAAAACTCTAACCCCAAATGATAAATGAATCCCTATGTTCATAGCAGCATTACTCATAATAGCTAAGATATAGAAACAACCTAAATGCCCTTGACAAATGAATGTATAAAGAAGATGTGGTATACTAATTAGCCATAAAAAAGAAGAAAACATGCCATCAACAGCAACATGGATGGACCTAGAGATTATCATCTGAAATAAGTCAGAAAGAAAAAGACATACCATACGCTATCACTTATATGTGAAATCTAAAATATGACACAAATTAATTGAATCTATGAACAAAAACAGAGTCACAGAGGAGAGAACAGACTGTGGTTGCTGGGGGGAGGGGCTTGGAGAGGGGTAGAGTGGGAGGTTGGGGTTAGCAGATGTAAGCTATTATATATGGAATGGAAAAACAACCCAGTCCAACTGTATAGCACAGAGAACTATATTTAGTATCCTATGATAAATCATAATGGAAAGGAATATAAAAAGGAATGTGTAATATTTATAACTGAATCACTTTGCTGTACAGAAAAATTTAACACAACATTGTAAACCAACTATACTCCAATAAAAACAGTGGTTTATTTTATATACTTGTGATGTGATGATGATTGAATATGGTAACTTGCCCTGATGAAAATAATAGCAGACAAAGGGTTCAATTCATAGTTACTAGTAACAGAAAAGAAAGTTAAAAGTGGCTCCTTGTTTCCTTCATGTGAAAAACTGTCTATCATTGGGCAGCCCCAACAATGACAGATAAATTTGTGGTAGTCAGGTATCAGAGTTCAATTAACGAGGTAACAGGAAACAATGTTTGATACAATGACCTATAAGATGTAATTATCCCTACAGAGTGCACTCTACATACCATGGTGGTGTCTAGAGTTACCATATTAAAAATGCCCTCAGAAGAAGAGAGATTGGGAAACATTCTCAGTTACTAGCTCCCCCTGGTAATAGCCTGATGGGGACTGAGTAGACACTGCCTGGGTTTGCCCAAAGCATGGCCTCATACTCCGTTCTCTTGTGATAAATTCTCTCATTAATTGTCCCTGTGTCTCCTGTTTTTGCTTTTTGGAAGTTTACTTGTATATGTATGTATCATGCATGTCTTTTATACTCCAAAAATAACAGAAGCATACATCCGTTTCTATTATCATTTATGAAACATCTCTGAAGTCAGACTACCATATCCTCTTATTTCTCAGTGGCGAGAATCTAGGCACATGGATATCATGCAGTGGGAGCTAGAAAATGTAATCTTTCAGTTGGGCACACTGTTATCTTTAATAAATGAGAGCCATCTCATTAAGGAACAAGAGGAGATTAGATATTAGGAAAATAACAGTTGTTGCCATAGAGCTCATTATATTATCAGAAATTCTTCATAAAAATGGATACAATGTGATGGAATATAGTTACTAGGATAGGAGCTTGATTAAAATAATCATTATAGTTGGAATTATTCCCCATCCTCAGGAACAAATTACTTTATTTGGAAGAATTATACAGCTATTATGGTACACAGTTCCACACAGTATCATCACTATTTGGCACCCTTGTATGTGTAGACCACAGTAAGGCCTCAGTGACACTCATGGAGAGAAAAGAATTAGGCTAGAGATCAGAGATGGATGCTCAAGTGGAGATCCAAGTGGGAACAGCAATCATCAAATTGTAATGCCTAACGTATCTTGGTAAGTTAGAGGGTGATCTAGGGAAGTTATGATCACCATGTATTTTTGTGAATATGGTTCATTTATAGTGGGCTCATACTAAGTCAAGTGAGGCTAGTAATTTCTAGATGGTTGTTGAAATCCATCATTGGGAATATCCAGAGGTCCAGAAATGTTCAGTGAAGAATAACAAAGGCTAGCTGAGGATTAGTGCCCAGGTCAATCAGGTAGACTGAGGTTCCTGCAGATATGCTGGGATAGACTAAAAAAAAAAAAAAATCAAGTTAAATCTAAGCTATGAGAAAAGGGCATCAGCTCAGTTTTATAAAATATTCCTAGGTGCTTACCACTGAAAGACCAGATATTCCATTTATGATCTCAAAAATTGAAGTCCTCTACTCCCTATTCTTCCAGTAAAGTCACTTCATAGAGGTAACATTATTTGTAACTTCATTTATTTGCTCCCAAAGCATATATATATAGTCTGTTCTTGCCTACAGCATTTATTCATGGTTTTAACACTCACCTAGAAAGGGAAAATATTGTAACTGAATGATAAGTGAAACCAATGCAAAGCTGTAGGTTATGAAACCTCAGTTCTCCTGCTGACCATTAACTACTAAGATTTATGTTATGATGTCCCCTCATTGGATTCTTTATTTTTCATCTATGAAATGAAAGGTTTTAAATTTATGACTTCTAGTATCTCTTCTCACCTGAACCTTTCACAAATCTCGGTATTCAAAAAAACAAGAAAACATTTTCAGTTCTTTTTAAAAACTGGGATTCCTTTATACAGTTCTCTTTTTATTCTATTCTCTTATGTGGTGAGAGTGCACTTCTTAACATTATGTGAATAAACCCTGTGTTTGTTCATCATCTCCAGGAAAGAGCCCCAGAGGCCATTTCTATAATTACACAAATGTGGTCTCATCTGAACTTTCAATGGCCAGATACAGTAGAGGTCTCTACAGCAAGAGAAGACTCTTGAGAATCCCTTGGACAGAGAGGAGATCAAACCAGTTAGTCCTAAACGAAATCAACCCTGAATATTCACTGGAAGGACTGATGCTGAAGCTGAAGCTCCAATACTTCAGTCACCTGATGTGAAGAGCCCACTCATTGGAAAAGATCCTGATGCTGGGAAAGATTGAGGGCAGGAGGAGAAGAGGACAACAGAGGATGAGATGGTCGGATGGGAACACTGACGCAATGGACATCAGTTTGAGCAAGCTCTGGGAGATAGTGGAGGACAGGGAAGCTTGGAATGCTGCTGTCCATGGGGTCCCAAAGAGTCAGATATGAGTTAGTGACTGAACAACAACAGAGATCCTAGATTCAATGTATTCAGGCATAAAGCAATAATGTACTTGCTTCTTGAGCAACTCTCATTTCCATATAAATGCTGCCTGTTACAAAGGACAATGTGACTTGCATCTCTGGTAAGATAATGAAGTCATTTGTAGATGTCATTTATGCTTTACTTTTTTTTTAAAATTTTTTATTTTTCAGTATACGAAATTTAGAAAGATGGTAACGATGGCCCTATATGCAGGGCAGAAGAAGAGACACAGAAGTACAGAACAGACTTTTGAACTCTGTGGGAGAAGGTGAGGGTGGGATGTTATGCTTTACTTTTGATTCAGTTACTTACAAACTAATGGAGTTCAGCCTAGGTTTCTCTGAACTTTGGCCTTTTCCCTCTTATTTGAGCAAACAGTGGAAGTTAAGCACTAATAACAGTACAAAATTGGTGAGTTTGACCACCAACTTTGCATTTATCTCTACCAGTACAAACAAGAAAAAGATACTCTGTAAATGGATGTCCTCTTAATTTTAAAAACAAAAGTGAGTTAGGAGTGCTTTCCACTCTTTTAGAAATAAGTAAACTTGGGCACAAGGGGTTAAAGAATGTTTCAAATCACCACTGAATCTGACTCAATTTTTCTGACTTTAAACGCACAAAATGAAATGGAGTGGGGAGATAAGGGAGAAAAAAAGAAACAATAGCCATGATGAAATCTGGTATTTTCAAGCAGTTGTGGGATAAAAAGTAAATTTTAAATTAAAAACATGGGCTCACCAATGTGAAGATGAAGAGTTAATATGAGTTTCCTCAGAACTTTTTCATTTCCTGAGCTTATCAGGAAAGCTTATAGAAACTCAAAATGTATATTGAACAGAGTTTATACCGTATAGATTTGATGCATAGGGGACTGTGCAGATAAGTAGCTATTCAGTGGATAAAAATGTCTGAAATGAATAGCTAAGGAAATCACCATTTCATTTGTGGGTCTGTCTTTCACTACAGATGTGAGGATTATCATGCAGATTCTTAATAATCACATGAATTTATTGTTTGTATCTCTAACATTTTAAATTTTATTTGACCTTCCAAAACATTAACTGAGATGATTCAGTCATTTCAGTAGGTACTCTATAATTTAGAAATGCTTTTCTTGCTGGTGGCAAGTAACTGAAAATGACTACACTAGCTTAAATAGAGATTTGTTTGTCTTACATATTAAGTATAGTGCTTTGTGGCTGATGACACTATTCCAGGCTTCTATATATCAAGCTTTGTGCTGATTTTAAACTTTTGGACTTTTTTTTTTTAAATTTTTTTTATTAGTTGGAGGCTAATTACTTCACAACATTTCAGTGGGTTTTGTCATACATTGACATGAATCAGCCATAGAGTTACACGTATTTCCCATCCCGATCCCCCCTCCCACCTCCCTCTCCACCCGATTCCTCTGGGTCTTCCCAGTGCACCTGGCCCGAGCACTTGTCCCATGCATCCCACCTGGGCTGGTGATCTGTTTCACCATAGATAATATATATGCTGTTCTTTCGAAACATCCCACCCTCACCTTCTCCCACAGAGTTCAAAAGTCTGTTCTGTACATCTGTGTCTCTTTTTCTGTTTTGCATATAGGGTTATCATTACCATCTTTCTAAATTCCATATATATGTGTTAGTATGCTGTAATGTTTTTTATCTTTCTGACTTACTTCACTATGTATAATGGGCTCCAGTTTCATCCATCTCATTAGAACTGATTCAAATGAATTCTTTTTAACGGCTGAGTAATATTCCATGGTGTATATATACCACAGCTTCCTTATCCATTCATCTGCTGATGGGCATCTAGGTTGCTTCCATGTCCTGGCTATTATAAACAGTGCTGCGATGAACATTGGGGTGCATGTGTCTCTTTCAGATCTGGATTCCTCAGTGTGTATGCCCAGAAGTGGTATTGCTGGGTCATATGGCAGTTCTATTTCCAGTTTTTTAAGAAATTTCCACACTGTTTTCCATAGTGGCTGTACTAGTTTGCATTCCCCCCAACAGTGTAAGAGGGTTCCCTTTTCTCCACACCCTCTCCAGCATTTATTGCTTATAGACTTTTGGATAGTAGCCATCCTGACTGGCGTGTAATGGTACCTCATTGTGGTTTTGATTTGCATTTCTCTAATAATGAGTGATGTGAGCATCTTTTCATGTGTTTGTTAGCCATCTGTATGTCTTCTTTGGAGAAATGTCTGTTTAGTTCTTTGGCCCATTTTTTGATTGGGTCATTTATTTTTCTGGAATTGAGCTTCAGGAGTTGCTTATATATTTTTGAGATTAATCCTTTGTCTGTTTCTTCATTTGCTATTATTTTCTCCCAATCTGAGGGCTGTCTTTTCACCTTACTTATAGTTTCCTTGGTTGTGCAAAAGCTTTTAAGTTTCATTAGGTCCCATTTGTTTAGTTTTGCTTTTATTTCCAATATTCTGGGAGGTGGGTCATAGAGGATCCTGCTGTGATTCATGTCGGAGAGTGTTTTGCCTATGTTCTCCTCTAGGAGTTTTATAGTTTCTGGTCTTACATTTAGATCTTTAAACCATTTTGAGTTTATTTTTGTGTATGGTGTTAGAAAGTGTTCTAGTTTCATTCTTTTAGAAGTGGTTGACCAGTTTTCCCAGCACCACTTGTTAAAGAGATTGTCTTTTTTCCATTGTATATCCTTGCCACCTGTGGATAAGGTGTCCATAGGTTCATGGATTTATCTCTGGGCTTTCTATTCTGTTCCATTGATCTATATTTCTGTCTTTGTGCCAGTACCATACTGTCTTGATGACTGTGGCTTTGTAGGATCTGCTTCTATAGGCATCGTGTCTACAACCTAAGATATGCAGATGACACCACCCTTTAGCAAAAACTGAAGAGGAACTAAAAAGCCTCTTGATGAAAGTGAAAGAGAAGAGTGAAAACATTGGCTTAAAGCTCAACATTCAGAAAACTAAGATCATGACATCTGGTCCCATCACTTCATGGAAAATAGATGGGGAAACAGTGGAAACAGTGTCAGACTTTATTTTGGGGGGCTCCAAAATCACTGCAGATTTTGATTGCAGCTATGAAATTAAAAGACGCTTACTCCTTGGAAGGAAAGTTATGACCAACCTAGATAGCATATTAAAAAGCAGAGACATTATTTTGTCAACAAAGGTCCATCTAGTCAAACTATGTTTTTTCCAGGTGGTCATGTATGAATGTGAGAGTTGGACTGTGAAGAAGGTTGAGTGCCAAAGAATTGCTGCTTTTGAGTTGTGGTGTTGGAGAAGACTCTTGAGAGTCCCTTGGACTGCAAGGAGATCCAACCAGTCCATCCTAAAGGAAATCAGTCCTGGGTGTTCATTGGAAGGACTGATGCTGAAGGTGAAACTCCACTACTTTGGCCACCTCATGCAAAGAGTTGACTCATTGGAAAAGACTCTGATGCTGGGAGGAATTGGGGGCAGGAGGAAAAGGAGACGACAGGGGATGAGATGGCTGGATGGCATCACCGACTCAATGGACATGAGTTTGGGTAAACTCCAGGAGTTGGTGATGGACAGGGAGGCCTGGCATGCTGCAATTCATGGGGTTGCAAAGAGTCGGACACAACTAAGCAACTGAACTGAACTGAACTGATCTACATTCCAGGAAGAGGGAAAGAAAAGGGGCAAAGATACTTTCCCAGTACTAAGTCTCATTTTGTCAGGAAAGAAAAATATTTTTGGAATTCTTACATAAAGAATTTTTTAAAAAGCTCTTTAGCCAAAATCAGTATTTCACATGGACATATGCAGCTGGAATGTTCTTTGGTAGAAGAGGGTCATCAATTGTGAGGTAGCAAAGCACCCAGTTGCCAAACCACATATGGATGAGAAATCTTATCCAGTGTGAAGCTTTATTTGTAATTTTAAGAACACAGAAAATCAAGAAATTCAGAAGTTAGACACAGGAGTAGAAAGAATTGAGTCTATGAATGATCACTCAAAGCCCTAGCTTTGGTGATATAGTCCATGGAAGCATGCCTCATTCCTCATAAACCCACAAGATTTTTTTTTCTTTTTCTTCCTCTTCCTTTTTCTTTATTGCAAGAATTCCTTTAAAAGAGACATCCTGTGGGCTCTTGGGCCCCAGTCACCACTTTGGGAGCTCCTATCTCCATGGGCTCTCATGTCACAGCTGTGGCCTTGGAGTCTCCAGACAGTTCCTGCACATCTCTTGCACCCTAGATGCCACCATTAGGGTAGGGATACCTCAGGGAGCAGGAAATTCCCATTACCTAGCTGTCACTTTGGTAGGCTCTTTGAGCAGATGTTAGCAGGTTGCACACTTGGAGAAGGGGAGCTGAAACTGCAAGGGCTGTGAAACTTAAGAAGCAAGGCTGAAATCTCTCCTGTGGCTGCTGAAGCCACAGGTTTACCCTTCTCCTGCCGACTTTGTAAGCTCAGCCCCTGCAGGACATTTGAGTGGACACCAGGTGCTCCTACATCTAGAACAGGTTTGGCATTAGCAGCTGTGGGCTTTGTGTGCAGGGACATGTGAGGCCTGGGCGAGGCCAATTTCTGAGCTGCTTCCACAACTCCAATGGCAGGTCCAAGTGCACGACTTCTACAATCCTGGGATCTGAATTCAATGGATCTGCACTGGTGTCTTTACAAAAACAACTCAGGAGGAACAGGGCTGCTTGCTGGCATTCCCAAGGTTGAAAAATGGCTGAGAGCAGTGCCAACAACAGTGTGCTGTGTAGATCCACTCAGTGGATGACAGGAGACAAAATAGAGCACACTCAACAGTGAGCTGACCAGTGAAAGGCAATGCCAAATAGTGTTCAAACTATTGCACTATTGCACTCTTCTCACATGCCAGCAAAGTAATGATCAAAATCCTTCAACAGTACATGAACCAAGAACTGCCGGATGTACAATCTGGGTTTAGAAAAGGCAGAGGAACCAGATACAAATTGCCAACATCAGTAGGATCACAGAAAAAGCAAGGGAATTCCAAAAAACACCTACTTATGCTTCATTGACCACACGAAAGCCAGTGATTGTGTCGATCACAATAAACTGTGGAAAATTCTTCAAGAGATGGGAATATCAGACCACCTTACCTGCCTCCTGAGAAACCTGCATGTGGGTCAAGAAGCAACAGTTAAAACTGGACATAGATAAATGGACTGGTTCAAAATTGGGAAAGAAGTATGACAAGGCTGTATATTGTCACCCTGCTTATTGAACTTATATGCAGAGTACATCCTGCAAAATGCCAGGCTGAATAAAGCACAGGCTGGAGTCAAGACTACCAGGAGAACTATCAACAGCCTCAGATATGTAGATGATACCACTCTTATGACAGAAAGTGATGAGGAACTAAACAGCCTCTTGATGAAAGTGCAAGAAAAGAGTGAAAAAGCTGGCTTACAACTCAACATTCAAGAAACTAAGATTTTGGATTCTAGTCACATCACTTCATGGCAAATAGGGTAAAAGTGGAAACAGTGAGAGATTTTCTTTTCTTGGGTTCCAAAATCACTGAGGAAGCTGACTGCAGCCATGAAGTTAAAAGACACTTGCTCTTTGGAAGAAAAGCTATGACAAACCCAGACAGTGTATTAAAAAGTAGAGACATCACTTTGCTGATAAAGGTCCATATAGTCAAAGCTATGGTTTTTCCAGTAGTCATGGATAGGTGTGAGATTTGGACCATAAAGAAGGCTGAGTGCCAAAGAACTGATACTTTTGAATTGTGGTGATGGAGAAGACTCTTGAGAGTCCCTTGGACAGCAAGGAGATCAAACCAGTTAATCTCACAGGAAATCAACCCTGAATATCCATTAGAAGGACTGATGCTGAAGCTAAAACTCCAATACTTTGGTCACCTGAGGTGAAGAGCTGACTCGCTGGTAAAGATCCTGATGCTGGGAAAGATTGAGGGCAGGAGAAGAATGGGATGACAGAGGATGAAGATGTTGGATGGCATCACCAACTCAATGGACATGAGTTTGAGCAAACTTGGGGAGATAGTGAAGGACAGGGAAGCCTGGAGTGCCGCAATCCATGGGGCTGCAGAGTCGGACACAACTTGGCAACTGAAAAACACCACCACATGTGAACAGCTCTGGCAGAGGAATATGCAGTGGCTTCTCTCCCAGTGAGAGTGCTCCAATCCCATCTGTCTTGCACTGCAGCTCAGAAATGGATCTGGGCTTTTTATTCCAATAACCAGGGAGCAGAGCAAAGAGGAGGGCTCCTCAACATGCAGTGCAGGCTCTGGTCACTACAACACCCATTACACCCCCAATAAAGGGCATAATGGTCAGCATACACTGAGGAAAGAGGTGGCAAGCATTCACACTAAAACAAACCTTCCACTAAAAACATGCTAAACTCATGGAGGCTACACTGGGACACTCTGGCACAAAAATAGTCTTCCAGGACCACAGTACCAACTCAATGGATGAACTTGAGAAAACTGCATGAGACAGTGGAGGACAGAGGCGCCTGTTGTGCTGCAGTCCGTGGAGTTGCTAAGAGTCAGACATGACTTAGTGATTGAACAACAACAAAGGGCCACAGTAGATAATTGTTTCTTCAAAACTCAAAGAGCAAGAGAAATTTAAGTAAAATGAAGCAGAGGAACCACTTCCAATTAAAAGATCAAGAGAATCCCCCTGAGAGAACAAAAAATAAACAGAACTCTTTAGTCTAAGAGACACTTTGTTCAAAAAGAAGATACTTGAAAATACTGAAGAATTTAAGGACTATTAATAGAAATGAAAATTATTGTAAAAAAGATCTAAAAACTGTTAGGAAGAACCAGTAAAAATTAGAAATTTCATCTGTTGAGACAAAACCTGAGCTAAAGGCAATGAGTAGCAGAATGAGTCATGCAGAAAAGCAAATAAGTAATCTGAAAGATAAAATAATGGAAATCACCCAATCAGAACAGCAGACAGAAGGCCAAGTGAAAAAAAATGAAAGAAATATAAGAGATCTATGGAATAATATAAAGCATGTCAATCTATGCATAATAGGGATAGCAGAAGAAGAACGAGAAAGGAGGACTGAAAATACATTGGTAAAGATTATGACTGAAGACTTCCCAAACCTAAAGATGGAAAAAGATATCTAGGTACATGAAGTACAGAAGATCACAAACAAGATAAACTCAAACAGCCCTACACCAAGACATATTATAATAAAAATGGCAAAAAAAGAGGATTCTAAAGGAAGGAGGAAAAAAAAAGCAAAGACTTAATTACAAGGGAATTCCCATAAGGCTATCAGCTACTTTCTCGACAGAAACACTGCAGGCCAGAAGGAGTAGCAAGATATATTTAAAGTCCTGAAAGGGAAAAACAAAACAAAACAAAAACAAAACTGCAACCTAAGATACTCTAGCCAGCAAGATTATCATTTAGAATAGGAAAGATAAAAAAAATTTTCTGAAAAGAAAAAACTAAAATAATACAGCAATGCTAAATCTACCCTTAAAGTAATAGTGAAAGGTTTTTTCTAAATATGAAAGATGTAAGAATCCATAGGAAAAGAGTAAAATCACAGTTGGAAAGGAAATCACTTAAATAAGCCAGTACACAGAATAAAAATTGAAATTTTTTTGTGAAAATGGTGATAATCACAATGAAAACCAAAAGAATGAACATGAAAATGTGTCAAAGAGGACATCAAAATCATAAAATGTAGGGTAGGAGAGTAAGGAAATGTAGACTTTTTTTTTGTAGAATATATTAAAACCTATATGACTACCAGTCTAAAGCAAGTAGATATAGGAAGGAGTTAACATACTTGAAAAACAGGGTAAGCAGAAATAAAAAACATGCAATGGATTCACAAAAACCAAAAAGATAAACAAAATATAAAAGAAAATCATTAAACTGCAAAATGAAAATAATAATAATAATGATAAAATCAATGGGAAAACAAGATTTAAAATAATAATAAATACCTATCTGCCAGTAATTATCTTTAATTTCAATGGGCTAAATGTACCCATCAAAATACACAGAGTGGTAGATTGAAATTAAAAAAAAAAAATTAGAGCCTACAATATGCTGCTTACAAGCAACTCACTTTAGGGCAAAGGACACATGTAGATTGAAAGAAATATTTCATGTAAGTGAAAATGACAAGAAATCAGAGTTTGCAATACTCATATCAGGCAAAATAGACTGAAACAAAGGCTATAAAAGAAAAAGATGGACATTATATTATGATAAAAGAATATAAGGAGAGGATATTACACTCATTAAAATATATGCACCCAACTTAGGAGCAGCCAAATACATTAAACAAATATAAAAAGAAAAAAAAAGGAATTGATGAGAATAAAATAATAGTAGGAGATTTTAATACTCCACTCACATTAATGGACAAATCTTTGAAACAGAAAATCAATAAAGCAATAGAAATTCTAAATGATACAACAAAATAGTTAGACTTAATTGATATTTTAAGAACATTACATTCAAATAAAGCAGAATACACATTCTTTGCAAGTGCACATGGAGCATACGCTAGTACTGTCTGCATAGCAGGGCACAAAAGAAGACTTAATAAATTTAGGACAATAGAAATTATTTCAAGCATTGTTTCTGACCACAGTGGCATGAAACTAGAAATCAACAACAGAAAAAGACACAAAAAAGCAAAATTATGTGGAGACTAAACAAGGTATTATTAAAAACCTAATGGGCCAACAATGAGATCAAAAAAGAAAGCTAAAAATATATTGAGGTAAGTGACAATGAAAACACAGCCATATAAAATTTATAAGTTGCAGCAAAAGCAATTCTTAGAGGAAAGTTTATAGTGATACAGACCTTCCTTAAGAAATAAGAAAAATCTCAAACAACCTAACCCACCACCTCAAAGAATTAGAAATAAAGAAATAAAACCTAATGTCAGAACAAAGGAGTAGATAATAAAGATTAGAGGGGAAATAAATAAAATAGAGATTAGAAAGAAAACACAAACAAAATTGACAGACTTCTGGCTAAGCTCACCAAGAAGAAAAGAAAGATAACCCAAACTAACAAAACAAGAAATGAAAGAGGAGAAATCTCCACAGACACTGTATAAAAACAAAGAGGCTGTGAGAGAACACTATGAACAACCAGATGCCAACAAATCCAACAACCTAGAGGAAATGTACAACTTTCTAGAAACATACAGCCCACCAAAACTGAATCAGGAAAAAAACAGATAACTTGAACAGACCAATCACTAGAAACGGAATAGAATCTACAACAAAAAGTACACACAAATGAAAGTCCAGGACGAGATGTCTTCACAAGTGATTTCTACCAAACATACAGGAAAGAATTTATATAAATCATTCTCAAGCTCTTCCAAAAGACTGAAGAGGAAAAACACTCCCAAAGTTATCTATAAACACCCATTACCCTAATGTCAACCCTGAAAAAGACACTACCAAAACAGAGAATTACAGGCCAATTATTGTTGCTCAGTTGCTCAGTCATGTCTGACTCTTTGTGACCCCATGGACTGCAGCACGCCAGGTTTCCCTGTCCTTCACCATCTCCTACATTTTGCTCAAACTCATGTCCAATAAATTCTGATGCCATCCAAACAATTCATTCTCTTCTCTTTCTCCCCTTCTCCTCCTGCCTTCAATTTTTACCAGCATCAGGATTGTCTTTGATGAACAGAGATGCAAAAATCATCAACAAAATATTAGCAAAACAAACCCAACAACAAAACTACAATGAGGTACCATCTCACACTGCTCAGAATGGCCATCATTAAAAAGTTCACAAATAGATTAAAGACTTAAATGTAAGGCCAGAAACTATAAAGCTCTTAGAGGAAAACATAGGCACTATACTCTTTAACATAAATTGCACCAAGATTCTCTTTGACCCACCTCCTAGAGTTATGGAAATAAAAACAAAAATAAATAAATAGGACCTAACTAAATGGTTTAGCAAAGCAAAGGAAGCTAAACAAGATGAAAAGACAACACCCAGAATGGAAGAAAATTATTGCAAATGAAGCAACTGACACAAAATATACAAGCAACTCATACAGCTCAATATCAGAAAAACAAACCACTCAATCAAAAAATGGGCAGAAAACCTAAACAGATATTTCTCCAAAGACACACAGATCACCAATAAGCACATGAAAAGATGCTCAACATTGCTCATTATTAGAGTAATGCATACCAAAACTACAATGAGGTATCCATCACCTCACACCAAGCAGAATGGCCATCATCAAAAAATCTACAAACAATAAATGCTGGAGAGGATGTTGAGGAAAGGGAACCCTCCTACACTGTTGGTGGGAATATAAATTGATACAGTCTCTATGGAGAACAGAATAGAGATTCCTTAAAAAAAAAAAAAAAAAAAAAAAAAAGGAATAAAACTACCATATGACCTAGCAATCCCACTACTCAGCATATATCCTGAGAAAAGCACAATTCAAAAAGACAAATGTACCCTGATGTTCATTGCAGCACTATTTACAATAGTCAGGACATGGAAAAAATGTGGGTGTCTATTGATAGATGAATGGGTAAAAAAGATATGGTACATATACACAATGGACTATTACTCGGGCATAAAAAGGAATGGATTTGAATCAGTTCTAGTGAGGTGGGTGAACCTATAGCCTGTTATATAGAGTGAAATAAGTCAAAAGAGAAAACAATATGGTATATTAGTGCATATATAGAAACTAGAAAAATATCATCGATGAACCAATTTGCAGGGAGGATATGGAGATACAGATGTAGAAAATGGACTTGTGGACACAGTAGGGAAAGAAGAGGGTAGGACAAATTGAAAAAGTAACATTGGCATATATACATTATCATGTGTAAAGTAGATAGCTAGTAGGGAGCTGCTATATAACATAGGGAGTCTGCTTTGGTACTCTGTGATGACCTAGAAGGGTAGGGTGGGAGAGAGGAGGGAGGCTCAAAAAGGTTGGGATATAGGTATATATAATTACTACTGATTCACATTGCTGTACAGCAGAAACCAACACAACATCATAAAGCAATTATCCTCCAATTAAAAATAAAATAAAAGTCTAAAAATAATCAATGTTGTAGAGGGTATGGAAGAAAGGGAAGGCCTCCTACTCTGCTGGTGAGAATGTAAGTTGGTACAACCACTATGGAAAACACTATGGAGGTTCTTCAAATTCCTAAAAGTAGAGTTTCTGTATGATCCAGCAATCCCACTCCATGGCCTACACTCAGACAAACTATGATTGAAAAGATGCGTCCACTCCTATGTTTATAGCAGCACTCTTTACAATAGCAAAACATGGAAACAATCTAAATGTCCATCAACAGAGAAATGCATAAAGAACACACACATACACACATATACAATGGAATATTACTCAGCCATAAGAAAGAAATAATGCCATTTGCAGCAACATGGACAGACTTAGAGATTATCATACTAAACAGAGTAAGTCAGAAAGGGAAAAACAAATACTGCATGATATCACTTATATGGGGAATCTTAAAATATGACACAAATGAACATATATACAAAACAGAAACAGACTCACAGACATAGAGAACAGACTTCCTGTTGCCAAGGGGGATAGGGGATGAGGGAGGCATGGACTGAGAGTTTTGGATTAGCAGATGTAAACGAGTATAGAGAATATAAACAACAAAGTCCTACTGAAAAGCACAGAGAACCAGATGCAACTTTCTACAGTAAATCATAATGAAAAGTAATATGAAATATATATATATGTATATATAACTGAATGACTTTGCTGTAGAACAAAAATGAACACAACATTGCAATTCTACTATACTTCAATATTTTTTTTAAAGAGAGACATACTTATTCAACAGATTAGAAGACATTTCCTAACAAGCATTGCAGTTTCTTTGCTCACAAGTTCAGATATAGTGTTGTCAAGGATACCAGACTATGCCACCTGCCTTTCTTTTCCTTGCCCCAGGACTCCCCACCCAGTAAAGGGAGTAAATAGATTATAGGCTTTAACTTCTGCCTCTTTAGATACAGTTTCACATACAGAGACAATAAGTTAATGACCCTGACTGATATGGAAGCTCTCTATAACTTTTTTCCCAGTGGAACAGCTATTTATAAAATAACCAATTTGGACTCAATATGAATTTTTTCAGTGATATTTAGGTTGTATAAAATGAACACAACCCATATAATCACTTTTCTCTCTAAGACTTGACTTATCCCTTATACTTTGTCCCTTCCTTCCCATTATTAAATACAAAAAATAATTTTGCTGGCTGCATACTTGAAGGTCTTGTGTAGTCCTTTAAAAGGCCATTTACTTACAATTAAGAAATTATTTTCATTTATGCAATAAATATTTCCTGGGCACCTATTTACAGAAAGAAATGTGCTACATGCTGGAAATACAATGGTTAATGTAACAGATGTAGCCTTAGCCACTCATGGACCATATAAAGAGTGATCAAAACTTAAGTAATCACAAAATTAGTAATCATACATTTTGATTAGGTCTACAAGGAAACATATGGTGTAATATTAGAGCCTAATGATAGGGTCCTCTTAAGAAGGGGTCAGGAAATTTTCCTTTTGGGGGTGGGGTGGTCCTTAAAACCAAGATATATAGGAGGAAAAGAGAATGTTTGTTTTAGTTGCTAAGTAGTGTCTGGCTATTTTGCAATGCCACGGACTGTAGCCCACTGGGCTCCTCTGTCCATGGCATTTCCCAGGCAAGAATACTGGAGTGGACTGTCATTTCCTGTTCCAGGGGATCTTTCCAGCTGAGGGATTGAACCTGCCTCTCCTGCATTGGCAGGTGGATTCTTTACCACTGAGACACCAAGGAAGCCCAGAAAAGAGGTAGCCATGAGAAAAGCAATCCATGTCTTAAAGTGTGGAAAAAATAGTGATTTGTTATCCTAGGCACTTTTCTTACTTCATCAACATAATGACTCTGCAAGCCAGGTATAATTACTCCATTTTGCAGGTGAATAGTCAGTTTAGATAACTGGCCAATGGCAATTGTTTAGTTGTCCAAAGTTGAGTTCAAGCCCACACATATATTTTGGATTCAGAACTCTCCATTTCCACAGGGATTCTTTCTGCAGGCCATGTCAGCAGGGTCTCTGAACTCAGCAGTCTAAAGTTCCCTCCTTCTTGATATCCACTGACTGAAGCATGCAGCTTTTTAATGCTTATTTAAAAATAACTTTAAAGATTGGAACTTTAAAGTGGTATAGCGTGAATGAATTTTTGGTTGAAGTTTCTATTCAATTTTAGTTCACTTTACTGCCTTTAAAATTTCCTGCAACAACAGAATGGAGAAAATATTTACAAATGAAGCTAAGGATAAAGAATTAATCTTCAAAATACAGAGGCAGCTTATGCAATTCTACATTTAAAAAAAATACAGTCAAGAAGTAAGCAGAAGATCTAAACAGACAGTTCTCCAAAGAAGACATAAAGATGTCCAAACAGGCACATGAAAAGATGTTCAAAATCATTAATTATTAGAGAAATGGGAAAAAATTACAAGGAGGTATCACCCCAGTCAGAATGACCATCATTAAAATGTCTACAAACAATAGATGCTGGAGAGGGTGTAGAGAAATGGGACCTCCCTACACTGTTAGTGGGAATGTAAACCGGTACAATCACTATGGAGAACCGTATGGAGATTTCTTAAAAAACTAAAAATAAAACTACCATATGATACAGCAGTCCCATTCCTGGGAATATATCTGAAGAAAATGATAATCTGAGAAAATACATGCACCCCAATATTCATTGCAGCACTATTTACAACAGCCAAGACATAGAAGTAACCTAAATGTCAATCAACAGAGGAATGGATAAAGATATAGGACATATATACAATGGAATATTACTCAGTCATTATGAAGAATGCAATAATGCCATTTGAAGTAATATGGATGGACCTAGAGGTTTTCATACTAAGTGAACTAAGTCAGACAGAGAAAGACAAATTTCATAGATATCACTTGTGAAGTCGCTCAGTCGTGTCTGACTCTTTGCAACCCCATGGACTGTAGCCTACCAGGCTCCTCCGCCCGTGGGATTTTCCAGGCAAGAGCTACTGGAATGGGCTGCCTTTTCCTTCTCCAGGGGATCTTCCCAACCTAGGGATCGAACCTGGGTCTCCCACATTGCAGACAGACACTTTACCATCTGGGCCACCACTTGTATGTGGAATCAAATTTTTAAAAATGACACAAAATGAACTTATTTATAAAACAGAAACAGACTTTAGATATCAAAACAAACAGAAAAACTTAATGGTTACCAAATGGGAAACTTGGGAGGGGGAGGAATAAATCAGGTACTTGGGATGTATTTATCCTCACTACTGTATATATGATAGATAACTCACAAGGACCTACTGTAGAGCATAGAGAACTTGATTCAATATTTGGTGACAACCTATATGAGAAAATCTGAAAAAGGATGAATATATGGCATGTATAACTGAGTCACTTTGCTGTACACCTGAAATTAACACAATATTGTAAATCTACCATACACCAATAAAAATTTTTTTTAAAAAGTAACTTCACTGGAATTAATATTTTGAGAATTTTTATGAAAAGTTCCAGACTTGTGTTAGCAGCAAAACAGAGGTAGTGAAATGAGCAGTTTGGAGTATTTTATTGCACAAAATATATCTTATCAGTATATCTATCTATCTATCTATCTATCTATCTATCTATCTATCTATCTATCTATCATGAACCTCACACAGTTCCAGACAGAAAATATTCAATTTCTATAACATAGAAATAGTTGAAGTGAAATTTTTAGAGGAAACTATTCAGAACAATGTATTTTGCTAGATTAATATTTTATTTAAACCTCACATTAATTTGCTTATTCATTAAATAAGTTTTTTTAATGATATAATATATGAATCCACTCTACTTCATACAGACTTCATTATAAGAACATTAATATATGTTTGTTTAGAGGGAAACATTGAAATAAATAATAAAAAATCTCTGCTCACTTCCTGGCACTTAGAATAAAACACTTCATATTGACTCCTGGTAGCAAAGGACAGGCCTTCACCAATTATTACCTATTTTTCCACAGATAGTTTGCAGTTACACTCAGCCTTTGCCTCCTTATCTGTAATTTGGAAATGTAATAGTTATTTGTTGGATAAATGGTTTTGATTTTTGAAACTGTCATTTTACTGTCCCAGTTGTCCTATATCCTAAGGTTATTACCTATTATATGTGAATGCTTCATGAGGATAAAGCTAAACATGATTCTAAAATGAAGCTGGACCCTATGGTCCTTCCCTGGCGTGTCCTCTGACTGCTTTTTATCTGTAGAAAACAACAGTCTAAGAATAAATTTAATCAGAGAAGTGAGAAAATGCAGAAGCAAAATAACACTGTCAAACAGGATAAAATAATAATAATAATCATTAAGCAAAGCCAAGGACATCAGTTCTTCCTCAAGGGTTGTAGATAATATTCTGAGCCATATTCTGAAAAAACTGTGATGGACTTTATTTTCTTGGGCTCCAAAATCACTGCAGACAGTGACTGCAGCCATGAAATTGAAAGACACTTGCTGCTTGGAAGAACAGCTATGACCAACCTAAGCAGCATATTAAAAAGCAGAGACATTACTTTGCAAACAAAGGTCCATCTAGTCAAAGCTATGCTTTTTCCAGTAGTCATGTATGGATATGTGAGCTGGACAATAAAAAAAGGCTCAGTGACAAAGATTTGATGCCTTCAAACTGTGGTGTTGGACAAGACTCTTGAGAGTCCCTTGGACAACAAGGAGATAAAACTACTCAATCCTAAAGGAATTCAACCTTGAATATTCACTGGAAGGACGATGTTGAAGCTCTAATACTGTGGCCACCAGATGCCAAGAGCCAACTCATTGGAAAAGACCCTGATGCTGGGAAAGATTGAAGGCAGGAGGAGAAGCGGATGACAGAGAATGAGTTGGTTGGATGGCATCACCGACTCAATGGACATGAGTTTGAGCAAACTCCAGGAGAAGGTGAAGGACAGGGAAGCCTGGCATGCTGCAGTCCACGGGGTCACAGAGTGAGACACGGCTGAGCAACTGAAGAACAACAGTTCTGTGAGCTGTCTTGTAGAGATGGAAACCCCCACCAGGTGGAAGAAGTTTACTGCATGATGACCAGACAATAGCCGTGATATAAGTTGCCACAATTCCAAGAACTGGCCTCAAAAAAATGGGAACAAACTGACCCTGGAACTGAAGACTAACTGTAATTAAAACAATCAAGATAACACTGATCAGAACACTGAGTGACTGATTTTCAAGATCACTGTCAAAGCTGACTCCACTGGTCTGCACATAGACCCCTCCCCTGTGCTCATACACCTCTGAAAACCCCCTGTGAAAGCTCTTGCCCACTGGTTGTCAGTGGGGGGGAATCAGCTTTTGGCTATAAGTGTGCTGTTCCCTTTGGCTGCCAGTCTCTGAAATAAGGCAAACTTTCCTTTCCACCAACTAGGTTCCCTATTGACTTTCAAGCAATGAACAGCCAGACCTTACTTTCTTTTCTTTTTAATTTCAATTTTAATTGGAGGCTTATTACTTTACAACATTGTGGTGATTTTTGACATATAGTCACATGAATCAGCCATGCGTATACATGTGTTTCCCATCCCTCCCGCTTCCCTCCCCTTCCCATCCCTCAGGGTCATCCAAATGCACCAACCCTGAACACCCTGTTTTATGCATCAAACCTGGACTGGCAATTGATTTTAAAAAGGATAATATACATGTTTCAATTCTCTCAAATCATCCCATCCTTGCCTTCTTCCACAGAGTCCAAAAGTCTGTTTTTTACATCTGTGTCTCTTTCTCTGTCTCGCATATAGGGTCATCATTACCATCTTTCTAAATTCCATATATGTGCTAAAATACTGTATTGGTGTTTTTCTTTCTGAATTAGTTCACTTTGTATGATAGGCTCCAGTTTCATCCACCTCATTAGAACTGATTCAAATGCATTCTTTTTAATATCTGTGTCATATTCCATTGTGCATATGAACCATAGTTTTCTTATCCATTTGTCTGCCAATGGACGTCTAGGTTGCTTCCATGTCCTGGCTATTGCAAACAGTGCTGAGATAAACATTGCGGTACACACGTCTCTTTCAATTCTGGATTCTTCAGTGTGTATGCCCAGCAGTGGGATTGTTGGGTCATATGGCAATTCTATTTCCAGCTTTTTAAGGAACCTCTACACTGTTCTTCATAGTGGCTGTAATAGTTTGCATTCCTACCAACAGAGTTAGAGGGTTCCTTTTTCTCTGCAACCTCTCCAGCATTTATTATTTGTAGACTTTTTGATAGCAGCCATTCTGAACTGTGTGAGATGGTACCTCATTGTGGTTTTGATTTGCATTTCTCTGATAATGAGTGTGGTTGAGCATCTTTTCATGTATTTGTTAGCCATCTGTATGTCTTCTTTGGAGAAATGTCTGTTTAGTTCTTTGACCCATTTTTTAAATGGAGAAGAATCAACAAAATTAGAAATGAAAGTGGGAAAATCACAACGGACAACACAGAAATACAAAGGATCATAAGAGACTACTTTATCAGCAACTATATACCAATAAAATGGACACTTGGAAGAAACAGAAAAATTCTTAGAAAAGCATAACTTTCCAAAACTGAACCAGGAAGAAACAGAAAATCTTAACAAACCCACCACAAACACAGAAATCAAAATTGTAATTAGAAGTCTTCTAACAAATAAAAGCCCAGGACCAGATGGCTTCACAGCTAAATTCTACCAAAAATTTAGAGAAGAGCTAACACCTATCCTACTCAAACTCTTCCAGAAAATTGCAGAGGAAGGTAAACTTCCAAATTCATTCTATGTGGCCACCATCACCCTAATACCAAAACCAGAAAAAGATGCCACAAAAAAAGGAAATAGGACAATATCACTGATGACTATAGATGCAAAAATCCTCAACAAAATTCTACCAAACAGGATCCAACAACGTATTAAAAAGGTGGTCATACATCATGAGCAAGTGGGCTATCCCAGGAATGCAAGGATTCTTCAGTTCAGTTCAGTCACTCAGTCGTGTCTGACTCTTTGAGACCCCATGAACCGCAGCATGCCAGGCCTCCGTGTCCATCACCAACCCCCGGAGTCCATGCAAACCCATGTCCATTGAGTCGGTGATGCCATCCAAACATCTCATCCTTTGTCTTTCCCTTCTCCTCCTGCCCTCAATCTTTCCTAGCATAAGCACCTTTTAAAATGAGTCAGCTCTTCGCATCAGGTGGCCAAAGTATTGGAGTTTCACCTTCAGCATCAGTCCTTCCAATGAACACCCAGGACTGAGCTACTTTAGAATGGACTGGTTAGATCTCCTTGCAGTCCAAGGGATTCTCAAGAGTCTTCTCCAACACCACAGTTTAAAAGCATCAATTCTTCGGCACTCAACTTTCTTTATAGTCCAACTCTAACTTCCATACATGACCCCTGGAAAAACCATAGCCTTGACTAGATGGACCTTTGTTGGCAAAGCAATGTCTCTGTTTTTTGTTTTTTTGTTTTTTTTTTTTAGTTGGAGCCTAATTACTTCACAACATTTCAGTGGGTTTTGTCATACATTGATATGAATCACCCATAGAGTTACACGTATTCCCCATCCCGATCCCCCCTCCCACCTCCCTCTCCACCCGATTCCTCTGGGTCTTCCCAGTGCACCAGGCCCGAGCACTTGACTCATGCATCCCACCATCTCTGCTTTTTAATATGCGATCTAGGTTGGTCATAACTTTCCTTCCAAGGAGTAAGTGTCTTTTAATTTCATGGCTGCAATCACCATCTGCAGTGATTTTGGAGCCCAAAAAGATTAAGTCATCCACTGTTTCCCCATCTATTTGCCATGCAGTGATGGGACCAGATGCCATGATCTTTGTTTTCTAAATGTTAAACTTTAAACCAACTTTTTCACTCTCCTCTTTCACTTTCATCAAGAGGCTCTTTACTTCACTTTCTGCCATAAGGGTGGTGTCATCTACATATCTGAGGTGATTGATATTTCTCCCAGCAGTCTTGATTCCAGCTTGTGCTTCCCCCAGCCCTGCGTTTCTCATGATGTACTCTACATATAAGTTAAATAAATAGGGTGACAATATACAGCCTTGATGTACTCCTTTTCCTATTTAGAACCAGTCTGTTGTTCCATATCCAGTTCTAACTGTTGCTTCCTGACCTGCATACAGGTTTCTCAAGAGGTAGGTCAGGTGGGCTGGTATTCCCATCTCTTTCAGAATTTTCCACAGTTTATTGTGATCCACACAGTCAAAGGCTTTGGAACAGTCAATAAAGCAGAAGTAGATATTTTTCTGTAACTCTCTTGCTTTTTCGATGATCCAGCGGATGTTGGCAATTTGATCTCTGGTTCCTCTACCTTTTCTAAAACCAGCTTGAATATCATGAAGTTCACCATTCATGTATGGCTGAAGCCTGGCTTGGAGAATTTTAAGCATTACCTTACTAGCATGTGAGATGAGTGCAACTGTGTGGTACTTTGAGCACTCTTTGGCATCACCTTTCTTTGGGATTGGAATGAAAACTGAACTTTTCCAGTCCTGTGCCCACTGCTGAGTTTTCCAAATTTGCTGGCATATTGAGTGCAGCACTTTCACAGCATCATCTTTCAGGATTTGAAAGAACTCAACTGGAATTCCATCACCTCCACTAGCTTTGTCCATAGTGATGCTTCCTAAGGCCCACTTGACTTCACATTCCAGGATGTCTGACTCTAGGTGAGTGATCACACCATTGTGACTATCCGGGTCATGAAGATCTTTTTTGTACAGTTCTTCTGTGTATTCTTGCCACCTCTTCTTAATATCTTCTGCTTCTGTTAGGTCCCTACCATTTCTTTCCTTTATTGAGCCCATCTTTGCATGAAATCTTCCCTTCGTACCTCTCATTCTCTTGGAGAGATCTCTAGTCTTTCCCAGTCTGTTGTTTTCCTCTATTTCTTTGCATTGATCATTAAGGAAAGTTTTCTTATCTCTCCTTGCTCTTCTTTGGAACTCTGCATTCAAATGGGTATGTCTTTCCGTTTCTCCTTTGCTTTTCATTTCCCTTCTTTTCACCGCTATTTGCAAGGCCTTTCTCAGACAACCATTTTGCTTTTTTCATTTCTTTTTTGGGGGGATGGCCTTGATTCCTGTCTCCTGTACAATGTCACAAACCTCTGTCCATAGTTCATCAGGCACTCTATCTATCAGGTCTAGTCCCTTAAATCTGTTTCTCACTTCCACTGTATAGTCATAAGGGATTTCATTTAGGTCATACCTGAATGGTCTAGTGGATTCTTCCATATTTGCAAATCAGTACCACATTAACAAATTGAAAGATAAAAACCATATGATTATCTCAATAGATGCAGAGAAAGCCTTTGGCAAAATTCAACATACATTTATGATAAAAACCCTCCAGAAAGCAGGCATAGAAGGAACATACTTCAACATAATAAAAGCTATATATGACAAACCCACAGCAAACATTATCCTCAATGGTGAAAAATTGAAAGCATTTCCCTTAAAGTCAGGAACAAGACAAGGATGCCCACTCTCACCACTACTATTCAATGTAGTTTTGGAAGTTTTAGCCACAGAAATCAGAGAAGAAATAAAAGGAATCCCATATTGGAAATGAAGAAGTAAAACTCTCACTGTTTGCAGATGACATGATCCTCTACATAGAAAACTTTAAAGACTCCACCAGAAAATTACTAGAACTAAACAATGAGTATAGTAAAGTTGCAGGATATAAAATTAACGTACAGAAATCCCTTGAATTCCTATCCAATAACAATGAGAAAACAGAAAGAGAAATTAAGGAAGCAATTCCATTCACCATTAAAATGAAAAGAATAAAATACTTAGGAATAAATCTACCTAAAGAAACAAAGGACCTATATATAGAAAATTATAAAATACTGATGAAAGAAATCAAAGATGACACAAACAGATGGAGAAACATACCATATTCATGGATTGGAAGAATCAATATAGTGAAAATGAGTATACTACCCAAAGCAATCTATAGATTCAATGCAATCCCTATCAAGCTATCAATGGTATTTTTTAGATAACTAGAACATATAATTTCATAGTTTGTATGGAAATACAAAAAACCTTGAATAGTCAAAGCATTCAAGAGAATGGAAAGAAGAGAAAGAAGAATGGAACTGGAGGAATCAACCTGCCTGACTTCAGGCAATATTACAAAGCTACAGTCATCAAGGCAGTATGGTACTGGCATAAAGACAGAAACATGGATCAATGGAACAAAATAGAAAGCCCAGAGATAAATCCATGCACTAAGGACAATTTAGCTTTGACAAAGGAGGCAAGAATATACAATGGAGAAAAGACAATCTCTTTAACAAGTGGTGCTGGGAAAACTGGTCAACCACTTGTAATAGAATGAAACTAGAACATTTTCTAACACCATACACAAAAATAAACTCAAAATGGATTAAAGATCTAAATGTAAGACCAGAAACTATAAAACTCCTTGGGGAAAACATAGGCAAAACACTCTCTGATGTAAATCATAGCAGGATCCTCTATGACCCACCTTCCAGAGTAATGGAAATAAAAGCAAAAATAAACAAGTGGGACCTAATGAAACTTAAAAGCTTTTGCACAACGAGGAAAACTATAAGCAAGGTGAAAAGACAGCCTTCAGAATGGGAGAAAATAATCGCAAATGAAGCAACTAACAAAGAATTAATCTCAAAAGTATATAAGAAACTCCTACAGCTCAATTCCAGAAAAATAAGTGACAGACCTTACTTTTGATAACAATTGGGTTTCTGTTACTATCAATGCTCTATTACCATGAGAATCTCATTTAACTGTTTCATCATCTCTAAACTGCCATGATGATAATAGGTAAATATTTCTAATACTTACTTTGTGCTTAGAGCGTCATGTGCATCATTTCCTTTAGCCTTACTACTAACGAGTTATGCATTATTACTTCACAGGTGATAAAACAGAAATAAAAGGATTGAACCTTGGCAGTGTGACTCATGTTCATCTGCTTTCACAACTATTTATACTACCTCAGCATCATACTGAGCTCTCATGCTACTGGTATTAGACTGGCCTTTTCCACTGTAGTATCTTAATAAAGAGTGTTTATGGGATAATTTTTGAAACTACTATGAGCATGTGTGCGTACATATTGCTGTGGAGGGGATGTGCATATTAATTCTAGAGTTTTGGCAATTGTTTACAGATCCTGAAACTCTAGTTTGCATATCTTCTTCAGAAGTTTTGGCATGTCACTACATGCATATCATTTGCCCTGTTTTCATAAAATCATAAATCTTTTCATAAAATCATAAATCATAAATCTTTCATAAAATCATAAAATCATAAATCTTTCATAAATCATAAATCTTTCATAAATCTTTGGCACTGTACCTCACTTGCCAAAGAAAGATAGTTTAATCTCTACATGACCACGGAGTCTCTAATGTTAGCCACTGGGCATATAATATATATTCTAAATATATATTCTAGAGTCCCTTGGACTGTAAGGAGATCAAACTAGTCAACCCTAAAGGAAATCAACCCTAAATATTCATTACAAGGGCTGATGTTGAAACTGAAGTTCCAAAATTTTGGCCACCTAATGTGAAGTACTGACTCATTGGAAAAGACCCTGAACCTGGGAAAGACTGAAGGCAGGAGGAGAAGGGGATGAGAAGAGGACAAGATGGTTGGATAACATTACTGTATCAATGGACATGAGTTTGAGCAAGCTCCAGGACATGGTGAAGGACTGGAAAGCCTGTCGCACTGTAGTCTATGGGGTTGCAAAGAGTTGGGCACGACTGAGCAACTGAACAATAACAACAACAATATATGCTATCTTGTCTCTCTAAAAACAGTGCCACTCCCTCTCTCACTATACATGGCCATTCTTATTTTGAAGATGACTAGAACATTTACTATCATTTCTCATGCTCATAAGGTAGGGAAAATGTTAATGTTAACAGAAAAGCTAATAAATGACCTAGAAGCACTTTACTGTCACATGTTGCCAAGACTGTGTGACACTATGATTGTAAGCCAGAGAGTGGAGAGTGTAAGCAGTTCTTGTTACACATGATTCTGTACATTTCAATCAAGGCCCTTATCACCTTTTTCTCTCTAGACTAAATCATTCTAATTGTTTTGTTCTCATGTCATGTGTAAGTTTTGCCTCATTCCTGACAGTGTCTGACGTCCTCCCATTATGTTAACAAGCTTACTCACTTAAAAAAGAGGGGGAACTGGGCCTAAATTAGTGGAATTTTCTTGTTTTGCATTCCTTGAAAGAGTTTGCTTTTCTCCCATGTTAAAGTCAAGGTTTGGAATGGAACAAATGGGGTTCAGACAAATGAAGCATCATCATTCAAGAATCATCTGTCCATGCCAAGGTTTTAGTTGTCCCCACTTCTGGGTGACACAGAGTTCATAATAGCTTCTATTTACCCTACAGGGTAAGAGAAATATCATAGAGGCAAACAAGGGCTCTGCAAATAATCTTCAATATAGAATCTTGGTTTTGAATTCTAAACATATGTCATGTAATCCTAACCTCAAAATTTTAGGCAGACATAAATAGCTCAGCTGGTAAAGAATCCATCTGCAATTCAGGAGACCCTGGGTTAGGAAGATCCCCTGGAGAAGGGATAGGTTACCCACGCCACTACTACTGCACTTTCCTGGTGGCTCAGATGGTAAAGGATCCACCTGCAATGTGGGAGACCTGGGTTTGATCCCTGGGTTGGGAAGATCCCCTGGAGAAGTGAACAGCCACCCACTTTAGTAGAATTGCCTGGAGAATTTCATGGATAGAGGAGCCTGGCAGGCTACAGTCCATGGGGTTGTAAAGAGTGGGACACTACTGAGTGACTTTCACTTCACAACTCCATTTTAATGGAGAATCTAACGTGACTTAATTATGAAAAGTTCTTTTGATCCATGTGGTCTTGTTTACTAAATCATTTTATTTTTTGTTGTTTTTGTCTTGTTTTGTTTTTAGACACTCTTCATGCTTTACTATTATTGTTGCTATTCAGTTGCTCAGTCGTTTACCATTAAGTGACTTCAGTGGATTTAACATTAAAAACAGGTTAATTCAGACTGCTAAAATTTAATATTTTGATCAGAGTTTTCAAAACAAATCTGTTGCAAAATTTCAAAGAAAAATTTTATAAAACTTTGTATTATCTTTTGAGCATGGAAACAAAAGTTTGAAGACAATAAACCATTATAGTTCATTCCATAATAAATTCATGGTAGAGAGAATCAAGGAAGCAGTGTAAAATTCATATAGTGGTAGGAATTAATTCAGTGTCATACTACAGCAGCTATTCCCACAGGCTACTAAATACTATCTGTCCACATATGAAACACTAGATGCTATTAAATACTATTCATCTGTATATTAATATTGTTAATATCTATATTCTATATGTAATAGACTCTGTTCTTTCCATGACCTCTGTATAATTAAAACCCAGCACAGACCAGTCCAAAAGAAGAATTTATTTCAAAGAAGAAGTGACTCCAGAAGGCAATGGGCTCCTTGGAAGTATTCAAATAGAAAAGAGGCATGCATTGTGTGAAACCAAAATGGTACTTCAGATCAGATTTTTTTTTTTTTTTAAGATCAGTGTTGAAAGGCCATCCTAACAGGTTTTTGCTCTGTCCTTGAGAAGTCTCCACCTTCTAAATAATGGAAATTGATAGGATATAAAGATAGAGAATATCTCTTCCCCAATAGCCATTTGCTCACATTCTAATGAGGATAAACTCAAGAGATACTTGTCTCCTTTTTTGTAGAGCTATGTTGCTTCCATTATAAAAGGAATAGAATCTACAGATGCCCCCTTCCTTTTTTTTTTTTTTTTTAATCTTCCCTGATAGGCCTGCTTACACTCTAAGGTAGAGATCTGATTCCTCCCCAGGAGAGGATTTTTTACATCCAGCTTAAAAGATAAGATTTTTCTCTTTATCTCAGGCAGGGAGAATGGCAGGTATAAGAGCAGCTCAGTATACATTCTGAGTATTTAAACTTTGGAATTCTTCTCCTGTGGCACAAATCCCTTTGCATGGTCAGGTGACCTACTGTTTTTATTGCATCATCTCAGGGAATTTTCTCATTTTCACTGACCTTATTTTTTCTACTTAGATATTAACTTTCTTATTGAGTTATCTATTATATACCTTGCAAATAAATCAGAATTTTAATTCTGATTTTATGTTGTTTAACTTTCTTGGCTGAGTGACTAACACTTTTGGCAGAGACGTTGTATATATATATTTTTGGGTAAATATATTAAAATTTCTAAAATTTCATTTTGTTTTTTGTCTCTGATACTCTTTTTTTTAAATCTGCATGTTATTTTATTTCCATTAGAAAAATATTATCTATGTAAAATTTGGTCCAGCTTCTTTTCCTTTACCTTTACTACTTGTTTAAATGTTTTAACTTTACTCAAGTAAAAGCAGAATCATACCTGATATGAGAACTAAATATGCATCAAATTACTTAAATTAATCCACAGCATTAAATTAATAACTGTGGAACATTCTGAAAGAGATGGGAATACCAGACCACCTGACCTGTCTCTTGAGAAACCTGTATGCAGGTCAGGAAGCAACAGTTAGAACTGGACATGGAACAACAAACTGGTTCCAAATAGGAAAGGAGTACGTCAAGGCTGTATACTGTCACTCTGCTTATTTAACTTATATGCAGAGTACATCATGAGAAACACTAGACTGGAGGAAGCACAAGCTGGAATCAAGATTTCTGAGAGAAATATTAATAACCTCAGATATGCAGATGACACCACCCTTATGGCAGAAACTGAAGAATAACTAAGAGCCTCTCGATTAAAGTCAAAGAGAAGAGTGAAAACGTTGGCTTAAAGCTCAACATTTAGAAAACAAAGATCATGGCATCTGGTCCCATCACTGCATGGCAAATAGATGGGGAAACAGTGGAAACAGTGGATGACTTAATCTTTTTGGGCTCCAAAATCACTGCAGATGGTGACTGCAGCCATGAAATTAAAAGACACTTACTCCTTGGAAGGAAAGTTATGACCAACCTAGACAGCATATTAAAAAACAGAGACATTACTTTGCCAACAATGGTCCACCTAGTCCAAGCTATGGTTTTTCCAATAGTCATGTATGGATGTGAAAGTTGGACTATAAAGAAAGCTGAGCACCAAAGAATTGATGCCTTTGAACTGTGGTGTTGGAGAAGACTCTTGAGAGTCCCTTGGACTGCAAGGAGATCCAATAAGTCCACCCTAAAGGAGATCAGCCCTGGGTGTTCACTGGAAGGACTGATGCTGAAGCTGAAACTCCAATACTTTGGCCACCTGATGCGAAGAACTGACTCATTTGAAAAGACCTTTATGCTAGGAAAGATTGAGGGCAGGAGGAGAAGGGGAAGACAGAGGATGAGATGGTTGGATGGCATCATCAACTCAGTGGACATGGGTTTGGAGAGACTCCGGGAGTTGGCGATGGACAGGGAGGCCTGGCGTGCTGCTGTTCATAGGGTCGCAAAGAGTCAGACATGACTGAGTGACTGAACTGACTGATTGAATTAGATGTGCTTTTTATTATTTCTCAGGAATAGTAACTCATTTTTCTACATGTTATTTCTCTTTACTTTTTCTGAGTTAACTATGTAAGGCATATCTGTTTTCCCACATCCAGTAATATGAGTGTTCTAGAAGTGTAATTTATAGTCAGTAACTAGATTCATCATTAGTCTTCAATTCATGTTCAATTCTCCTTATTATATGGTATTTCCATAATAGCTTCAGATATTTCAGTCAACCTTATACATTTCAACAAAGATTGTGAAAATTATTAGGTTGGTGCAAAAGTAATTGTGGTTTTTGCATTGTTGAAATTTGCCATTTGATATTGGGATACATTCTCAGTAAATGTAGTTATGCTATACATCATTCTGATGTGCATTTCTCAGTTTATGTTTTTCACTAATGACTTATTACTTGCTGTATGTTTATTTTAGGCTATGGAAATGATGCTAGATACAAAGTAAATTCGAATGGTTTTCTTATTTGAGTTCAAAATGGGTTGTATAGCAGTGGAGACAACTCGCAACATCAATAACACGTTTGGCCCAGAAGCTGCTAACGAATGTATAATGCAGTGGAGGTTCAAGAAGTTTTGCAAAGGAGACGAGAACCTTGAAGATGAGGAGCCTAGTAGCCAGCCACCAGAAGGTAACAATGACCAATTGAGAGCAATCATCACAGCTGCTCCTTTTATAACCACATGAGAAGCTGGCCAAGAATTCATCAAACATTCTATGATAGTTCAGTATTTGAAGCAAATGGAAGAGGTGAAAAACCTGATAAGCGAGTACTTCATGAGTTGACTACAGATTTTTTTAAATGGTTGTTTTGAAGTGTCATCTTTGCTTATTCTACGCAACGATGAGCCTTATCTAGATTGGATTGTGACTGCAGTGAAGAGTGAATTTTATATGACAACCAGTGGTGACCAGTTCAGTGGCTAGACTGAGAAGCAGCTCCAAAGCACTCCCCATAGCCAAACTTACACCCCAAAAAGGTCATAGTCACTGTTTGGTGGTGTGCTGATTGGCTGATCCACTACAGCTTTCTGAATCCTGGGGAAACCATTACATCTGAGAAGTAAGCTCAGCAAATTGATGAGATGCACTGAAAACTACACCCCCTGCAGCTACCATTGGTCAACAGCAAAGGCCTGATTCTCCGTGACAACACCCGACTGCACGTCACACAACCATCACTTCACAAGGTGAATGAATTAGGCTATGGGGTCTTGCTTCATTCACCGTATTCATCTAACCTCTCACCAACCGACTACCACTTCTTCAAGCATCTCAACAGCTTTTTGTAGGAAAAATGCTTCCACGATCAGCAAGATGCAGAAAATATTTTCCAAGAATTCATCGAATCTCAAAGCACATATTTTTATGCTACAGAAATAAGCACGCTTATTTCTCACTGGCAAAAATGCATTAATTGTAATGGTTCTTATTGTGATTAATAAAGATGTGTTTGAACCTTTAGCTATAATGATTTAAAATTCAATGTCTCAAACTGCAATTACTTTTGCACCAATCTAACAGAAAACAGCTTTGTTCCTGAACAGGATTTTTTTTTTCTTTTGCCTTTTCCTGCCTGTCTTTCAGTTCTAGGAAGCTACACAGGAAAATTGTGAAAGAAACTAGGAGACCTCACTGACTAGTTGATGGTTACCCCTTGCTTCATCACTCCTGACTTCATCCTGAGTTTTCAAGAACCACTGAATCAAAAAGTTTTGAGAATACCACCCTGATTGTGTCCAAGGGAGAAAGAATGCAGAGTTTGCGGACTTAATGCTCCAACTACCCTCCCCTCCAAAAAAGTCTAACAAAATGCAGTTTTTCAAGGATTCATTCGCTCATCCATTTGTTTGACTATGTGTTTATTTCTTCAGTTAGCAGTTGGAGGCACTTAACTGGTCTATTCTCCTCGACTCTATTCTCCTCAACTTGTCCTGCAACCTGTTTTTGCCAAAATGGCCTTTTCCAAGTACAAACTGGGTCATGTTTAATATCCATTATGTCCCACCAGGCCCCAACTTCCTTTAATGAAAAACACCCAATGCACTGTATTTTTAACCTGAGCTGCAAGACCTGACAATCTACGCTCTCATTTTGGTACATCTAACTGTATTTATATTAGAAGCTTTATCTTATATATCTATTGGTAACATGGAACCCAGAGAAGCTGAAGAGGACACAGGTGCAAAGTATCATTCTCTTTGGCATCAACATCCACATCTGTAAAACTGATACTTTATTCTATATCAAACACATCCAGAGTTTCATAAGTAAATGAAATACAATTCTAAATACAGAGCACCTCAAATGCTATGTGTTTATGTATATATGTGCATGTGTGTATATAATGTTTTATATGATAGTAACATTGTAAATATATTTATTTAGTGGTTATATAATATGAAACACATTGTTCAAAGGAGATTAACCAAGTAATGATTGACTCACAGTGAAAAGATCCCTTATATTTGCAACATAAACACTTTATATCAAAATATAATTTATATGCTATATTAAAGATAAATAGAAAAATTGTTTTTCTCTCAATCCCATAGATGGCTCATGTATCATTCTTTACCCAATACTGTTTGATTGGTATTGCCTGATTGAAGTACTTCACTGGGAAGGATTATGATAGTAATTTATGTAAGAGTGACTATCATGGGGGTAGAAGAGTGGCAGCTTAAGCATTTACTATTGCTAGCTATATTTATTCTGCAAGTTCTCTGAAATTTGAAAACTCAGTCATTACAACTACATGTCTCAGAAGAGAAGGAGGACCTCTTCCTGATAGCTTAAGCAAAACTCCAGGGCTGATTCTGATTAGTTCCATTCAGATCAAATGTTCACCTCATGTGACTGAGATCCTTATAACATCAAAGAGGAGCAATACTCCAAAAGGTTGTTGGATAAAAAGTAACATATCTATGGCCCCTGACCTTCAAAATAACCTTTGGAGGCAAAGTGTGAGGGAATAACCTTAATCGTGTGTTAGTGCTAAACACTGAATCCAAAGCCCCTCTCTTCCAGCCCAGAGCTTCTCACTACTTCTCATTTATCTCCTGTTCTTCTCATTCTTCTAATAGGGATCTGTGGGAGTTCCTAGTTCTTACAAAGAAAACCTGTCATAACAAGATCTAAATAGTCAGAAAGATATTCATTAGAACCACTTAGCATGATTTTAATAAAATTAAAATCAGAAATGTAAAATTTTCGCTTGATTTCCCAGAATCAGTATGACTCAGATAAATGCTGTCAAAGTGGTTAAGATATGTTCTTAAAGTGCTTTGTCCCCATATATAAAAATTAATAAATGAAAGCACAATAAGAACATTTATATTTGTGGGACCTAAGGTTATTTTGAGGAATTAAGTGTTAATGTAACTGTGATAAGACAGTCCACAATTTATCTCAACATGGATATTATATGTTCCTCTCCTTATAATTATACCTGCCACAGCAATAGGGGATACTTCCAGAGACATGTCTGTGAATGCACAGTTCTCTGACTTGTTAAGATGGGTATAATATTGTTCACACACATTGGTCCCCTCCACAATTATAACTCCAGCTCCTTTACCCTACTAGGGCAGGAGAAGAAACAGCATGGGTCGCTGACAGTGTACCTTCTAGATTCCTGTGACTTCTGAAGGTTCCACATTTTCTCCCTTCCCTGAGGGATTTCAGATTTCATATATTTTCTCTGTGTGGCTTTGCTGCTGCTGAAGCCATCTGTTCTTTGCTTCTTGAGTTTCAGTTCTCCTCCCATTTTTTCTTTTTCTCAGCTGCCCTTTGTATTCCCTCCTTCAGAAGAATTTGCATCTCTCTGGATGTTTTGGGGAGTTTATTTCCCATGGAAAGGTATAATCAAATCAGACAATCTTTGAAATACAGGGACAGATGATTTTATAGCATGCAGTGAGGAGCTTGGTTTGATTGTCAACTTTCTCACCAGAGGGCAAGTTCCTAATTCTACCCTTCTCTTATATGTCCTACTTCCTTCAGTTAACCTGCCCAAGATTACTGTCAAGTTTTTACTTCTCATTTTGAAACATCATGAGTTCACTTGAGCTTTCTTCTCAGATTCTCAAGGATCCTCTGAGGAATAATAATAAAAATAGTCAAACTATTTATTTATCAGGGGCTAGTTTAATCCCGGTACATATATCAATCCCTTTCCTCTGCCCAACAACCATATATGGTGGTTGTTATTATAAGCCTCAATTTCTGATGAAGTAAGTTAGGCTAGAGAAATTACACAACTGTCCAAAATGACAGAAGTATAAGTGGAGAAATGGACTGTCAAAACCAAGTATCTATGGTAATGAGGGTAGGCTAAACTGCTCTAACAGCCTCCCAAATGTATAATGATGAGAACCTATCAGGTCATTAATTTTTTCCATATTGCCAAGGTGGCATTCTTCCTGTTGAGTGAGACACTTTACACTTCTCAATAATTAAGGGATCCAGGATCCTTCATCTCTCAGGATTTTTCATCATCTGTATCCAGTTAGTAGAGGGAAAAGTGGTGCACAAGTGGGAAGTTTTCATAGGTCAAGCACAATTACTGATCCTTATACTCCATTGTCCAGATCTCAGCAACTAAGCCACAACTAATTGCAAATAAGGATAAGAAAGTAACCCAGGGATATAAGAAGAGACACAGTTAGCAGTCCATATCAGGGACCTCCTAAGATCCCATATTTTCCACAATGAATTTTTTTAAAAATGAATCTCACCAATAAAACAAATAAAAAATAAATCAATATAAAAAAACTTTCAAGGAGACAGTGACCATACAATACAATGCATGACACACAGGATGATCAATACTGAATGAATGAAGAAATACGACTTTCTCTATTTACCTCTAAAGACATATGGGATCACATATCACTTGCATATTTGCTTCATTTTTGTTGTAATTTTTGAAATAAGTGATAATTTAATATTTGTGATTAGATAATGTATCTATTACTGTCTTATGAAGTGCAAATTCAGTAGTTTCATATGAGATAGTGATTCCCATGGGTGACAAATTAGGCTTGTTAGAACAATCCCCTACCTTCTTTTAACTTCAAATCCCCCAAGGAGGAAAAATATGTTTGTGGGGTAATTTGTTTCTTCATTAAGAGATATGCTATGCTGCAAAATGTAACAACAATTTGATTTATATTGTGAAATGCTACATAAATTAAGCACACAACATATAACACATTTTTTCTTTGTGCGGTGGCCTTTCTCTTTAAATAGCTTTTAGTTTGCTGTAATAAAAGAATATTATGATTTCATAGGCACAGCCTAAGAAAGAAATTTAATTACCATGAGCAATTTCAAAATTCATTTAAGTCTCACAATGAAATATTTTATGGATAGTTAAGGTAGTAAATTATTGATTGGCTAATTAAATCCTCAATTACTGAATAGCTGATAAGTTGTCATCTCTCCAATAACAGATATTCTCTGAATGCAACTGCCAACCTGAATCTCCATCAGCATCCATCACAGCCATTACACACTTAGGATTTCTTAAATCTCAGACATTCATTTCTATTCATAGCCGTGGTTTACAAGTTTCTGTTTGCAAATCACACCCACTCTAGATCAGGCTCCTTACCATGGATGTCTAACAAGCCTGGAGAGTCAGCAAGATACCATCAACAAGTGCAGAGACTCCGAGAGCAATTATCATCAGGTTGGTTGATTTTCTCTCTCAGGTCCAGCCACATGTTTAGTATGACAAGATTTCTGGTGACTCAACTCAGTCAAACCTTGAGTTTGGGGACTCTCAGGCTGATAGACTATTGGGAATGCCCTACCAGCTAGTTAAGTCAATTGTGTTATTAGTTTACTCCTATTATACCCATTGTCTAGTGTTACAATAATAAAATAATTATGACTGATAGTAGTGTAAAAAAAAATAAGGAGAAACCAAGTCTTGAATAAAACAAAAGAGCAACAATTCAAGTCCATGTTTTAGAGAACTAATGATAATTCCACCTATTTCACAGCCTTCATGTTTGTTCATCCAACTTCTACTCTTACTGATTCAACAAGTATTTACTACACAAAATATTGAATGACATCTGCCTTTACAGAATTTTATACAGGGGATAAAGGCAAACGTATAGGCAACTTGTAAAAAGGAATAAATAATTTGATAGATGATTAGAGGGAATTGGGGAGTAAAGAAAAAGGGGAATAGAACCAGATGAGTTCTATCTATAGTCAAAATTGTCTTTCTGACCAAAGTGATATTTAAAATGAGAACTGAAGATATAGAAACAGTGTGGAGAATATTCTATGTCAGGATTTACAAAACTTTACTTATATGCCTACCAAGTTCATGATTTTTGAATATTCACATATAAAATATTATCAACAAACTTATTTTAATGAATTTATGTTTAAAATTTAACATTGTTTTAAAAGATATATCATTCCTATATGAAGAAAAATCAAAGTCATCTATGTAAGCAGAAGGAATTTCTGAAAATAAGTACATTGACACTAAGCATACAATTAAATCTTAGCTAATTACTACCTTCTACAGACTTCTGAGCCTCAGACCTTTTCTCTCCCAGTATAAAGGGGATATCAGCAATCACAGTGTTAAGCCAAATAAATAAATAAATTCACTAGAATGGAAGCAAGTCTTATTAAGTCTTACTTAATAAGCTATGACAAACCTAGAAAGCATATTTAAAAGCAGAGACATGACTTTGCTAACCAAAGTCCATGTAGTTAAAGCTATGGTTTTTCTAGTAGTCGTGTATGGATGTGAGAGCTTGACCATGATTTTTCCAGTAGTCGTGTATGGATGTGAGAGTTGGACTATAAAGAAAGCAGGGTGTCGAAGAATTGATGCTTTTGAACTGTGGTGTTGGAGAAGACCCTTGAGAGTCCCTTGGACTGCAAGGAGATCCAACCAGTCAATCCTAAAGGAAATCAGTGCTGAATATTCATTGGAAGGACTGATGCTGAAGCTGAAGCTCCAATACTTTGGCCACCTGATGAGAAGAGCTGACTCATTGGAAAAGACCCTGATGCTGGGAAAGATTGAGGGCAGGAGGAGAAGGGAGTGACAGAGGATGAGATGGTTGGATGATATCACCAATTCAGTGAACATTTGTTTGAGCAAGTTCTGGGAGTTGGTCATGGACAGGGAAGACAGGTATGCTGCAGTCCATGGGGTTGCAAAGAGTCAGACATGACTGAGTGACTGAATGAAACTGAAGACTTTTGAAAATGATCTAATTAGAATATAACTTTTCTTATACTATCATATAACCATATTCAAAGCTCTGTTTGAGCATCAGTTAAAAATGATTTTGCAAACTGCTGGTGGTCCAGGTCTTACATCTACAGAGATAGAGCTCTAGACATAGAGTACACCAGAGGTTTGGGTCCAGAAGCAGGACAGAAAAAGTAACTTTTGAAAAACTTGGAATCATAAATTAGAACTTGAACATGATTAGGCGAGAGTAAAATGCCTGAGTTGGAGATAAAAAGAGTAAAAGGTGATGTGATCAGGCAAGGATTTTTAAACTATATTCAGAGACTTCTTGAGGATCAGTAGTGTATTGCTGCTGCTAACTCACTTCAGTCGTGTCCAACTCTGTGTGACCCCATAGACGGCAGCCTACCAGGCTCCCCTGTGCCTGGGATCTGCCAGGCAAGAACACTGGAGTGGACTGTCATTTCCTTCTCCAATGCATGAAAGTGAAAAGTGAAAGTGAAGTCGCTTAGTCATGTCCAACTGTTAGCGCCCCCATGGACTGCAGCCTAACAGGCTCCTCCGTCCAAGGGATTTTCCAGGCAAGAGTACTGGAGTGGGGTGCCATTGCCTTCTCTGCAGTAGTGTATTAGGGCAGCACAATTCTGATTAAGAGGATGGTTTGGATTGGGATAAGGAGCCATTTCCCCAACAATTTTCAATGTGTCCATCACCACTACTCCTGCTTTGGTCATGCCATGAGTTTTTTACTAATGGGCATAAATTTTATAATTCATTTAACATGTGATGGATGTTCAGGTTAAGACTGCAGAATTAACGGGCTGTAAGTTTGTTCCTAGGCAAAAAAAGATTATTGACATCAAATCAGTGAAAAATGAATGGTCTCATTTAAATCTCAATAAGGAATATTAATAGAAAGCTATCCCTTTCAAGGGCCTAATTCTTAAAATGTTTTCTAAATTAATTAAGAAAGGGTATTTTTAAAAACAATGTATACAAGAAAAATAGTTGAGATCGAAGAATAATTCACTTAATGCAGAAAATATATATATATATATATATATATATATATATATATATACACATATATATATATATATATATATATGAAAAAACTAAGTGTTAGTCACTCAGTTGTGTCCAACTCTTTGTGACCCTGTGGATTGTAACCCACCAGACTCCTCTGTCCATGGAATTCTCCAGGCAAGAAAACTGGGTGGGTAGCCATTTCCTTCTCCAAGGGATCATCCTGACCCAGGGATTGAACTTGTGTCTCCTGCATTGCAGGTAGATTCTTTACCATTGGAACCACCAAGAAACCTTATATATATATTTAAATGTCTTGAGTGTACTGAGACACCTGCCCCTTTTTCTCTTTGAGCTAAGAACTTCTTCCTAGAAACAAGGTGAAAATCTTGGAATAAAGTGAGGAAAATTCTACAATTTTATTCTAGCTTTATAAATAGTTGTGTGCTATATCGAGGTTCAGTGGTACAAAAGAGACTTTATGCCCATAAGTGGTTTCGTGTTATGGAATGAATAGCTCCGTTGCACAAACCCTAGTTAGTGTAAAGCAGGGCTCAGTAATAGAAACTAGCTTTTTCAGACTAAAATTAAAAATGAATGAAAGAACAAAGATCCAAAATCTATGGGATGCAGCAAAAGGAATTCTAACAGGGATGTTTAGAACTGTACAATTAGGAAACAAGAAAAATCACAAAGAAGCAATCTAAACTTACACCTAAAGTAACTAGAGAAAGAACAAAGAAAACCCAAAGTTAATATAAGGAAAGAAATCACAAATCAGTTCAGTTGAGTACTTCAGTTGTGTCCAACTATTTGCAACCCCATGTACGGCAGCACACCAGGATTCCCTGTCCATCACCAGCTCCAGGAGCCTACTTAAACTCATGTCCATTGCATCAGTGATGCCATCCTACCATCTTATCCACTGTCATCCCCTTCTCCTGCCTTCAATCTTTCCTAGCATCAGGGTCTTTTCAAATGAGTCGGTTTTTCCCATCAGGTGGCCAAAGTATTGGAGCTTCAGCTTCAGCATCAGTCCTTCCAATGAATATTCAGGACTGATTTCCTTTAGGATCGACTGGTCAGATCTCCTTGCTGTGCAAAGGACTCTCAAGCGTCTTCTCCAACACCACAGTTCAAAAGCATTGATTCTTCGGAGCTCACCTTTTTTGTAGTCCAACTCATATTCATACATGACTACTGGAAAAACCAAAACTTTGACTAGACGGACCTTTGTTGTCAAAGTAATGTCTTTGTTTTTAATAAGCTGTCTAGATTGGTCATAAATTTTCTTCCAAGCAGCAAGCGTCTTTTAATTTCATGACTACAGTCACCATCCACAGTGAATTTGGAGCTCCCTCCCCCCCCCAAAAAAAAGCCTCTCACACTTTCCATTGTTTCCCCATCTATTTGCCATGAAATGATGGGACAAGACGCCATGATATTAGTTTTCTGAATGTTGAATTTTAAGCCAACTTTTCATTCTCCTCTTTCATTTTCATCAAGAGGCTCTCTAGCTCTTTTTTGTTTTCTGCCAGAAGTGTGGTATCATCTGCATATCTGAGGTTATTGATATTTCTCCCTGCAATCTTGATTCCAGCTTGTGCTTCTTCCAGTCCAGCATTTCTCATAATTTACTCTGCATATAAATTAAATAAGCAGGATGGTAATATACAGCCTTGATGTACTCCTTTCCCGATTTGGAACCAGTCTGTTGTTCCATGTCCAGTTCTAACTGTTGCTTCTTGACCTGCATACATGTTTCTCAGGAGGCAGGTCAGGTGGTCTGTTATTCTCATCTCTTGAAGAATTTTCCACAGTTTGTTGTGACCCACAGAGTCAAAGGCTTTGGCATAGTCAATAAAGCAGAAGTAGGTGTTTTTCTGGAACTCTCTTGCTTTTTCAATGATCCAACAGATGTTGACAATTTGATCTCTGGTTCCTCTGCCTTTTCTAAATCCAGCTTGAACATCTGAAAGTTCATTGTTCATATACTGTTGAAGCCTGGCTTGGACAATGTTGAGTATTACTTTGCTAGCATGTAAGATGAGTGCAATTGTGTGGTAATTTGAACACTCTTTGCCATGGCCTTTCTTTGGGATTAGAATGAAAACTGACCTTTTCAAGTCCTGTGGTAACTGCTGAGTTTTCCAGTTTGTTGGCATATTGAGTGCAGCACTTTCAGAGCATCATCTTTTAAGATTTGAAATAACTCAAATGGAATTCCATTACCTCCACTAGCTTTGTTCATAGTGGTGCTTCCTAAGGCCCATTTGACTTTGCATTCGAGGAAGTATGGCTCTAGGTGTATGATCACACCATTGTGGTTATCTGGGTCATGAGTATCTTTTTTATATAGTTCTTCTGTGTATTCTTGCTACCTATTCTTAATATCTTCTGCTTCTGTTAGAAGAGGAAACACTTCTGTCCTTTATTGTGTTCACCTATGCATGAAATGTTCCCTTGATATCTCTAATTTTCTTGAAGAGATCTCTAGTCTTATGGACGGAGGTTCAAGACATTGTACAGGAGGCAGTGATCAAGACCACCCCCAAGAAAAAGAAATGCAAAAAGAGTTGTCTGAAGAGGCCTTACAAATAGCTGAGAAAAGAAGAGAAGCTAAAGGCAAAGGAAAAAAGGAAAGATATACCCATTTGAATGCAGAGTTCCAAAGAATAGCAAGGAGAGATTTAAAAAAAGCCTTTCTCAGTGATCAATGCAAATAATTAGAGGAAAGCAATAGAATGGGACACACTAGAGATCTCTTCAGGAAAATTAGAGATACCAATCATAAATATAAGAACAAAAATAAATGAAATAGAAATGAAGAAAGCAGGAAAGATTAATGAAACTAAACGCTAGGTGTTAAAAATTGTTTTCACAGTTCTTTATTAATTATCCATTTATATATGTGATTGACTTAATAGACTCTTAATGGAAGTTGGTTCTTCATGTTTTAACACCACACACAAAAATAAACTCAAAATGGATTAAAAATTTAAATCTAAGACCAGAAACCATAAAACTCTTAGAGGAAAATATAGGCAGAACACTCCCTGACATAAATCACAGCAAGATCCTCTATGACCCTCCTCCCAGAGTAATGGAAATAAAAATGAAAACAAACAAATGGGACCTAATTAAACTTGAAAGCTTTTGCACAACAAAGAAAACTATAAGCAAGGTCAAAAAGCAGTCTTCAGATTGGGAGAAAATAATAGCAAACAAAGCAACTGACAAAGAATTAATCTCCAAAACATACAAGATGCTCATATACCAGAAAAATGAGCAACTCAATCAAAAAGTGAAAAGTGAACCAAAAAACTGAACATTTCTCCAAAGAAGGCATACAGATAGCTAATAAACACATGAAAGATGCTTAACGTCACTCATTACTAGAGAAATGCAAATGAAAACCACAGTGAGGTACCATCTCACACCAGTCAGAATGGCTGCCATCAAAAAGTCTACAAACAATAAATGCTGGAAAGGGTATGGAGAAAAGGGAACACTTTTACACTGTTGATGTGAATGAAAACTGGTGCAGCCACTATGGAGAACAGTGTGGAGATTCCTTAAAAAACTGGAAATAGAACTGCCATATGACCCAGCAATCCCACTGCTGTGCATACAGGAAACCAGAACTGAAAGAGACACATGTACCCCAATGCTCATTGCAGCAGTGTTTATAATAGCTAGGACATGGAAGCAACAGATGTCCATTGGCAGACAAATGGGTAAGGAAGTTGTGGTACATATACATAGTGGAATATTACTCAGCTTTACAAAGAATTTGAGTCAGTTCTAATGAGGTGGATGAAACTGAAGCCTGTTATACAGAACGAAGTAAGTCAGAAAGAGAAACACCAATATGATATATTAATGCATATATATACAGAATTTAGAAAGATGGTAAGGATGATCCTATATGCAAGGCAGCAAAAGAGACACAGATGTAAGGAAGAGACTTTGGATTATATGAGAGAAGGTGAGGGTGGGATGATATGAGAGCTGCTGTTGCTGCTAAGTCGCTTCAGTCACATCCAACTCTATGCAACCCCATAGACGTCAGCCCACCAGGCTCCTCTGTCCCTGGGATTCTCCTGGCAAGAACACTGGAGTGGGTTGCCACTGCCTTCTCTTGATATGAGAGAACAGCACTGAAATATGTATATTACCGTATGCAAAATAGATGACCAGTGACCAGCGCAAGTTTGATGCATGAAGCAGGGCACTCAAAGCCAGTGCTCTGGGACAATCCAGAGGGATAGGTGGGGAGGAAAGTGGGGGGTTCAGGATAGGGGGACTTGTGTACCTGTGGCTGATTCATGTCAATATATGGCCAAAACCACCTCAATATTGTAAAGTAATCATCCTCCAATTAAAATAAATATTTTTTTTAAAGTTGGTTCTTTGAAAACATAAGCAAAATTTATTTATCTATTTTGGGGGAAATAAAGGAGAAGGCTCAAATCAATAAAATTATAAATAAAAAGGAGACATTACAATGGTCACCACAGAAATACAAAGGATATATTAAACATTGGTGAAGCCACTATGGAAAAGAGTATGGAAATTTCTCAAAAAATTGAAATAGAAGTACCACATAACCTAACAATTCCATTCCTGGGTAGATATCTGAATAAAACAAAAACATTAATTTGAAAAGGTACATATATCCCAGTACTCATAGCAGCATTATTTCCAATTGCCAAAATATGGCAATTGCCTAAGTGTCCATCAACTAGTGAATGGATAAGAAGATATTGTGTGTGTACACACACACACACACACACACACACACACACACACAAGGGACTACTACTCAACCATAAAAAAAGAATGAATTTTTTATATTTGCAGCAACATGGATGGACTTGAAGAGCATTATGTTAAATGAAATGTCAGAGAAAAACAAATACTATGTCATGTCACTTATGTGTGAAATCTAAAAAGTACAAAAATCTAGTAAACATTAAAAAAAAGAAGCAGGCTCACAGAGGACAAACTAGTGGTTACCAGTGGGAAGGGGGGGAGATAACACAGAAGTAGGGTAATAAGAGGTACAAACTACTAGGTATAAAATAAGGTATAAGGATATAAAATAAAACATGGAGAATAAAGCCAATATTTTATAATTATAAATGGTGTATAACTTAAAAATTATAAATCACTATTTTGTACAAATAAAACTTATATGATACTGTCTAGCAACTACATCTCAATAAAAAAAAATTGGGAAAAAAACAAAACAAACAAAAAAAGAGACCACTACAAGCAAGTATATGCCATAAAAATGGAAAAACTGGACAAATTCTTAAAAAGTATAACCTTCCAAGACTGAACCAGGAAGAAATAGAAAATATGAACGGACCAATGACAAGTACTAAAATTGAAACTATGATTTAAAGACTCCCAACAAGCAACAGCCAAGGATGAGATGGCTTTACAGGCAAATTCTATCTCATTCAAGAAAAGTTAACATCTACTTTTCTGAAACTCTTCCAAAAAATTTCAGAGGAAGGAATACTCACGAACTCATTCTATGAGGCCAAAAATAGCCTGACACCAAAACCAGGAAAAGATACCACATAAAAACAAAAACACAGGCCAACACTGATTAAGTATAGATGCAAAAGTCCTCAACAAAATTCTACCAATCCAAATTCAACAATACATTAAAAGGATCATATACCACATTAAGTGGGATTTAGCCCCAGGGATGTAAGAATTTTTCATTATCTACAAATCAATCAACGTGATACACCACACCAAAAAAAAAAGAAGAATAAAAACTATATGATCATCTCAATACATGCAGAAAAATCTTTTGACAAAATTCAACATCCATTTATGATAAAAACTCTACAGAAAGTGAACATAGAGGGCTCATTCCTCAACATAATGAAAACCATATATGACAAATGTACAGTTAACATCATACTCAATGATGAAAAGTTGATAGCACTCCTCTAGATCAGGAACAAAGCAAGGATGTCCACTGTAATCACTTTTATTCAAAATAGCTTTGGAAGTCTTCATTACAGCAATCAGAAAAGAAATAGAAATAAAAGAAATCCAAGTTGGAAAAGAAGCTGTTGTCACCGTTTGCAGATGACATGATACTATACATAGAAAATCCTAAAGATGCTACCAGAAAACTATTAGAGCTATCAATGAATCTGTAAAGTTGCAGATTACAAAATTAATACACAAAATCGGTTGCATTTTTATACATCAGCAAAAGATCAGAAAGAGAAATTCAATAAACTATCTCATTTACCTTCATATCAAAAAAATAAAATACCTAGGAATAAGCCTACCTAATGGGACAAAAAATCTGTACTCTGAAACTATAAGACACTGAGGAAAGAAATCAAAGATGACACAAAAAGATGTAAAGATATACTATGTTTAATACTGTCAAAATGACTATACTACCCAAGGCAATCTATATATTCAATGCAATCCCTATCAAAATACCAATAGCATTTTACAAAGAACCAGAACTTAAAACCTTAAAGTTTGTATGGAGACACAAAAGACCCTGAATCAGCTCTAGTGCAGCCAGAGGCAATGGTGAGGCCAGGGAGCCCTCCACACCCCACAGCTCCTGGGTGGAGGATCGTCCTTAAGGCAGCCAGTAGAGATGCCAGGAAGCACTCCGCTCCTGGCTTCTGGGCATCCTCCAACATGGATTGGCTCCAGCCAACAACTCCAGCAGGGCCTTTGCCCAGGGCCCTGAGCAGCATGTTGGCCAATACCCAGGGACCGCAGAAGATTTACACACTCAAGAGGACAAGCAGTGGGACAACCAGTGTGCCAGGCATGTCCTACGGCTATGTGCAGCAACTGAAGGGCACGCCCCTGCTAGCCAAGCCTGGCAGAACATGGTCCATTGGAGAAGGGAATGGCAAACCACTTCAGTATTCTTGCCTTGAGGACTCCATGAACAGGATGAAAAGGTAAAAAGACATGACACCAAAAGGTGAGCTTCCCAGGTAGGTAGGTGTCCAAAGTGCTATAGGAAAAGAGCAGAGAAATAGACCCAGAAAGAATGAAGATGCTGAGCCAAAGCGGAAATGACGCCCAGTTGTGGATGTGTCTGGTGGTGAAAGTAGAGCATGATGCTGGAAAGAACAATATTGCATAGGAACTGGAATGTTAGGCCCATTAATCAAAGTGAATTGGATGTGGTTAAACAGGAGATGACAAGAGTGAATGTCGAAATTTTAAGAATCAGTAAACAAAAATGGATGGGAATGGGTAAATGACTAGTATATCTATAACTGTGGGCAAGAATCCCTTAGAAGAAATGGAGTAGCACTCATAGTCAAAAAGAGAGTCCAAAATGCAATACTTGGGTGCAATCTCAAAAATGCCAGAATGACCTCAGTTTGTTTCCAAGGCAAACCATTCAACATCACAGTAATCCAAGTCTATGCCCCAACAACTAATGCCAAAGAAGCTGAGGTCAAATGGTTCTAGAAAGACCTACAAGACCGTCTAGAACAAATACCAAAAAAGATGTCCTTTTAATCATAGGGAAATGAAATGCAAAAGTAGGAAGTCATGAGATATCTGGACAGGCAAATCTGGCCTTGGAGTACAAAATGAAGCAGGGCAAAGGCTAACAGAATTTTGCCAAGAGAATGCACTGGTCATAGCAAACACCTTCTTCTAACAACACAAGAGACAACTCTACATATGGTCATCACCAGATGGTTAATACATACTGATTGCAGTCAAAGATAAAGAATATTTATACAGTCAGCAAAAACAAGACTTGGAGCTGACTGTAGCCCATACCATCAACTTCTTATTGCAAAATACAGGCTCAGATTCAAGTGTGACCTAAATCAAATCCCTTATGATTATACCATGGAGGTGACAAATGATTCAAGGGATTATATCTGGGAGACAGAGTGTCTGAAGAGCTCTGGATTTAGGGTCATAATATTGTATAGGAGGTGGTGACCAAAACCATCCCCAAGAAAAAGAAATGCAAGAAGACAAAGATTTGTCTAAGAAGGCCTTACAAATAGCTGAGAAGAGACATGAAAGGCAAAGGTGAAAAGGAAAGATATACCCCTCTGAACTCAGAGTCCCAGAGAATAGCAAGGAATGATAAGAAAGCCTTTTTGAGTGAGCAATGTAAAGAACTAGAGGAAAAAAAAAATAGAATGGGAAAGACTAGAAATCTCTTCAAGAAAATTAGAGATACCAAGGAAACATTTCGTGCAAAAATGGGCACAATGAAGGGCAAAAATGACAAGGATCTGATAGAAGCAAGAGAGATTAAGAAGTGGCAGGAATAAACAGAACTGTACAAAAAAGTTCTTAACGACCTGGATAACCATGATGGTGTGGTCATTCACCTAGAGCCAGACATCCTGGAGTGCGAAGTCAAGTGGGCCTTAGGAAGCATTACTACAAATCAAGTTAGTGGATGCAATGGAATTCCAGTTGAACTAGTTCGAATGCTAAAAAAACAAAAAAGGAAAAATAAAAATAAATTGCTGTTAGAGTGCTGCACCCAATATTCCAGCAAATTTGGAAAAGTCAGGAGTGGTCACAGGACTAGAAAAGATCAGTTTTTATTCCAATCCCAAAGGAGGGCCCTCATTTTACATGCTAGCAAGACTATGCTCAAATCCTTCAAGCTAGGCTTCAATAGTATGTGAACCAAGAACTTCCAGATGTACAAGCTGGTTTTAGAAAAACCCAGAGGAGCCAAAGATCAAACTGCCTACATTCGATGGATCATAGAAAAAGTCAGGGAATTCCAGAAACACATCTACTTCTGCTTCATTGACTATGCTAAAGCCGTTGTGTGGATCACAACAAACTGTGGATAATTCTTAAAGAGATGGGAATACCAGACCACCTTACTTGCCTCCTGAGAAACCTGTATTCAGGTCAATAAGCAACAGTTAGAATGGGACACAGAATAGACTGGTTCAAAACTGGGAAAAGAGTATGTCAAAGTTGTATATTGTCAGCCTACTTATTTAACTTATATGTGGAGTACATCCTGTTAAATGACAGACAGGATGAAGCACAAACTAGAATCAAGATTGCTGGGAGAAATATCAATGACCTCAGATATGCAGATGACACCACCCTAATGGCAGAAAGTGAAGAGGAACTAGAGTTTTTTGATGAAGGTGAAAGAGGAGAATGAAAAATATGGCTTAAAACTCCTCAACATTCAAGATACTAAGAGCATAGATTCCGGCCCTATCACATCATGGCAAATAGATAGGGAAACAGTGACAGACTCTATTTCTGGGGCTCCAAAATCACTGTGGGCTGTGACTGCAGCTATGAAATTAAAAGATACTTGCTCCTTGTAAGAAAAGCTATGACAAAACTAGACAGCATATTAAAAAGCAGAGATATCATTTTCCCAATGAAGTTCCATATAGTCAAAGCTATTTTTTCCAGTAGTCATGCACAGATGTGAAAGCTGGACCATAAAGAAGGCTGATCATTGAAGAATTGATGCTTTTGAACATGGTGAGGGAGAAGATTCTTGAGAGTCCCTTGGACAACAACGAGATCAAACCAGTCATTTCTAAAGGAAATCAACGCTGAATAGTCATTGGAAGGACTGATTCTGAAGTTGATGCTCCAATACTTTAGCCACCTGATGTGAAGCACTAACTCATTGGAAAAGCCCTGATACTGGAAAAGATTGAGGCCGGGAGGAGAAGCGGGTGTCAGGGAATGAGATAACTGGATGGCATCACGGACTTAATGGATATGAGTTTAAGCAAACTAAGGGAGATAGTGAAGGACAGGGAAGTTTGGTGTGCTGCAGTCCATGGGGTTGCAAAGATTCAGACATGACTGAGCTATTGAACAATAAAACACCCCGAATAGCCAAAGCAAACTTGAGAAAGAAAAACAGAACTGGAGAATGAACTTATGGTTACCAGCAGGGTGAAGAGGAGGAATAGTTATTGAATTTGGGATTTATATGTACATATAAATACACAGTACACAGTACTATATTTAAAATTGATAACCATAAATGACCTACTGTATGGCACCGGGAATTCTGCTTAATATTATGTAACAACCTAAATGGGAAAAGCATTTGAAAAAAATAGATACATATATAACTGAATCGCTTTGCTGTATACCTGAAATTAATAGAAAACTGTTAACTAACTCTTCCAATATAAAATAATAAAATGAAATAAAATGGAAAAAAAGAACATATACACATCCATATGTTGTTCTCTTTGTTCTATTTTATGGTAGTTGGGGAAAAAGTTTATCTCAATCCTCTAAATTTATTACACAAACCACTCATGGACTTGGAAACACATGAAAAACACTGTTTTATATGGTAAGTACTAGTATTTGAAAGTTAGACTTCTAGCTATTTGACTTTTAAAGTGTTAAACCAGTGATTTGAAATATGTATGCATGTGTGTGTTTATTTAATGCATAAAAAATATGTTTAGTGTGTATGTCTATGTGTGTATACCATGCTGAGCTATTACAGTTTCAATCTCAACTGGTTAAATTAAAAAATGCTATGAAGGCCACTGGCTATAGTTTTTGGCAAAAGTAATATTATTAAACAATTTCACACCTTACTGTGAAATGCAAATTAATACAGCAATGAGATACTTTTTTTAAAACTATCACTCAGTCACTGCTGGAGTGGATTTAAATGTGTATAGACTTGGACTATTTGCAGGGTAATTTGATTATGTGTATCAAAAGCCTTAACAATATGTATAAACAATGAACTAAAAATTCAATTACTAGAAATTTATCCTAAGGAAATAATTAAGCATATGGTCAGACTTTTAGTATAATTAACTGCAAGGCTGTTTGTTTTACAGTTATTTGTAGGAATGAAAAATGCAAAACAACCAAATTTTTCAACAACTGAGAACTGGTTGAAAACCACGGTAAACATTCATATAATAGAAGATCTCTATGTCATTAAAATATCATGTGAGAGATGATTATAAACATTAAAATGTGTTTAAAATTTGCATGTACAGAGAGAGAGATAGACATACTTATATGTTTAATTAAATTATGTGATGAAAAGAAATCAATTACTGTATTATATTACAAATCAGAGTTATCAGTTGAAATTTGGGGAAATGGAAAAGGAGGGGTTGCTAATTGTATCAAGAAATTCTATTAGATTAGGGTATCAAGTGCATCTTCCAGAAATGGGAGATGTGGGAGTACAGCAAAGCCAGAAGAAAAAGAAAGGCAGTTGGAGAAGGTATAGAGGTGATGCAAGAAAGATGAGCTCAAGGATGAGAATGTGGCAAGAGGAGGCTTAAGGTATCCTTTAGCTTACTGTTACAGAGGAAGAACAGAACTGACACCATGTTGAATGTACGTAACTCCCTCATTATTCAGGCTATGTATTCTATTCTTCTAACCCTGCACATCATGAGTTAAGCATTAGACAAAGGTTGCTTGTGCCCAAATAGCTCATTAAATTCCCTTAAGACAGCTCACATCCCACCCCTGGGTTAGTTATGGCTATTATTTGTTGTCAATAAGTTTGCTTTCAGCCTAGCAATCCTGTGGATAAGCAGTGATAGGAGTGGTAAAGCAAATATAACTGTTAACTTGAAGTTTTGCAGGAGCCTTATGATACCTACATGCACAAGTGGAAGAAGAAAGGTTTTGTTTCCCTTGAAGGCAAGGTAACTCCAAGAAGTCTGCCATCTGCCTTTATCCTTTAATCTTAAACTCTCTCCTGCTTTACTTTTTCCCTTCGCATCAAAATGCCTGAATTTTACCAGGAATTAAAATGGTTTTTAGGACATTAGTCCACCATCTTCTTGGTTTTCTGGCTTTCCAAATAAAGTCACTATTCCTTGCTCCATCACCTTGTTTCTCAACTCATTGTCCTGTCATGTGGATTTGGTAACACTATTTTACTCTGTGTCTGCTTACAGACCTCATGAAGAAAATAATAGGAAGGCTAACATTATTTACCAAGGCTTTACTGAACTAAAACTCTGTGCCCAATCTGATTCATAAGGTAACCAGTTTTATTTGTATAACTTTAAAAATATTTAATAAAGTATACAGGATGTAATGTATGATTGACATTTATTATTTCATAATTAAAATACTTCCCTGCTTTTTGTTAGTATACAGCTAGCAATAAGCCGTTCAATGCCCCTCTTTTCTTATGTCTTTACCTACAGCATGAGATAATAACAAATCACCTTACTTGCTGTAATGGTGCATGCTGGTTAAAAGACTACTAGAATATCTAAGAAGATATGGTAGACACACACAATGGAATTACTCAGTAATTAAGAAGAATGAAAAATGCCATTTACAACAACATGGATGGACCTGAAGACTGTCATACTGAGTGAAGTAAGTCAGGCAGAGAAAGATAAATATCATGATATCGCTTATATATGGAATCTTAAAAAATGGATAGAAATAAACTTATTTACAAAACAGAAACAGGGTCACAGATGTAGAAAATAAACTTATGGTTACCAAGGGGATTGGAGAGGGAGGGATAAATTGGGAGATTGGGATTACACATACACGCTACTATGTATACTTGGCACCTATAAATAGGTAACCAAAAAGGACCTACTGTATAGCACAGGGAACTCCACACAATACTCTGTAATGACCTATATGGGGATAGATTCTGAAAAAGATTATAAATATATATATAAGCATATATATATATAACTGATTTATTCTGCTGTACAGAAAAAACTAACACATTGTAAATCAACTAGACTCCAGTAAAAATTAATTTAGAAAAAGTCTACTAGAATATCTGACATGTATCAAGCCTTAATCCATAGTAGTTGATATTACTAATATTTTAATGAATCTTTAAAGAAAGTTCCAGGGTTATAATTCTATTAATCCTCCCAATATCTTTCCATTTTATCTAATTTTGTGCTGAATAGCTCATAATAATAGATATACTTGGCTGTTCTTTATAGTGCCCTTATTATTCATACTTGTTTTTAATTTATTCAATTTTTAAATGACTGCTTTACATTCCAAGGGAAATCCTTTTGAGTTTGGAATTCACTTGCAAAATATTAACATTTTCAGGTTTTACACAATATGAATAACTGACAAGCTCATGTCCTTGTTATTCTAGGCAGTATTATATGTACACAATATTGATGCATTCCAATCCTATAAAATGTTATGGGAGATATATTATTAACATCTGGAGTTTACAGTTGAGGAGACTGAGCCACACAGTGGCCGTGTGATTGCTCCAAGGTCGTGGTGCTGGTAATGACCAGAGGTGGGATGTAAGTCGGGCCCTATGGCTCTTACCTGTTATGCTTATCCCTTCCCACTCTCACAACCCAGGTCTACTATCTCAGCGAATTTGTGTGAATTTTCTTTTCAGGTAATACCCATTTCACAATATGTGTATTTCAAAATACATTCAGTTGACAGGATGTCTCTTATAATTTCTTTCATTTATTTTCACTGTTTTCTAGCTGGTAATTGCTGGAACATATATTAAACAGTAATTATTTCTACACTTACCTTGTAAGAAGACACTAAGTTCCTTTAATACTTTAGTGTTCATAAATAACCTCTTTATTTTTAAAGATGTATAACTATACAATGAGTAAATAATGAAGTTACTGGCCATTTTTTCATATAATGAATAAATGATCTATTGTCTATTTAGCTGTAATTTTGCTTTCTTTCCATCTAATTGATGAAGACCAGCAATAACAAACTTGAAAATGTAAAAGAAAAAAAATATTATAAGCAAACTAAAATTTAATTTAGATAAGAGTAAATCGATAACAACCAAATAAAATCTGAATAGAAAAAAATGCTACTATTTTAATATTAAAATATTTAAATCTCAATTAAAACATCAACAAAATTTTTAAGAAACTGGGTTAAGCATATATATGAAACTTTATAGATGTTATAATAATCAAATGCAAAGAGGTGAGACTACTACCACTATAAAAATATGTTAGGAGGTGGAATAACATGTTTGTATTGGCACAGGGATGAATAAATGTCTGTATAATATTGAACAGAGAAGAGTAATGTATCTGCTGGCACAAAAGAATGACAACATTGATAATTCAATTCTTTGTGGAAAGAATGCTTTAATAAACTCCATTGGGAAAACATGTTAGCTTTATTATTTATACTGACCCATAAGTCTTTTTAAGAAATGATCATTGGGAAAGAAAAATGTTTCATAGAGAAAATTAATATGTCCAATAGGCTGTATGGTCAACTTCATTAGCAACAAGCAAAATGCAAAATAAAGGATGTGAATTTTTTTTTCATCATTAGCCTGGAAAAAATAAACTATCATAGAGCTGGTTGATGTGAATATAGGATACTCCAATAATATACTGGAGTAGGATATTTTTTCTATTAAGGTTTTACTTGGTTCTTGTTAATTTACTCTTATCTAAATTGAATTTTAGTTTAGTTATAACATTTTCTTCCTTTCACATTTTCAAATTGGTAATTGTTGGTCTACATTAATAAGATAGAAAGAAAGCAAAATTACAGCTAAATAGATATATAGTTGGTGGAAATATAGGTTATATTAAGCCTACATATGGAAGAAATAAAATTATAACACATAAATTTATATATATATCTTATAGTATTATGTTTAGATATAGATTTAGATATATAGATTCAAACAGTATGGAAAATGTTTCAAAAGATATACATACTTCATGCAGACACATACACATCTTGTGTTACACAATATAAAACTGGGAAAATCTATTAATAACAGGCAAACAATCCCACAGAAAGTTATGTTTAGTCCTAATGTTGATGTTCCATGGGAAAGTGTCCAGGAGAAGAAATTATACCCTTATCTTTCTACATAAGTAAGCTGGAAAATGTTGCATTGGAACATCTAGTCAAACAATAGGTTACAATGAAAGCCCCTCAGTGGCATAACTGATCTTGTTAAAAGAGGGAGATTTTTGGAGCTTATCAACCGATAATAACTCCTACTTCACTTGGAGCTGGCTAAGAACTGCTGAGCTAAATAAACACCATAAGGAGAAAGGCATCAAGCCTTCAGAGCTATCCAAATATGTCTCTAACTGATACTGCTAGCTATCTTCTGGAGAAAGGTGAGAGATAATGTGTGGTGAAGTGGGTGCTGAAAACTTGTACTTCATACATTTTGTATTCTCTATGGTTGAATTCATTTATCAGAAGAAAGAAATCAGTTTATTGTTTGTGTCATTCAAAACTAATATAAAATAAGCTATTCTTTGTCTCCTTAGAGTGGTGGGAGGGAAGAAAGTATGATGCTCTTTCTAATAACAACAGTACAAGTTTAAAGGTATTTTAAATGTCAGGGTAGATAAATGTGATGTGATTTATAGGAAGAAATACTTTTATCTTTTCTTCATTTGACCAAATATATATGAGAAATTTAAGTATATTCAGCTTTATATTCATCATCATAGCTCCCATACCCTTGGACTTTCCTGAGAGAGAAGAGAAGCGGAATGATATTTGGTTTCCTGTCCTCAGTTCTCAGGGAAGGTGACTTTTCAGTCCCACCCAAGGATAGGGGCTGGCTATTGCAGCCATGAAATTAAAAGACACTTACTCCTTGGAAGGAAAGTTATGAACAACCTAGATAGCATATTAAAAAGCAGAGACATTACTTTGCCAACAAAGGTCGGTCTGGTCAAGGCTATGGTTTTTCCAGTGGTCATGTATGGATGTGAGAGTTGGACTGTGAAGAAAGCTGAGCACCGAAAAATTGATGCTTTTGAACTGTGGTGTTGGAGAAGACTCTTGAGAGTCCCTTGGACTGCAAGGAGATCCAACCAGTCCATCCTAATGGAGATCAGTCCTGGGTGTTCATTGGAAGGACGGATGCTGAAGCTGCAACTCCACTACTTTGGCCACCTCATGCAAAGAGTTGACTCATTGGAAAAGACCCTGATGCTGGGAGGGATTGGGGGCAGAAGGAGAGGGGGATGACAAAAGATGAGATGGCTGGATGGCATCACCGACTCGATGGACATGAGTTTGAGTGAGCTTCGGGAGTTGGTGATGGACAGGGAGACTTGGCGTGTTGCGATTCATGGGATCGCAAAGAGTTGGACACGACTGAGCAACTGAACTGAACTGAACTGAACCAGGAGAACCAACCACATGATCAGATTTTTGTAACTTTCAGTCTTCCCACCTGATTTCAGGGAGGGGCAAGGGGCTGGAGGTTGAATCAGTCATCACTGACAGATTTTGTTACTCGTAACTATATAATGATGCTTCCATCAAACTCCCAAAGGACAGGTTTTTGGCCCATTGTGGAAAACTTCCACATTCGGGAGCCAGAATGCTTCCCTGTGCCAAGAGGAGGGAGGTTCCTCTTGGTTCAGGACCTCACCCTGTGTATCTCTCTGTCTAGCTTGTTGATTCATGTCCTTTAATATCCTTTTCTAACAGATCAGTAATCTAGTAAATAAACTGGATTTCCTGAGTTCTATGATCCATTCTAGCAAATTAATTGAACCTGATGTAGGCATCAAGGGAACTTCTAATTTGTAGACTCCTGGTCAGAAGCACATGTAGAAACCTGGGCTTGCAACTGGCATCTTAAATAGAAGGCTGACTTAGGAGATTGAGTCATCTACCCATGAAATCTGATTCCATCTCTGGTAGCGTGTGTCAGAAATGCTGGCATCTGAGAGTTGCTTGTTGGTGTGGGGAAGCCTCCATACATGCACTTTGTAATTGAGTCCAGGACCACTTTACAATTAGGAAATGTTGAAATATGAGAAGATGCATACAAAATGAATTTTAAAAAAGTTTTCCTTGGATGTTAATCAGGAATTCTTTTACGCTCTCAGCTCAAGTTACTCAGCAAAAAACTCTACAATAACCTCAGTTTGCTTCTGCAAGGGAGCAATCACGGTCATTATTTTGACAGGCTGGGCCTTTTGCAACTGTTTTGTCCTACAAATAAATTTATGCTGAATATTTGGCATCTCACCATTGGAGAAGCACAGCAGCTGAGAGACTATGACAGAAAATAGCCCCTAAGCACATATTCAAGTCATTGCCTTTTTTGCAACTGACCACAAACACTAGACAGAAGTGTTTATTAAATCTGGCAGAATATAAAACCTTTATGGCTTTTACTGTAAGCTGCACAAAGAGAGAAGTATTTGCAAACACATGTCCACTTCTTTATACCTTTGATTCAACAAAATATGTGTCTCCTGTTGTGTTCCTGCCACATCAGTAACCTGGTGCAAAAAAGACAATTTCTCCCCCAACTCCTATCTTTTGAAAGGAAACCTAATTAGTGTGTGATTGCTGAATTCATTTTACACATGTAATATCTATTTTGCTTCATGGACTTAACAGTTCTGATAATGGACCTGCCATCCTGCTCAGTAAGTGGGGCATCTCATGAATACTGTGAAAGAGGCCCAACAAAAGCCCCATAACAAGTGCTATTTTGCTGCAAAGGTCCAGATTAATCAATTGTTTCCCTACTCCTACCTGAATCTCTGATCATAGTATCAACTTTGTGTCTCACTGAATCCTGCTATTTTTTATTTTCTTTTTAAAGATGTTGATTTACAAATAAACCATTTATAAAAGGGAAGAGGATGAAATACCTGTGTGAGTATCAGAACAAGACAGTGTCCCCAAATGATTCCATTTGCTGAAGCTCAAGCTCCAAAAATACCAATTATATGACAGATGGGGAATGGTATATTGTTCAAAAACTGACACTCAACCTATTTCATCAATAAGTGGTTTTGCAATAAACAAAAATAGTAATGGCACATTCTGGTAAATGCTATTGCTAATTGCTTTGCTCTAATTACCCAGAAGTACAATGAAGCACAATGTATTTTTTTTTCCATATGATTTCCTGTTATTCTCTTTTTATAAATTGTCTCCTCTTTAACTCTTTGCTTATGGAACTCTTACCAATCTTTCAAGCAATGGATCCTCAAGAAAGCCAACTGAATTTCCAATCCTTGAGATGTATTAATGAGCTCTTAGGGTCTCTGTATCTTGTATCTCCCTCTACCATACCAAGGATTACAGCTGGGCTGGATATCTTCCCGAGGCTCTATCAGAGTTACAATTCATTCGTCTCTACCATCCTTTCTGCTCCAGAAGGCTGACTTCTATAAACCACAAGGGACTTTTGCAACCTATGCTTTCTAGAGTGTTGACTAATTAGAAGTAGGAGATCAAAGGGAGAAAGGAGAATAAAGTCAGGGGTTTTATTCCCAGGGATTATTCCTTGTACTTGAGACAGGAAGTGGGGAGGGCACAAATTTAACAGAATGACACAGCCCAAGGAGATGATATAAACTGATTAGAACCAAATAGAGCCAAACAGAGTGCTGAAGAATTGATGCTTTCCAACTGTGGTTCTGGAGAAGACTCTTGAGAGTCCCTTGGACAGCAAGGAGATCAGATCAGTCAATCCTAAAGGAAATCAATCCTGAAGGACTGATGCTGAAACTGAAGTTCTAATACTTTGGCCAACTGATATGAAGAGCCGGCTCACTAGAAAAGATTCTGATGCTGGAAAAGATTGAAGGCAGGAGAAGGGGACAACAGAGGACAAGGTGGTTGGATGGCATCTCCGACTCAATGGACATGAGCTTTAGCAAGCTCCAGGAAATGGTGAAGGACAAGGAAGCCTGGTATGCTGCAGTCTATGGGGTCACAAAGAGTCAGATATGACTTAGTGATTGAACAACAATAAGATCCAAGATGGCAGATGAGTCTATTTTCATTGTAAGCTAGATGACTTCATCAGTAAGCTAGATGACACACCCATAGGCACCATGATGGTTCCAAGACTGACCATAAAGGTCAAAACATGGTGGTGGCCAAATTCCTAGAAATCCCCACTCCTTCCCAAAATAGCTGGAAGATTGTTCCCACTTATTAGCCTATAAAATTATCCATCCCTATAAAAACTGACAACCCCATGCCCTTGTGCCTCGAGAACCTCTCTTGCCTTTCAAGATAGCCCATATTCTGTCAGTGGTATGTTTTTCCTCTCTGAATAAACCTTGTTCACTTTACTATCTCTTGCTCTTGAATTCTTTTCAGCATGAAGCCAAGAACCCATACTTTGTGGCTATCCTAGGGATGCAGACATGACCTGGGATGTGACCATCCTTTTGCATCCCACTCTCTTTCCTGCAACAGACTGACCATGTTCTTCAACCCCAGGTCTGTAATTTTTTTCAAGATGGTCTCCTATAAATCACCACCCACTATGTTCAAGAATATCTGACTCTTTGCAATCCTATGGACTATGGCCCACCAAGCTCTTCTATCCATGGGATTCCCCAGGTAAGAATACTAGAGTGGGTTGCCACACCCTCCTCCAGGGGATCTTTTCAACCCAGGGATCAAATCTGCATCCCTTATGTCTCCTGCATTGGCAGGCAGGTTCTCTATCACTAGCAAAACTTGGAAAGCCCACCCACCAACTACAGGTTATAATAAACCTTTTCCCCTTCTTCTCTTCAGTATAGCAGTTTTACAAGTCTGTCATTCACTGACTTTGGATTATGGTTTGATCCCTTATAATAATGCCTCATTCATATTGCTGTAAACAGTCCCTCTTCAAGGTATCCATCCAGCACAGAGAATGTCTCCAAAAATTTTTTCAATAGACATTTTACTTTTTCTCATAATATTGGGGTTAAGCATTCTACCAGGACTTGGCTGACCAATTCAGCATTGATGTTCATTTAGTGGCATTCAACCGAAAACTGCACTGCTTTGGAATTTCCAAGATGCCTTCACCTATATCCCTGGAACATTGGTAGGGTTAAATGCAAAGGTAGGCTCAGGTGGGCCCTTGCCCTTTACCACATAGTCTTTAACCGCACTCAAGGGAATGGGATTACACAGAAATATACACCAAAGAGCAGGAATCTTGGAGACCAGCTTAGAAATTTGCTTATCACAGTCCTTCCAAGGGCCCTAATGAGTCATATCTCTCCAAAATGAGAAATGCATTCACCTCTCCAAAGGTTCTCAAGAATCTCATACCATAATAGCATCAACTTCAAGTCTAAGAACTTGTCTTCCAAAATGTCTAAACCAGGTAAAGATGAAACTCTGGGGTATAATCCATTAAATTTGGTTGGTTGGGCAAAATTTTTCTTCCTCTGCGGATCTGTGAAACTAAAGGGACAAGTTATCTGGACTAACACTCCCAATGCATGACGATGAGGCAAGTATAGTTAACAGTTACAGATATTCCAGGTTAAAGGGGGGGGGGAACAGGTGAAAGGGATTACTGGCTCCTAGAAGTTCTGTAATAGATCTGGGCAAATAGTGAGATTTTCCTCAACTCACTTTCAAAGATTAGGAATAATCCTTTGGGTCTCTAGGCTCTGCCCTCCATGCTATTGTTTTTTTCTTGAAAAGCAGCAAGTGTTTGAAGCCGAACAGCGTTAGCAACCTACATGCTGTTGACACAGTTTCAGTGGTCTGAAAGTCTTTCATTTCAGATTCTCTCTGATCCTCTAGTCCAGGCTAGCAGTTCTTCCATTGAAAAAAAAATTTCTCAAGAACACTGAGGGTCTTCAACAGATTTCATTGGGTTTCACTCCATTAGGCAAAGGCTATACCCAAAGATTGTTTTGAATCTTTAGCAAAAGCTTGTTGAGTCATACATTCACTGCATTGTTCATATATTTCATTTTCTGAATATTGTGATGTTTTGACATCTTAAAAATCTTTCTGGCTAGGAAGAGACTTCTCTTTTCAGATTATTCAGTTCTTAGAGTTGGCAAAGGACTCAGCTAAGAGCATTGCTTTGATACACAAACTAACAATCAGTATCTCTTCTATCTGGCCCCTATACCCCAGGAAACAATATTCCCTTGCCTCAATCATCCCAGGATCAGGTACCAGGCAACCAGAGATCACAGTTATGGCCCAAAGTTCACTGGAATTATTCAAACTTACTCCTCCCAAGCCATTTACATTGTTCTACTGTGTCTTTCCTGAAGAACTCTCAACAGAGTTCCCCTTGCTTCTCACTTCTTACCTGCTGACCAAAACTCGGTGCTTCTGCTGGGAGCCTGGGTGCCATTTGGTGCCTCCCCTTTTGAGGGTGAAATATAACCAGCTTTTGTTTTCCTGAGCCTCTCCTGTATCTCCTCTTGTGACCACAACTAACTGACCATCACACAAAAGAACATTCAGTCTTTACCTTATGCCATACTACTGGCAGTAATTTTTTGCTTTTAGTGTTTTTGTCATCTAGAGAGGCTGAGTATTTTCAAAACAATTAACTCCTGCTTCTCTTTTTATTTAACAATTATTCCTTCAACTTATGTCTCCCATATTTTCTTAGAAGCAGCAAGGAGAAACTAGGCAGAAGTTTCCAAAATATATTTAGCACTCTCCTCAGTTATATCTTTATATTCATTACTTATGAATTCTGCTGTCAGCATAATTGAGGAACAATTCTACTAGGATTTCTGATGTTACATGTCAAAGGTCCTTTTTTCTTCAGTTTCAAACATGTTCCTCATTTCCTTCAGACACCTGACTGGCAACATCCTCAATGCCTATATTTCTATTAGATTTCTGTTCAAGATATTTAGGAATTTCACTTCACCATTCTTTCAGCCTCCACTTGTTATGCAACTGAAAAAGCTGCTAACATTTTACAATCATCTGTTATATGCAGCAACACATTTTGATACAAACTGTGTATTATTTGTCTATTGCCATATAATAACAAATTCCAAAAAAAATTCACAGATGTATAGGTCAGAAGTCCAGGCCCATCCTGGCGAGTTCTCTGTTTAGGGTCTCATAAGGCTGAAATTCAATCAGAGAGTATGAAATGCAGTACTTGGGTGCAGTCTGAAAAATGACAGAACGATCTTGGTTCATTTCCAAAGCAAATCATTCAACATCATAGTAATCCAAGACTATGCCCCAACCACTAATGCTGAAAAAGCTGAAGTTGAACAGCTCTATGAAGACCCACATGATCTTCTAGAACTAAAACCAGAAAGATGCCCTTTTCATCATAGGGGACTGTAATGAAAGAGTAGGAAGTCAAGAGATACCTGGAGTAACAAGCAAGTTTGGCCTTAGGGCACAAAATGAAGCAGGCAAAGGCTAATAGTTTTGCCAAGAGAACACACTGGTCATAGCAAATGCAAACACCTGCTTCCAATGATACAATAGATGACTCTACACATGGACATCACCAGATGATCAATATTTAAATCAGACTGATTATATTCTTTGCAGCCAAAGATGTAGAATATCTATACAGCCAGCAAAAACAAGACCTGGAGCTGTTTTTTCAGCTGGAGATCAAACCATGAGTTCCTTATTTCAAAATTCATCCTTAAATTGAATAAAATAGGGAAAACCACTAGGCCTATTTGGTATGACCTAAATCAAATCCCTTATGATTATTCAGTAGAAGTGACAGATAGATTCAAGGAATTAGATCTGATAGACAGAGTGCCTGAAGAACTATGGACAGAGATTCATGACATTCTACAGGAGGCAGTGATCAAGATCATCCCCGAGAAAAAGAAATGCAAAAAGGCAAAATGGTTGTCTGACAAGGGCTTACAATTAGCTGAGAAAAGGAGAGAAGGAAAAGGCAAAGGAGAAATGGAAATATATACCCATCTGAATGCAGAGTTCCAGAGAATAGCAAGGAGAGATAAGAAAGCCTTTTTTTGTTTTTGTTTTTGTTTTTGTTTTAATATTATTTTATTAGTTGGAGGCCAATCACTTTACAACATTTCAGTGGGTTTTGTCATACATTGACAGGAATCAGCCATATAGTTACACGTATTCCCCATCCCGATCCCCCCTCCCACCTCCCTCTCTCCACCCAACTCCTCAGGGTCCTCCCAGTGCACCAGGCCCGAGCACCTGACTCATGCATCCCACCTGGGCTGGTGGTCCGTTTCACCATAGATAATATACATGCTGTTCTTTCAAAACATCCCACCCTCACGTTCTCCCCCAGAGTTCAAAAGTCTGTTCTGTACTTCTGTGTCTCTTTCTGTTTTGCATATAGGGTTATCACCACCATCTATCTAAATTCTGTATATATGTGTTAGTATACTGTAATGTTCTTTATCTTTCTGGCTTACTTCACTCTGTATAATGGGCTCCAGTTTCATCCATCTCATTAGAACTGATTCAAATGAATTCTTTTTAACGGCTGAGTAATATTCCATGGTGTATATGTACCATGAAAGCCTTTTTAAGTGAACAATGCAAAGAAATAGAGGAAAACAACAGAATGAGAAAGACTAGAGAGCTCTTCAAGGAAACTGGAAATACCAAGCAAGAATTTCATGCAAAGATGGGCACAATAAAGGGCAGAAATGACAAGGACCTAACAGAAGAGATTAAGAATAGGTCACAAGAATACACAGAACTGTACAAAAAAAAAATTTAATGACCCCAATAACACAATGGTTTGGTCACTCACCTAGAGCCAGACATCCTGAAGTGTGAAGTCAAGTGGGCCTTAGGAAGTATTACTATGAAAAAAGCTAGTAGAGGTGATGGAATTCCAGCTGAGCTATTTCAAATCCTAAAAGATGATGCAGTTAAAGTGCTTCACTCAATATGCCAGCAAATTTGGAAAACTCAACAGTGGCCAGAGGACTGGAAAAGTTTGGTTTTCATTCCAATCCCAAAGAAAGGCAATGCCTAAGAATGTTCAAACTATTGTGCAGTTGCACTTATTTCACATGTTAGCAGAATTATGCTCAAAATCCTTCAAGCTAGGCCTCAACTGTACATGAACCAAAAACTTCCAGATGTACAAGCTGGATTTACAAAAGACCAGACAAACCAGAGATCAAATTGCCAATATCTGCTGGATTATGGAAAAAAGCAAGGGAATTCTAAACAAAATCTGCTTCATTGACTATGCTAAAGGCTTTGACTGTGTGAATCAGAACATACTGTTAAAAATTCTTAAAGAGACAGGAATCCCAGACCACCTTACCTGCCTCCTGAGAAACCTGTATGTGGGTCAAGAAGCAACAGTTAGAACTGGACATGGAAAAATGTACTAGTTCAAAATTGAGAAAGGCACACATCAAGGCTGTTTATCTAACTTATATGCAGGGTACACCATGCAAAATGCCAGACTGGATGAATCACAAGCTGGAATCAAGATTGCTGGGAGAAATATCAATAACCTCAGATATGCAGATGACACCATGCTTATGGCAGAATGTGGAGAGGAATGAAGGAGCCTGTTGATAAAGGAGAAGGAAGAGAGTCAAAATACTGATTTAAAACTCAGCATTCAAAAAACAAAGATCATGGCATCTGGTCCCATCACTTCTTGGCAAACAGATGGGGAAAAAATGGAAACAGTGACCGATTTTCTTTTCTTGGGCTCCAAAATCACTGCAGACACTAACTGCAGCCATAAAAATAAAAGATGCTTGCTCCTTGGAAGAAAAGCTAAGACAAATCTAGATAGCACTTTAAAAAGCAGAGATATTCCTTTGCCAGCAAAGGTCTGTATAGTCAAAGACATGGTTTTTCCAGTAGTCGTGTACGGATGTGAGACCTGGACCATAAAGAAGGCTGAGTGCCAAAGAACAGCTGCTTTCATTCTGTGGTGCTGGAGAAGTCTTCTGGGAATCCCTTGGACAGTTAGGAGATCAAACCAGACTATCCCAGAGGAAATAAGTCCTGAATATTCACTGGAAGGACTGATGCTGAAGCTCCAACACTTGGTCCACCTGATGTGAAGAGCCAACTAATTGGAAAAGACCCTGAGGATGGGAAAGATTGAACCGAAGGGGGTGACAGAGTGTGAAATAATTCGATGGATAAATGTCCATCACTGACTCAATAGACATGAGTTTGAGTAAACTCTGGGAAATATTAAAGGAAGGAAAACCTGGCATGAAGCAGGCCATGGGGTTCCAAAGAGTCCAACATGACTTAGCAACTGAATAACAAGACTGAAATTAAGCTATTGGCCAGGCTGGGAATTCATAGGAGGTTCAGGGTCCTCTTCCAAGCTCTAATAGGTTTTTGACAGAACTTACTTCTTTGTGGTTTTAGGACCGAAGTTCCTATTTTCTTTTCATAGTCACCTAGGTGCTTCTCTAAGCTCTTGGAACTTCACAGTTCTGGGTCACTGATTTCATGCCATAGCCCACCTGGCTATCACAAACTCAACAATAGCAAAAGTTCTTAAATGTTTTGTGTCTCTTCCTTCAAGAAACAACTCTTCCTTTTCAGACTTTCCTGATTAGCTTAGGTTCACCAAGGAAAATGCTCCTTTTGATTAATTCAAAATCAACATACTTGGTGTATTAATTACATCTACAAAATTCCTTTCCTTCAACATGTAGCACAATCATGGGAGTGACGTACCATTATTTTGACAGTTCTACTCTCATGTAGGGGAAGTGGATTATATATGGTGCACATACAAAGGGATGTAATCTTAAAATTTTGACTGCCAGTAGAAATAGTAATAATTTCTATTTTATTTTTCCAGCTAAAGCAATGATAGTTTTCACAGATTCAAGACGAAGGGGAAAAGACTTCACTTCTCAATGACAATTTGTCTGAAAGAATGTGTAGTCAATGCTCATCTACCTCAATCTCTGTTCTGGCAGCAAATTACTTATGTACCTGTAATAAACAAAGTACATTTAGTCCCTTCTCAGGGCCCTAAAGGCTCACCCTTTCTGACATTGGCTCGAAGTTCAAGATATAAATTAGGTCCAGGTAAGCAGAGCTCCTCAAGTGCAGTTCATTGAATATGGTTCCTCTTGGTATAAAAAAGGTACATGCTTTACTCTTCATATGTCAAAACATGCAATGGGGTGACAGAGAAAGGATAATCATAATAATTCTCCATTCCAAAAGCAGAAAAATGGAAAGCACACAGCAGTTACTGACTCATGATCATTTTAAACCCCAGCTGGGTACATCTGGTTAACTCTTAATTAGAGCCCAGTCTTTCTTCCTGGGAGTGATTCCCTGTGGCTTTTGTCTCCACCCTGCAACTATCTATGCTTTTTGATAGGAAAAGGTGTTTTCAGCTGAGTATGTTTCTCAACTTATGACCTGCCCCTAGCAGATTGATGGTCTCTGTTGTTTTTTCCCTGCCTCTGCCTTTTCAGTCTCAGTTTTAAAAAATGTGCTAGCTGCCTTTTGGTCAAATTGTAGTTTGCTCCATCAGACAAAATCACACTCACAAAACTGTTCTAAATAGGTTTTCCTGTCCTTGGGAATGGTGTGAGGCTGATGAGGGCTATATTGATCTGCTAGGCCTGCCTTAACAGAGTACTACAGACTGGGTGGCTTAAACAATAGACCTTGGTTGTCCGCAGTTCTGGAGGCCAGAAGTTCAAGATCAAGGTATTGAAAGGGTAGTTTCCTTTTGAAGGCTGTGAGGAGAAATCTGTTCAGTGTCTCTCCCCTAGCTTCTGGGGATTTGCTGGCAATCTCTCGACTTCATTAGTTTGTAAAATCATCATCTTAACATCTGCCTTGACATTCACATGATCTCTGAGTGAGTTTGTCTCCAAATTTCCCCTTTTATATGGACAAGAATCATAATAATCATAATCATTATAGCCTAACCTAATGATATCCTTTTAACGTGGTAAAAATCCTTTCTCCAAATAAAGTCACATTTTGAAGTACTGTGGTTTAGGAATTCAACATAGGAATTTTGGGAGAACACTAATCTATAATAGAAAAACTGTGTCTAGTATTCTTAGAAATTCCTATTTATATCTGAAACCACCTCAAGGTATATCCCACTTTTTTTTCTGGTGTATTTTTTTAAATTTATTTTTAATTAAAGGGTAATTGCTTTACAATATTGCATGAGTTTCACCATACACCAGCATGAATCAGTCTTAGGGACACATATATTCCCTCCCTCATGAGCCTTCCTCCCACCTCCCACCCCTCTAGGTTGTTACAGAGCCCCGGTTTGAGTTCCCTATGTCATAAACAGTAAGATGGTACTGATGAATCTATTAGAAGAACAGTAGTGGGGGATACAGATGTAGAGAACAGATGTAGAGAATATGTAGTGGGGTGGGGGGAGGAAGGACAGGGTGGGAAAAATGGAAAGAGTAACATGGAAACATACATACCCTGATACTCTTAAAAAGCTGAATCTTTCTTAGCTCTTAATGAGAGTCTTAAAACCACACCCTGAATGTATATTTCCTCTGAGGTCATACTTTACTGCTCTGAATTGGAACTTTGCCTTGAGGTCAATTCATTGGGAGCCTTTTGAAAAATAGGAAGGCCATCCCTGGCTTTCTATATGCTTATGAAATTCTGCTTATAAATTAAAACTAAACTTCCTCTTTAGTAGCCTCTCTCTTCTTGCATCTCTTTTCTTATAGATAGCCATACAAACTCAGTTATAACTTTCTAGAAATATTTCCATCAAGCTCCACAAGTATATTAAGTGCTTTGGATATTTTCCGTGTTTCCATAGGTGGCAGGGTTGCCTGTTCACAACATAAAAATAGTCCTTCTTTCCTGCAGCCTTCCTCACAAGCCTTCCTTATATTCTCAAAGTCTTCAACATCAGGCTCCATGAGGTCCTTCCAACTGAATCTTCTCAGTTACTTCTAGCTTCCATTCTGCAATTTGCCCCAAGTCAGTGTTACATAGCCTTGTTTTATGTTGGAACACAGAGACCTATACGCTGGTATCAACTTCCACTCCCATTATCTGTTGCTGCATGTCAAACGACCCACAGAACTTGCAGATTAAAACAACTGTTATGTGATACCATATAATTTTGTGGGTTAGGAACATGGGTAGGGCTTAGCTGGCCAATTCTGCGCCATATGGCTTTCACCAAATATAAATAGATTTTTACCAACATTTCTGGCACTTTTCTTGGGATGGTTGATGAATTGGGCTAATGGGGCCCCTCTGCCTTTTACTGTGGTCTCATGGCATCCAGTTTCTTACAGGTTAGCCCTCTTATATGGTGATTGAGGGTTTGGACAGACCAAGATGGAAGCTATGAGCCCCTTTAAAGACTAAGCCAAGAACTCAAATAATGTCATTGTTAGTCTCCTGGTCCAAGTAGCCACAGGTTGATCAAAGTTCAAAAGGAGGGGATACTTTCTTAAAGGAGTTTCAGAGAAACTTCCAACCCTCTTCACAGCATCCCCTTGTAAACAAACCTTTGAAAAAAGTGATCCTAATTTGAATATGCCATCTGTTTTTTGTTGACAGCTTGACTGATAGAGTAATTGGGAGCATAAGAGGCTTCAGGAAACAGACATTTAAGGTAAGATTTCTGCATCTGAATTAATCATATATTCAAGGGTACAGAGTTAATCTACTTTCAGGGGTGGAAATGGAATATGAATTATCTAATGCATACAATTATACCATGATTAATCATGGTATCACCAGTGGTGATATCAGATACAAAGGAGGTAGAAGACAAGGTATTAGAGGATCATTGAATGTGATAATTAGTTGCTGTGGCAAGAATAGTAATTATAAAACTTGCAGAATCATGTATTCTCTAATAATCCTAGTAAGCATCCATAATGGCAAAGAGAGAATAAATCCCAGAACATATAGCTAAGAACATATATGAAATTTTAGGACTCCATAACAGCTTCCTAGAAGTCTGCTATTCCCCTAGTCCTGTGATTTAAAAAAAAAAATAAAAAAGGCTTAAAGTCCAGGGTGTGGTGATAAGAGTTGCAGACAATAAGACAATGATAATAAAAACTGCACCAATCCAATTCTGCCAGGTCTTTTATACTAAGTCAAGAAAACACGTGAGATCCCAAGAAAAGAAATGGAGATATTTGGGCAGATATAGATATGACTGAAAGCTTGAGTCCCCAAATTTCTTTGTAAACTCCTTGTTGGCAGAATAAGCTCTTTCCCTTATTGGAGGAAAGCAGTTATCTCCTGCAAAAGAGCCTTCCAAAATCTGCAACTGGCAATCTGCTTCACAAGCTTACCTGCATCATGTCTTTGCTCCTTACGAGTTAGATTCCAACACAGCCTAGATGAAACAGTACAGGAAGAGATAGCCTGTCCACCATAAGCGTTATGAGATCTTTGTGGTGCTAGAGGCAAAGAATCTGCCTGACAAAGCAGGGGACTAAGAGACAAGGGTTTGATCCCTGGGTCAGGAAGATTCCCTGGAGGAGGAAATGGCAAACCCACTCTAGTAGTCTCGCCTGGAGAATCCCATGGGACAGAGGAACCTGGCAGGCTACAGTCCACAGGGTTGCAAAGAGTCGGATATGACTAAAGTGACTTAGCTCGCACCTTAAGTAAGGAAATTTAGAAGTAATTTTCATCTTAATGGAAGGGACACAAGTACACCATTTTTATCATGTCTCAGGGCTATTTCAACATTTTAACCTGAATGTTCTATCAAAGCCTGAAATGACCTTAATCTTCTTGACATCTCACAGAACTTAATGCTAGCCCCTGTCAGTGATGACATTATAAACCATTTAGATCCTTGTGGTAGATTACATCATTGGCCCAAAATTTTGCTCCTCCATTTTTCTAAGCCCTTTGCTATATGACTTTTGTATTCTGCTCAGAAAGATGGAATATTTTTTTACTACCTATTGACTTTAGACTCAGCCATGCCTCTTACCCTGGACCACAGTAATGGATGCAGAAATGACTGGAGGTCTGCTCTGTTGTCAGTTTAAGAGGCTCTGCGTGCGGCCCGTTTCCTCACTGCTCTGCCATCACCAATGCTCTACCAGGCACGCTAGACACCAGGAGGAGAAGGTAACACCGGTGTAGCAAAGGCTGCACCTCTGAAGGTTATACACTCAAGCTGACATAGAGTAAAACAGGGTCATACCAGCTGATCTATAAACTTAGTGAGAAATATTTATTGTATCATGCTGGCTACTTTGTGGTTATTTGTAAAGTAGCACTACTAAGCAATGGTTTACTGAGAGACTCAATGGGTGGGAGACAGACCTAGAAAAAGTAGAGTGCTATCATGATAGTAACGTCTCTGGGGATGCGGTAGTCTGCGGCATGGTGGAACTCGTTTTTAAAGTGAAAAACAAGTTGCCACATCTCCCATGCCATACACCATAAAGGTATATGTATGTGATCAAGCTCTTAATATTTTAGTAGCAACAGATACAGATGCTTCCCATATATGATAGTATATGTGATTCTAATAAAATGCTGTAAAAGTCATGCACTAAATATAGCAGCTACACTTTTTATGACTGTCTCTATTCCACTTTTCTCCCACCCTCATTCCCATCACTTTCTGCCAAAAGCACCATTAGTAAATTAGTTAAGCTTCAGGTATTTGAGAGAAAAATGATTCATCTTTTCTAATATGAGGGCTGATGTAGGCACAGAAAACTTTTCCCATTCACTTGTCTATGTTGTTTGTCTGGTCTAATAATTAATTAAAATGATATAATATAGATTAACAGAATATATATAGATATAATATAGACTAACAGAATAAAAAAATTCGATTACATATGTAAGCGATCCCTAACACACAAAAGGCTCAAAGACATTCAGGCAATCGAGGCTTTTATGCCATCTTGAGCTAAGGAGACAGAGGTAGGAGGTCCAATGGGAGGAAGACAACTCACAGGAAGATTGAGAAGAACAAATATCTAGTAAATGAATTCTTGCCATGCCATGCAGTTATATTTTTATGATATAAAAATATTATCTCTGAGATTAGCTCTCTTCTTGGTACAAGTCCTCTATATAAATTCTTTTAGGCAGTTAAGGGAGAGGTTAAAGCACAAAATTTTCCTAAATCTGCTGGTTCCTAATTACCTTTGGCTCAAAACAATCCATGGGCCAAACATGGCTCACGTGGGGGTGACATTCTCTGCTCCTCTTCACAAGAACAGAAATGTGTTTATTTATAACAGGGTTTTCCCCAGATAAAAGGAAAGAGAGGATCATTAGATTTAGATTTATCCTGGATCTACTCTTGCCCTTTCTTTTTTCAGCTCACCACCTGCACAGCTAACTTGAACAGACCTATGGATGGTCTCTCTTATCCGTTGTCTTCTAGTTGACTTCAGCCAATGGGGAATCACTTCAGGAAACTGGAGGAAGAATGACATCTTTTTTGTTTCCTGGCTTCCTCTGTTCAAAGTCATTTTGGATTTGTTTTGCTTTTTGTCTTAGCAAAGGCTTTTCTAAAGACTGCCTGCTCTATGCAGAAGAATTCTTTCCTTCAGTTTTTGGCAACACTAACTCCCATCATCTTTTTGGGTGAAAGCGGTTGTGCTACTACTGGTACTGACTATAGAATATAGACCTATCCTTGTTTTTACCCTCAATGAAAGTGAGAGTGTTAAGTATCTCAGTCACTGGACTGTTTGCGACCCCATGGCCTGTAGCGCAGCAGGCTCCTCTGTCCATGGAATTCTCCAGGCAAGAATACTGGAGAGGGTAGCCATTCCGTTCTCCAGGGGATCAAACTTATTGCATCTCTGTAAATACTCCTTTTCTAAATTAACCCTAAATTGATGGTGCCAATCATTTTCTTAGAGTAATTGACTGACTCAACAGTCTACGTGTTTTGATAAAATTCCTGTTAGATGCCTTGACTACAAGATTTTTATAGAAAATAATCCTATACTGTGTCTTCAGTGTGGACTTGACATTTAATATATTATGACTGACTAAATGAAAGAAGAAATGCATGAAGACAAGTGTCAGTAGACATTAAAAATCAATATTAAATGGAAAATCTAAATGAAGGAGTACATGTATTTTTCCAAGGCACTGGCTGGTATTTACATCATCCAAATAAATAATTTCCTTGTATCCCTTCTCTTTGTACCCCCTATCCTGCTGGATAATCCTTGGATACACTGTCTGAGTTTCAGAAGCTTACACACCAGGTTCAACCTTACAAAGGACTTAAGAGCAAACCTAGGGAAAAACTGGATCATTTTGATGCTAAAATCTGAAAAAATTGCAGGCTAAAGTTTGGTAGACCAACTTTTCTTATTCCTGGAAATAAAATGGAGCTCAGCAGTGTGAAGACTTTCCATTCTAGATATTAGACATAACCTTCTTTATAGCATCATCAAATCTTTGGAAAACAGAGAACGTAATAGAAAATAGAGTAAAGATATTCATGTGAGGACAGGTAATCAGTCAGCATCTTTGGGGAGCCAAAGACACAGTTAGAATTAAGTTTTTCCAATAAATATGTTTCCAGAATTGGAGATGGCAGAAGACCTAGACTTTTTTTTTACTGATGTTGAAAAATTGCCATGCCAGAAGAAGAGTCCAGACATTTGCATTTGCAGGGCTTTTACTCAAAGAAATCTTGCCAATCTCCCTTCAAAAAGTCTAATGTTTTGGGGCCTCTGGCACTGAATGAAGCTGACTCTGGAATATGATGGAAATCAAACATGAAGTTATTGTACTCTCTCTTCTAGATAGAATGCACAAAACTCATACTGCCAGTTTGAGGCTATAAGAGTACAAGTCTGTAGCATACAAAACACTTTCAGGAAGTGCTCCTGCATTTTCTTTCTTTTATGTTGTCATTGTGAGAGTCCAATAAGGACAGAACAACTCCTTGGGAAACTTTAGCCTATTTCAGAGGGCTACACAGAATCAAATTATTTCAGATCAATACCTGAGTTATTTGGGATTAAAAAATAATAGCAACACATGAGCTACAGAGCCCTAAGATAATAGCACATATATCATATCCTTTGTGTGTGTCACACCTTTTTCCAAACTTCACACAAGTACAACCTGTGCTATTTTTGCTTCAGAACATGCAGCAAGAAGAATACACCTTTTACTACCTGAACCAATTGGAAGTTAAAAAAAAAACAAAATCCAGAGAAAAAGGAGGGGGTAGAATTGGGTGAGAGAGAAGTAGAAGAAAGTATTACCAAAAGAAAAGCTCTCTTCTTCCCAGATGAGAGAAATCCAAGGGGAAGAGACTGATCTGACTCAGATATTACAAAATCAAACTATTTTAATCACCTTTTTAAAGATCTAACATACTGGAGGATAAACCTCAAGGAAGCTGCAAAGCGCCACTGCTGAGGGCAGCGGTTGGTGACGCAAATTCAGATGGCAGCTTGATCGAGAGGACAGGGTTAGACTCTCCCTGATCCTTTCATTCTCTTTCTCTTTTTAAGTTATTTGGAGACTCTGCATCTCCTCTCTTAATTTTTTCCTGTTTAGGGTTTGCTTGCTGCTTATACAAGTTTTTAATGGTCTCAGGTATGGCTCTGATCAATAGCCTTACTGGAATGGCAAAATCCAAGAAACCACTGCTTGTAAATTATGGGAAGTCCAAGAAAATGACCCCTTATAAGAGGATAAGATAAACTACACAAGAGGATAGTCAGACACTTACAGAAAGACCCAGGAACAGGCAATGAACCTCACAGCCAGCAAAAAGTAACTTACATAGAGCTTGGAGGCATTAAATGCATTAATTAATTAATCAGGAATAACTGGCTCTTCTTTGCACCTTTAGTCTCCAACCAGAATAAGTCTTTAACTGTGGAAATGCTATGGAGAGATAAGAAGGCAGAGGCAGCAAAGGTGAGCTGGGGATTCATGGGCTGGACATGGGAAAGTGAAAATGGGTCTAGTTAAGGCAGACTCCTCTGAAAAAGTTGAGGTGAGTGAAAAGGATGGAGCTAGAACCATAATATATATCTAAAAACACATAGAAATTCATCAGGAAAGAGCTTGGACCAACACCTGAGTGAAAAAGAGGGAGATCAGAAAAATTTCCCTTGCTTATTTTCATAATAGGGATGGTAAATGAAGGTCTCCCTACACTGAGACAAAGCCAGTGATGAAAGATGCTGACTGAAGTGCTGAGAGACAGAGGAAGGAAATCACCCCTACCAGTCATTTAATAACATTTAGGAAATTGTCAAGTCTCTTTGGTACTTTGGTGGAGATGCTCCACAGATTTTTTTAAAATAAATTTTTATTGGCTTTAGTTTTCAAAGAGGGCATTTTCTGTTTTTATTTCTCCTTTAGTGCATTGTCAACAATACAAGAGAAAGACACCTTATTTATCATCCTATAATTAAAATAAAATTTAAAGTATACCTGTAATGCAGCTGCTGCTAAGTCGCTTCAGTCGTGTCCGACTCTGTGCGACCCCGCAGACGGCAGCCCTCCAGGCTCTGCTGACCCTGGGATTCTCCAGGCAAGAACACTGGAGTGGGTTGCCATTTCCTTCTCTAAAGCATGAAAGTGAAAAGTGAAAGTGAAGTCGCTCAGTCGTGCCAGACTCTTTGCGACCCCTTGGACTGCAGCCTACCAGGCTCCTCCATCCATGGGATTTTCCAGGCAAGAGTACTGGAGTGGGGTGCCATCGCCTTCTTCATAATGCAGCTACAACAACCATAATTGTTCATGGAATTCAGTTATAGACCAGTACACGGACTAATGGAAAATACTGAACAAAATACTGAACATACAAACACACTATATGGTTAAAAGTAAAAGCGTTGCTTCCATATTTAAAAAATAAATTAAAAATACATCTTGTAACTTGTTTTGACAGTATTCTGCTTTTAGCCTTATATCATCTCCAATAAGCATTTCATTTACCTAATGAAAAACATATTTACAGTAATGAGTACACAGGGTTTTAATTTGCATATGCAAATGCATTTAATCACTAGGAATAGCTGGCAAGTAAAGAGTATGTATATAATTATTTCAGTGACTGCCCACTTTTCCAAGTTCATAAAAACACTTTATAGCTGGGATTAGAGAGTAATACTTTTTAAGGGCAAGAGATTAAATTCTTTACTGTGGGAAATGACCATAATGATCTACCAATTATTGAATCTTACTTGGTGTTAGATGCAGTCCACATATTATTTCTGTTCCACACAATACCTAAACAAGGTAGACATCATTATCCTCATTTTAGAGATGAAGAAATTAAAGTTCAGTGAGGTGAAGAAATCTACTGAAGGTCACACATTAAGAAACAAAGCTGGGATTCAAAAACCAGATCTGCTGATTCTAAAGCCTGACCTGTTTCCACTATAAGAAGAAAATCTTCAATTACCGATTTATGCTACTACATTCAAACAAGTTTTCACTTTCTAATGTTTTATATTTCATTTAGAGATTGAGAAATAAAATTGGAACAGCAAGAGGTATTTCACAGAGTAGATGAATGTTGGGTTTCCCAGATGGCTCAGTGGTAAAGAAGCTGCCTGCCCAGCAGGAGATGCAAGTTCAGTCCCTGGGTTGGGAGTATCTCCTGGAGAAGGAAAGGGCAACTCATTCCATTATTCTTGCTTGGAAAATCCCATGGACAGAGGAGCCTGGAGGGCTACAGTCTGTGGGGTTGTAAAGAGTCTGATACAATTAGTAACTTAACAACAAAAACATTTCCTAGAGTAGATAAATGTTGGTAATACCACCTGTTTACATGGATACAGAGTAGTGGCTTTGCCCTCAGTAAAATATGTAGAAAATGCCAATATGACCTCTAAGTGTGACTTGAAATTAAATATTATAAAACAATAAAAATAGTGTTCCTCAGCTTCAAGAGTTTGTTCTTTCCAGGTATCAATCCAATGGAAGTAAATGAAAATTTTTATGAATTGAGATGCAGCTAAAGCTTCAAGACAATGCAGAATGTACTAAGAGGATTAAAGGAATGTTCTAATGAGTGACTTCCCACTGAAGGAGCTACAGAGAGACAAAGGAGACACACACATCATGACTCCCCACTCCACAACAGTTTTCCTTGTGTGATTTTTATGCATTATACAAATGGATACATAGTATTAAATAAAATAATTCTAAACCTACATTTAATATATCCTATATGGTTCTTACTTACCAGTGTGATTTAACCCACCCTCACCATACAGTTTTTTCCAGGCATCCATAATGACAACATCTCCAAGCTTATATCCTCATTGACTTGACTCCACAGTTCTGTACATTACCATTTCCTGTTTAAGAAATCTTTTCTCAACCTCAACGGGAGACTCACTATACATTCTTTAAGGTTTAATGTTTTGGAAGATCTATATCTGACACCCTAGTCTTTATTGAAAGCCCCATCTTTAATTTTCAATTATACCTTTATGTGGAAACTTTCATAAAAACTCTCAAACATTGTATAATTGCTGTGCTCCTCTGTTGTTGTAATTGTTTTAAAATTGTTGTTGTCTCGCCTGGTAATTTGCCAGTTTCCTTATGGTAGAGGTCATATATTTTATATCTGATTCTTTAGCATCCTATCCTAATACATGGCACTTTATCAGGAACCCAATAAGAATTCTTGAATTAAAAGTCCAATGAACACACAAAGGCAAAAATTCCTTCTACGTACCCTATGCTCATGCTGCTTATTTAATTTCTGTCCCATTCCTGTGGTGGTGGTGCAGGGTTTTGTATAGCTGCAACTAGGTGCTTTTGTTTCCATATTCCTTTGTATTGTGTTCATGTATATGCTCCAAATTCTGATAAGGTTCAGTTCAGTCACTCAGTTGTGTCCGACTCTCTGCGACCCCATGAATCGCAGCACACCAGGTCACCCTGTCCATCACCACCTCCCGAAGTTCACTCAAACTCATGTCCATCGAGTCAGTGGTGCCATCCAGCCATCTCATCCTCTGTCGTCCCCTTCTCCTCCTGCCCCCAATCCCTTCCAGCATCAGGGTCTTTTCCAATGAGTCAACTCTTTGCATGAGGTGGCCAAAGTATTGGAGTTTCAGCTTCAGCATCCGTCCTTCCAATGAACACCTAGGACTGATCTCCTTTAGGATGAACTGCTTGGATCTCCTTGGAGTCCAAGGGACTCTCAAGAGCCTTCTCCAACACCACAGTTCAAAAGCATCAATTCTTTGGCACTCAGCTTTCTTCACAGTCCAACTCTCACATCCATACATGACCACTGGAAAACCATAGCCTTGACAAGACGGACCTTTGTTGGCAAAGTAATGTCTTTGCTTTTTAATATGCTATCTAGGTTGGTCATAACGTTCCTTCCAATGAGTAAGTGTCTTTTAATTTCACGGCTGCAATCACCATCTGCAGTGATTTTGGAGCCCCAAAAAATAAAGTCTGACACTGTTTCCACTGTTTCCCCATCTATTTGCCATGAATTGATGAGACCAGGTGCCATGATCTTAGTTTCCTGAATGTTAAGCTTTAAGCCACCTTTTTCACTCTCGTCTTTCACTTTCATCAAGAGGCTTTTTAGTTCCTCTCCACTTTCTGCCATAAAAGTGGTGTCATCTGCATATCTGAGGTATTGATATTTCTCCTGGCAATCTTGATTCCAGCTTGTGCTTCTTCCAGCCCAGCATTTCTCATGATATACTCTGTATAGTTAAATAAGCAGGGTGACAATATACAGTCTTGATGTACTCCTTTTCCTATTTGGAGCCAGTCTGTTGTTCCATGTCCATTTCCAACTGTTGCTTCCTGACCTGCACACAGGTTTCTCAAGAGGCAGGTTAGGTGGTCTGGTATTCCCATCTCTTTCAGAATTTTCCACAGTTTATTGTGATCCACACAAAGGCTTTGGCATAGTCAATAAAGCAGAAATAGATGTTTTTCTGGAATTCTCTTGCTTTTTCAATGATCCAGCAGATGTTGGCAATTTGATCTCTGATTCCTCTGCCTTTTCTAAAACCAGCTTGAACATCTGGAAGTTCACGGTTCATGTATTGCTAAAGCCTAGCTTGGAGAATTTTGAGCATTACTTTACTAGCATGTGAGATGAGTGCAATTGTGTGGTAATTTGAGCATTCTTTGGGTTTGCCTCTCTTTGGGATTGGAATGAAGACTGATGTTTTCCAGTCCTGTGGCCACTGCTGAGTTTTCCAAATTTGCTGGCATATTGAGTGCAGCACTTTCAGAGCATCAACTGGACAACTAGATGGCTATAAGAAATTATTAGGAGGAGGGCAATAGGCTTCAACAGAGTTGAGCCACACGGAATTACAGGGGTAAATGTGGTAACTTTTTTTTGCTCAGTGTATCAGTTATAAATCTGAAAATATTTTGATCATCAGCATCTCTTCTTCAGAAAAGATCTGGGCAGTTTGTGACCTTGATTGCTAATGTATTTTCTGACTAGAGTCTAAGAACTTGTTTGTGAAGTTTTTGTATTATCTTTTTATCTGTAGATTGATAGTTTCTTTTTAGGACTACTTGAAAAGAAATGAGAAAAAGGCAGAAATGAAACATTTGCCCACAGAGTCAAATAAGCAAAGAAAAAATTCCTTATCTAATTTCTTCATAAACACCAAAGGAGATCAAATCACTCATAAGAATGTGGCTGATTACTTCATTAGGTTGGAGTCATTATCTTATCTCCACCTGCTATTTAAAAAAAAAAAATTTTTTTACAAGGCAAAGGAGACTTTCCAGAAGTGATTAAAGTAAGAGTGTTCAGATGTGGATATTATCTTAGTTATTTAGTACAATTGAAAAGTTGTTTATGAAATAGAGGCTGAAGGACCAAAGAGAGATATAAACACAGAAGCAGAATGTCATAGTCATGTGATATAAGACTTGAAGGTGTTGCACTGCTGCTTTTGAGATGGAAGGGGCCACAAGCCAACAAATGGAGGTTACCTCTAGGAGCTGGAATAGGCAAGGAAACAGATTCTCCCCTGGAGATGGCAGAGCCAGAAGCATTGTTAAGGCTCAGGCAACAATTCTTGGAATATTTAACAGAAAAACATGTACCCTGAAGCATATCTGTCTGGGTGAGACTTCAACCTTCCTCTGTGACAAAATACTGACACTGGACTTGCCCTTCTTCCATAAACACTATAAAACGGGGAGGGGGTGGGGTGGTGGTGGGTGGAAACCTGTGAGACCACCACTTTCATGCACTGGAGAGGGAAAAAAAACAAAACAAAACAGGAAGCATATATCTATATTCCTTGAGAAAAAAAGTCAGGAATAAATCCCCTATTTGACTTGGTTCTCTAATTGGGGACATCCTTCCTACTGTGGTGCAAGGTAGAGAAAACTCAAGTTAAGGGACACTTTTCCTAATTGGAGGAGGAAGAGATTTCCTGGATGATGAAGCAGTTTGAATATATGGAATAGGATCTAGAAAACCAGGGAGCTGCTAGGCTCTTCAAGAGCAGGGCACCACCCCATTAATTCCAGAAGAAAGGAGTGTGGAACTGAAACCTCAGGGGAGGCTCCAGTAGTCACTGGGAGATTCTGAAGTTCCAGCTCAGCCTCAGTAGAGAGGCTACCCTGGCCTTGGTCAATCATTTGAAATCTCAGATAGGTCATCTCTTTGGAAATAAAGAAAATGTCACAGAATAAGAGCCATTCTCTAAGACTGAGAACAAATCAAAAGAGACCAACACAACACTAAGGAAAATAACCTTCAAGGGACTTTCCTGGTGGTCCAGTGGCTAAGATTCCATACTCCCAATGCAGGGGGCCCAGGTTCCATCTCTGCTCAGGGAACTAGATCCCACATGTTGCATGCCACAACAAAGATCAGAGTTAATCAGAGTTGCAAAGTCCCTTTTGTCATGTAAAGTAACACATTTGTATTCACATATTCGTATTCTTGGGATCTTAGAGGACATCCATTGGGGTGTACTTTTCTGTCGACTGTAACAAACTAATATGAATTGTTATAAGAAACACAGCTTAAACATAAAGATACGAGCAGGTTTAAATATCACAAAAACAATACATATGACATAGTTTGTAAGGCTATTCTAATATCAGAAGTTATAGACTTCAAATGAAGAGTATCACCAGAAATAGGGCAGTCATACATAGCAATGAAAGTGATGATTGATTGTGTAAAATAGAGAGCTATTGAGAAGCTGTCTAGCACAGGGTGCTCTGTGATGACCTAGGGGGATGGGAGGCACAAGAGGGAGGATATATATACACACATATAGCTAATTCACATTGCCGAATAGCAGAAACTAACAGAGCATTGTAAGCAGTTACACCATAATAAAAAAGATAAAGAGATCTTATATGTCTATTAAATTATGTGCACGTGGGCTTGCTAAGCTGCTTCAGTTGTGTGCAACTCTTTGTGACCCATGGACTGTAGCCCACCAGACTTCTCTGTCCATGGGATTCTCCAGGCAAGAATACTGGAATTGTTTTCATGCCCTCCTCTATACCCCCAAATACATGAAACAAAAATTGTCAGAATTAAAGGGAAGTACATATATATAATAATAGTGAAAATTTAATACTACTCTCTCTTAAATTGAGAGAACAAGTATATTAAAAAACTAGTAGTGATTTAGAAAACTTAAACACTATAAGTCACTTGATCTCATTCTTATTTAAGAAACATATCACCCAAAAACAGAAGGAGAGATTCTTTTCACTTATCTAGTGGTAAAGAACCCACCTGCCAGTGCAGGAGACCTAAGAGACGTGGATTCGATCCCTGGGTCAGGAAGACTCCCTGGAAGAGCACATTGCAACCCACTCTGGTATTCTCGCCTGGAGAATCCCCATGGACAGAGGAGCCTGACAGGTTACAGTCCATATGGTTGCACAGAGTCAGACATGACTGAAGTGAATTAGCATGCACACAAGTATTATTCTAGGCTATGAAACAACTCCTCCAAAATTTCAAAGGACTGGAAATCATACAACAGTATATTCCATAATCAAAATGGTCTTACACTGGAAACAATACATTTAGAAAAGCATCAAATATTGGCAAACCCTTATAAGCCTATGAGACAAAAGCTGTAAGACAAGTTTTAAAATATTAAGATAACAATTAAACACAATGTATCAAAAGTTGAAAAATGCAGAAAGTAGTGCTCAGAGGGAAGTTTACTGTTTGAAATGCTTATGGGAGAAAAGCAGAAAGGCATAAATTCAATGATTTATGCTGCCACCTGCAGCAGGGGCTTCCATGTGGCTCAGTGGTAAAGAATCCGCCTGCAATGTAGAAGACACAGGAGACGCCAGTTTGAATCCTGGGTCGGCAAAATTTCCTCCTCCAACCCACTCCAGTATTCTTGCCTGGAGAATCCCATGGACAGAGGAGCCTGGAGGGCTACAGTCCATGAGGTCAAAAAGAATCGGACATGACTGAGCACGCACATGCAGAAGCTTCCAGAAAGATGAAAAAAGAAAGTGATGTAAAATATCAACATTAGAAATAAAAGATACTACTATTCCTCAGGAATAAAAAAGATAATCACTGGATATAATAAACAATTTTAGGTTAATAAATTCAAATGATATGAAATGGACAGAAGTTTTTAAAACAACTTATTGAAAGGGACATACCTATAAATAGGAAACAGAAATAGCTATATACCAAAGAAATTGAATTTGTGATTAAAATAAGTTCCAACACACCAAAAGACCTCCAGGGCCAGACAGTTTCACTGGTGCAACACGTTCAGCAATAAAGAAGAAATAATGTTCATGTTACACAAATTTTCCAAAAATAAAGGAGGAAGTCCACTGGTCAACTCATTTTATGAGGTCAATGAAACTGATACCAGAAATAGACAGACACTGCAGGAAACGAAACAGACATTGCACTCTTAATACTCATGATTGCAAAACTTTTAAAAGTTAAAATGTTAGAAAATCAGGTATGCAATATATAACAAGGATGCAAGATATTTATGTAATCAAGTTGGTTTATCCTAGGAATACAATTGATATTAGAAATTTATTCAGTAGAGTTGACCTCATTTACAGGTTTTTAAAAAAATCATACGATACTCTAGATTCAGAAAAAATGTTCAACAAAATTCAACATCCTTTCAAAATAAAGTATCTAGGGAGATTAAGAAGTGAACTGAAATTTCTTTGATCTTAAACAGTTATTTATGCAAATACAATATATAATGAAAGTTTTCCTTGTAAGATCAATAGTAAAACAATGTATACTGAGTCACTTTTATGCAACATTGTACAAAAAGGTCTATCTAGTTCAATAAAGCAGGAAAAATAAAAAAATTGAGGTTGGAAAGAAAGAAGTAACCCTTTTTTTATTTGTAGATTGTATGATAGTATAAGTAGAAAATCCCAAAGAGTCTAAAAGAGGGGTGGGGAAAGGGGAAACTGCTAAAACTAATAACAACATTTACCAATGTTATAAGGTACAGTGTTCATATACAAACATCAATTGTCTATAAAAATTAATTATATATCCACATATTAGGAATAAATAAACTATAACAAGAAAGTTAAAACTATACCATTCAAAAACATTAATACTTAGAAATTTAATAAAACACTTCTAAGAACTCTATATTGAAAGTATAAAATATTTCTGACAGAAATTAAAGACAACCCAACTTAATAACAAGGTACACCATATTTATAGATTGATGTCCCAACAATATAAAGGTATCAATTATCTTAAATTGGTCTTTAAATTAAATGAAATATCAATCAAAATTCCAGCAGGATATTTTTCTGGAGGTTGACAAGTTAATTCTGAAGTTTATATGGAACTCTAAAGCACCAAAATTAGACAAAACAGCTTTGAAGAAGAAAAACAAAAGACTTAATCTAACTTCAATACCTATTATAATACTACAGCAATCAAGATTAAGACGTGAATTACATGGCTCATTGTAATTTTCTCTTATCTATAGTTCACAGCTAGATTCTATCTCAATCAGAAAAATCTTGAAAGTCATAAAAAGTAACTTATAAAATCATATAAATGGCTATCTGCACTCTATTTAATGTATGTATTTGGATTCCAACATGCTCAGTCATATCTGACTCTTTGCAACCCATGGACTACAGCCTGACAGGCTCCTCTGTCCATAGACGTTTACAGGAAAGAATATTGGAGTGGGTTGCCATTTCCTCCTCCAGGGGATCTCACCAACCCAGAGATCAAACTCACATTTTCTGCATTGCAGGAAGATTCTTTACAACTGACCACCTGGGAACACCATATATTTGGAGAGTCACCTAAATTTCCTAAGGATTATTTCTTAATCCAGGATAAAAATGAATACTACCAAAACTGCTAATGTATACTCAAAGAATTAGAAATGAAAATCGTCTTCCAGTCTTCATCCAACAATACACTATTATTAGATGATATTACCTTTAAATTTGAACCAGGATATTGGATCATAGGCATGATCAAAAACCTCCCAAATTGTGCCTTCCATTAAAGTTATAAATAAATATGAAACTTTTGGGTCTTAGTTGCTGAGACCTGGCTATCTTTTCTATATGGCTCTATCTGCAGCAATAAAATTAAAAGACGCCTGCTCCTTGGAAGAAAAGCTATGGCCAAACTACATAGCATGTTAAAAAGCAGAGACATTACTGTGCCTACAAAGGTCTGTATAATCAAAGCTATGGTTTTTCCAGTTG